>NC_092400.1:20687586-21005949 GCF_030028105.1 Mobula birostris
ATTTTTTTGAGCTTTAACCGTTGTTATGTGCACTACCCCAAGAGGTTTCGATAGACGTTGTGACTATGCAAGCAGTGAAAAGTGATAGAAAGTTCCCTTTAACGTCTGCAAGCCTGTGGGCAACCTGACTCCACATGTTTCTGCCTGCTCATTGTGTTGTGAATGAAGGATAGTATTTCCAGCCCCACCTTCACTCGGAGAAAGCAGCGACTGTACTATTCTGGCTTCTTTCGTATTGTACTTGGGAGAGCAGGAATGGTTGGGTTAGACAGTCATCCATCTCCTTCGGGAATGTGCGTTTGCCGAGAAAGACTGGAAGGGGGTCAAAGTTATAATCAAAGTACGTACCATATGCGTCACCATAAACTGCTCTGAGATTCATTTCCTTGCAGGCATTCACAGTAGAATGAAGAAATACAATAGAATCAGTGAAAAACTATGCACAGAGACTGATAGGTAATCAATTTGCAAACGAAGACAAACTGTGCAAATAATAAGTAAATAATATGAGTTGCAAAGTCCTTGAAAGTGAGTCCATAGGTTGTGTTCAGTGATCGGTTCAATGTTTTGGTGAGTGAATTTATCCTGTACCTCTGGTGATCCTGGAAACATAAATATCCTTCACAGTTCATGTCATGCACCACATAATTTCAGAAGCAGCATTTCTTGCAGATGTTAAAAAGGAGCAATTAAAGTGGAAGCCAGAATGAAATTGATGCCCAAGGAATGTAGTAAATAGGGGTGTGGAGTGTTTCAAGCTGACCCCTCCTCATTGCCCACAGAGAGTTAGGAGCACCCAAGTTTCTGAGAGAGTACATTATGGATGATCTCACCTGGTCCCTCAACACCACCTCTTTAGTCAAGAAAGCACAGCAGCATCTCCACTTCCTGAGGAGACTGAGAGTCCCACCTCCCCAAGTTGAACCAAGTTTTACAGGAGCACCATCGAGAGTGTCCTGACCAGTTGCATCATCGTCTGGTGTGGGAATCGCAAGGCATCTGACCACAAGTCCCTACATAGCGAGGATGGCTGAGAGGATCATCGGGGCCTCTCTTCCACCCATTAGAGATATTATCAGGAGCGCTGCATATATAGGGCCCTTAGCATTGTCAATGATCCCTGCCACCCACCCAATAATCTCTTTGACCCTCTACCATCAGGCAGGAGGTACCATAAGGACCATTAGGATGGGAAACAGCTTCTTCCCCCAGGCCATGAGACTATTGAACTCCCTGCCACCATCCATATCTCATCACTTATGAAGTGCCAGTAATGTTTTACTTGATTCATAAATGCACCTTATGTTAAATGTCAATCTTCTGGAATACATTTTGCTATTTGTTAATTTATTTGTGGTAATATTACTTTATGTAAATATAGAGATTTGTAAACAGCCAGCTCCATTGTTGGCACTAGCTGCTGTAGTATACAGGACATTTTCAAGGAGCGATGCCTCAAAAAGGCGGCATCCAACATTAAGGACCCCCATCACCCAGGACGTGCCTTCTTCTCATTGCTACCATCAGGGAGGAGGTGCAGGAGCCTAAAGACGCACACTCAACAATTCAGGAACAGCTTCTTCCCCTCTGCCATCTGATTTCTGAATGGACATTGAACCCGTGAACACTACCTCACTACCATTTTTTATTTATGCACTACTTATTTAATTACATATAACTCACATTTTTTCCTCAATTATTATGTATTGTATTGTACTGCTGCTGAAAAGACAACAATTTTTCGACATATGCTGGTGATCTTAAATCTGATTCCTGTTCTGATTTATGTATTGTGTGTGAGTTATATGTACTGTGCTGTGCACCTTGGTCCAGAAGAACATCTTGTTTGGTGGTACGCATGTGGGTTGAATGACAATAAACTTGAACTTGAGCTTGGAAGTGTGGAGGTATTGAAGATGTAACCCAATCAGTGGTGTAGCAAAGCACTTTCTACTCTGCAGCTTGTTTCCAGGGACACACATCAAGACAAATGCTTAATGCTGCCAAAAAGTTATCAACTTGCTGCAGGAAACCCTGCCTGAAATTCACTAGTCTGGCAGTGCAAGGAGCAGAACGGCATATTTCATAGTCCATACAAGAGCTGGTGCTGAGGAACTCGGTGAAGCTTGGTTGCAAAGATTCTCATGCAATAGCCTTTTAAAGTTTTCACCTCCAAGGCCCTTGGCAATCCTGGTCACAAAACTATTCCTTACAGTTCATGTTATATACCAGATAATTTTGTAAGTAGGATTTCTGGCACATGTTAAAAGGAGCAAATAAAATTGAATCCAGAATGAAATTGAGTCCCAAGGAATGTAAGTGTGGAGGTATTGGTATTGCTTTTAATCCTATTGTTAAATCTATCTTCAAGGTGACCAATATTAACTATCCAATTTGAGATGTTTGTACGCTCTTTGTCTATAAAGCCAAAAGCAAAGAAATCTCCCTGCAGTAAAAAGAAGGTGGATTTTCCATTTGCCTCTTGAGTGCAACCAAAGAGATTCTGCAGATGCTGGAAATTCAGAGTAATACAAAGACAATGCTGGAGGAACTCAGCCTGGGTCAGCCAGCATCTAAGGAGAAGAATAAATAGCTAACGTTTTGGGCTGAGACCCTTCATCAGGTTCTGATGAAAGGTTTTGGCCTGAAACGTCAACTGTTTATTTCTCCCTATAGATGCTGCCTGACCTACTGAGTTCCTCTAGCATTTTGTAGGTGCAACCATTCCATTTTGCTTGAAATCATTAGAGATGAAAATTGAACTGAATCTACAATGGAAGGCTAATCCTCAATGCTCACATCAAGTTGATATTTAGAACATAGAACAGTACAGCACAGACACCCAATTACTAATCCCTCCTACCTACACAATGTCCATATCCCTCCACCTTCCTTATATCCATGTGCCTATCCAAACGTCTCTTGAAAATATTCCAAGAACTTCCTTTCAAAGAGATGTCCATTGAGCTAAATTTTGTTCTATTCATGCTTTACTTTACACTGCTGGCATTTAGGGCAGCAATGAAGGTCCTCTATCCCTTGTGGTGTTCAGGGCTTCCTTCATCGTCTTAGTAGTTTTCACTACTGTCCATCACGCGAGTCCCGGGTGGAGACTCAGGAATACCGTCGCACTCAGATGCAGAAGGATTCTTCATTGCTGTTTCCGTAACAGTTTTGTTTGACCAGTCAGGGTTGTTAGCCCTGAGGTGAACCCCACCCCCCTCGAACCTGGAGGACCGGGGATGAACTCTCAGTCTGGCCTCTACCCTTTGACCTGTTTGGCTACCAAGAGACAAACATAAAGTCCTGACTTCAGCCAACATAGCTCTCTGGGTCATTGAGGCATGCAAGCCTCCAAACCCTACGACAAGGTTGTAGTCCTCTTGAAGGAAACACTTGTTAGTATAGAGATTAACACAGCTGGAATAATGAATGCCTGTTAGTTCTGAAAATGGGCAAAAATGAGACTGCATGTTGGCATGAGATAGTGCCTGGGTGTGGCATCGGTCCCCTAATAGCTACAGTAATTAAGAAGCAAAAATACTACAGATGACCTCATAGCAGTTTATAAAATCATGAAGGAAATAGATAAGGTGGACAGTCATAGTCTTTTCCCCAGGGTGAGGGAGTCTAAAACTAGAAAGCACAGATACAAGAGGGGAGAGGTTTAAAAGAGAACTGACAGGGTTGGCTTTACAGCGGGTTAGTGAGTACCTGGAATGAGCACTCAGTGGAGGATCTTGGGCTGAATACAGACAACTGAGGTTAGCAGGAGGGATACTGCGTTTGGCACGAACCAGTTGGGACAAGGAGCCTGCTTCTATAATGCATTCCTCTTTGTCTCCGTTGGCCAATCTGGACCATGGATGTTGCACCTTAGCTGTCTAGATACACAAGCCAGGTCAGTACGACATGGAGAGCAAGTTGTTGCCCCTGTAGCAAGCTCCCCCTCTCCACACAGCTGATGAACCCAAAGGAACGGCAGAGACCGATACAGTTTGCCACCGGCAGCAAAGCAGGAGTTGCTGCTCAGTGTTGAACTCAATCCCCCAAGAGGACCACAAACATGTCGTAGGCTCAATGACCCAGAGAGCTATGCTGGCTGGAGCCGGGGCCTTGTGCTTTGACTCTTGGTAGGGTCACCCATGTCCTGACAAAGGGTAGAGGCCAGATTTAAGACTGGTCCACCGGTCTTCCAGGTTTGGGGTTCAGCTCAGGGTTAACAACCCTGACTGGTCCAAAATAATTGTTACGGAAACAGTAATGAAGTTGGAGGACCTATGTTGTTGTCCTAACTGCAAAACGGGCAGCAAGTAAGTTGAACTCAATGCAGGACTGCTGTAGGGACTCCAGCTCTGGATTTCTCCTCCCGGAGTTTACTCCTGAAGCCTTCCCCATGAGTGGGTATAGCCGCAAGCCAGCGGAGGTTTCAGATCAGAGTTTTCCTTCTCCTAAATGAGCTGCCGACCACGGCTGATGAGCCCCATCTGCCCGAAGCGACTGGTTTTAAGGTGCCAGTAACCTTTGCCCTTTCACCTGTCAGCAGAAATGGTTCCACCGGGCTCAGTAGCTAAACCAGACATGAAGACCAGGAGCTGGACAGAGGCTATTTGAGGTGCATGCAATTGGGATCTTTTAGTAGTGGGAACTTGTCCCCACTACTGCCAACACCCCCGCCCCCGCTATAACAACATTAAGGAACCTTTAACTCTAGTAATGAAATGAAATATCTTTTTGTCATTGCATAGTACAATTTGTCATGCACCAGTACAGCGAAAATGAGTTTGCAACTCTCATACTTGATGCTATAAAACAACAAATAAAATAAATAAACAATCAATAAAATCAAGTAACCAGCCAGTACTAGCAACATCCAGCAGTACAAAAGCACAACTCAGATGCATGACATAAAATGAAAACAAAAGTGCTAGAAATACTCAGCAGGCCAAGCAGCATCTGTGGAGAGAGAAACTTAAAATAATATTAACAAACATTCCATCAAGAGTATCTGTTCGTGCTTTTGAATCTATGGTATCCAGTTGGAACATAAGTCCTATTTTAGATCTTAGACGTGGAGGGATCCACATTGTTGGTTTGGGACGGGGGAGGTGGTCCATATTGTAATGACGGTAAGGGGGGGGTCAACCAATTCCCTTGGGCCAAATCTGTTAGTGGGGTGACTATATGTGTGGCTTTATTTGCTTAACACAAAACAGCAGTCACAATGCATCAGCCGCTGCACGCCTGTAACTGCAGACACGTCACTTTCATTATTTACCCACGTGAAGAAAACTGTGCAAGCCAGAACATTTTAATGCGGTGTTTACCAGCCTCTGGAAAACATTGAATTTTAATTTGCTTACTTTACATATTTCAAATTGTCTGAAGCGAAGTTAGCTGCAAAAATAAATAATAACGCCTAGAATATCAATACAATATTGATAGAATGGCTTATTAAATTCAGAGTTTAAAATCATCAGGGAAAAAATTATGGAGCCTCTCACGGGGTTTATTTCTGAAATGCATCAAAACAGTTTTTACTACAATAGATTATCTCGAAAGTGAATAAAACGCGTTCCAAAATTAAGCAGGGTATATCAGATAACCAGAAAAACGTTTTAAAGAAACGTGCCGTTCCCCTCCCCTTGAAAACCTCTGGCAGCATGTGGGCGGGAGGGGGTGGAGACCTGATGAGCGCCATTTAAAGGGGGAGGGTGAACTTCTGAAGTGTTGCCTCTATCCTTCCTGGATCTGCGGCTTACACAACAGATTTATCGCCTCGCAGAAAGTTAAACCGTTGATTATTAAAGTCTTGCGTTGTGCGCCCCTCCCCTCCCTACCCCACCCCAAACGCGGTCAAGCGGAGAAAGCGACGTCGTAGCTGTTGCCATCGGCTCCACGCCGGTGCCACTTTGCTCCCGGTTCCAGCACGCAGGCGGATCGGAAACGGAGCGGGACTGCTCCTTAAATTCACGACGAGTCAACCCGAGCCCCCGATGAGACTGCGAGGGGTCGGGTGGGGGGCAGCGGTGATGCCTGGGTGGTCCGTGATATAACACCGACTGACTGATCGATGTCGGTGGCGCTGCCCGGAGGCAATTTGCAGCCTTTCATGTCGCCGCCTCAGAAACTAAAGTGGCCCCCAAGAAATTGCACACATCAGTAATCAGCGGGAGCAGGCTGCCTCTTTATCGCCTACGGTGTTTCACTGCGTCGTCCCTCTAAAATGTATTAAAAGTAAAAAAAAACTTAAGACATTTGCCGAGGACTCTCTACTCTTTCCCGGAGAGTTGACGATTACCAAAGCCAGAAGTTAGTTACTCGGCATCCCAGGGGAGTAACTGTCTCAACCCCTTTGTGGGAAGATTAGACATTGTGATAAAGTTATCCCTTCCCAATAAAAAATTCTCTGCCGCTCCACTCGAGTAAATGATCACAGGTCCCTTTAAAGCACCCTCATTTAAATCTAATCGATTATTTATTATTATTCTATAACAATAATTCTTTGCAAATTGCAATAGGGGAAACTCCTACCGAAAGTTGTATCATTGCTATCACAAGCGGGACTCTGCAGTCGGAACGTATTTTGTACACAGCGACTCGGATTGAAAGTTAAACATCAAAACATTGCATATGTCAATGGGATTAAAAAAAACCCATATGTAGTCTCCCTCCTCCCGTGTGTAATATTGGAGAAAGTGCTGTAATTTGCTCAGATTTTTTTTACATGGCCCGCCCACTGATAATTGTTCACTTTGCTGGATAATAATCTGATCAAAATCAAGTGCATTCTCTGCGAGAAAATTAAAGTGAAGTTCAACAAAGATAAAAGCCAGGAAGAGTTTCCTTTAAACAGATGGCCCGGGAGCTGGGCGCCCTAGCCCCTGTGCCGGTCACTGTGTAGTTTCCTTGCATTTCTATCAAGTGGCCAGTTGAAGCGGGAATCCAGCCCGGATATTTAGTAGAGCCGAAGGAAAATAAAGAGAAAATATCGCTTCAATATCCCCCAAGATGGCCGCCAATGTGGGATCGATGTTTCAATATTGGAAGAAATTGGATCTGCGGCGGCTGCAGGTTAGTAAGGGGAGAGCCGGCTTACCGCGGGCGGAGAACGGGACAAGTACCCGCTGTACTGACCGCGGCCTGAAGCTTTGGCGCGGCACTTTTGCGGGCAGAAACTCACGGCTTCCGATTGATACGTATTAGAAATTGATCTCTGCCTTTGTTCAGTTCAATCATCGATCAGCGGCGCCGCTAACATGGTGCTGGCTGTCGGGCTGCGCGCCGCTCCTGCCGGCCACTGAGCGAGGAGCTTCCCCCCTCCGTCCCCCCAACACACACACATCGCGAGTGGTCCGTGCAGTGTGCGCGGGGTCTTCGTCTTATTATGTTTAGGGAAATAGCTTTTTAAATAAATAGGGCAGGCGGATCATTCAATGGCTCTCCATTGGATTGTAGAAATTAGCCTTGCTACCGTCTGGTTTGCTCGGTACAGTCGCGGTTTACTGACTACCAGTACTGGCTTGGTTTATTTCAACAGAGATCAGGAAAATTAATCGCTTGGGCTATATTTCCTAAATGTTGTTAACTTTTTCTCCCCCCGCCGCTTCTATTTACGATTTAACCACGTTAGCGACATATGCCGGAATGCACTTTCATTTGTAGTTCATCTGCAGTATCGCAGTGGCCGTTCGCTTGTATGGAACTTCTGCGGCGGATTAATTAGATAACTTTTGTCTCTAGTAAACGGTTATTTTTCTCTTCTCTCCCCTCCCCCTCCGAATGGACCGTAGTTGCCACGAGAGACGAGGAAATCGACGAAACTGCGATTTGAGCTCTTATTTAAAGAGCAGTTAGGGACGTTTTTTTAATGTCGCAGCCACTTGTGTTTTTGTAATCTTTGCCGAAGACACGGTCTTCGGGCTAATTTTAGATTTCAAGTGTTCCGGTTCCAGTCAACGCAACTTAGGCAGCAGACAATTGTCTCTATCGCTTCTGGTATTGCCATGTAACTATCTGCGGGATTGGGTAGTTCATCTTGGCTGTGTAATTTTATTCGGTTCCTAATGTTTTGTAAATCAAAGACCCCGGCACTCCGAGATACCAACACTCAGTATGATTGATGTCTTGCAGCATAGGAAATGACAAGTCCATTTCAAACGAAAGGGAAAAGGCTGGGGGTGGGGGTGATGGAGAAGAGTTTACAAGGAGGGAATAAAATATTGCCTTGGGTTTACCTGAAGTTCCTACCGTGGGGCAAGGGTGTGGCGGGGAGTTTATTTTAATTTGGGCTGGAGTTGCCGGATGCAGATTGGTGGTCTTTTTTTTAAATCTGCCCCCCACCCTAGCTGTTTGCTGCTGTCTTGTTTCACTGGGATGTTGTGAATGTGTTGGGAGCTGGGAAGTGAGCAGCCGTGTCGCCTTGGTCAGGCCGGATCTGTTGGCGCCGCCCCTAGACTGGGGAGATGGAAGGTGACCTTGCTAGCCTGCTGCCCTCCCTGAAAGCGAGCCTGTGAGCCTCCAAATTCTTCTGTTTGTTTGAGAATCACATGCCTGCAGAGTTGAAGAGATTGTTTATCCAGACAGCAGGTGAACTGAGCACGACTCATGCGACCGTCATCAATTCGGAGTGTAGGTTTGAATCTGTTTATAGTTGCTGTCGAGCCGGTGGGTTTCTCCCTGCACCCCCACCCTCCCGATTTTCCAAATTTGGGTGAGTCACGTCAGTAAGTGAAAACTGAGGACATTTGAGAAGTGAGAATCGCAGAATTTAATGTCTTTTTCACAGATTAATTAATAATTTGCAAGTTAACTATTTTTGATTCCTATCCCCTTCCCTGAAAAGTATTTTAAGATAATTTTTTCCTCACCAACGGTTAGATCACATTAAAATAACTTCAGTAATTTCAAGTTTCAGAAGTTTCCAATCACTTTTTTTTGAAAATAATTTTTTTGGAGGGAATTATTTCTCAGCGGGGAATTGAAGATTCCAAAAACCAAACACCAAAATACTTCAGAAGTGGAATGAACAATTCTGCAGCTTCATAACTTTTAAATCGCTGATCACATTTTTATCTTTTTAACGTCAGATTAGACTCTTTTCATTTGCCACCTTTCCTTACTTCCCCTCCCTCCCCTCTTTAAAGAACCGATCTTTATTGGGGTGTGATTCTGTGGAGTGTTAAAAGCGGGCATTTTTGATGAAGGGGGGGGGTATCAGGGTTAGGTTGGTGATGTCCAGTTGTCCTTTCCAGTAGTAGCTCCTGGATGATGATGGTCATTGAGTGGGGGAATGCTGGCCGTCATTTTGTGTGTGTGTGTGTGTGTGTGTGTGTGTGTGTGTGTGTGTTTTGTAAACCTTAATCGGAGACAATACACCAGTTGCAATGAACCTATTCTTGTGTGAACTAGACTGGAATATTGCTGCTTGGATCAGGAATGAGCCTTTTATCCAATGTTGTACTGGAGGAGCTCCAGGGGTGTTTGTGAAACTGAACACATTAACTAAGATGCATAGACTAATGGTTTTGGGATTATTTTGTCTCATCAACTTAAACATGAAGGGCAACATTGTGTAAGTTGTCTGTGGGCTTCCATTCGAACTGTTATATTTTCTAACTGCACCGTGGTGGTTTATTATAAGATGAAATGGGACAACAGTAGTTGCTGTCTTTATCCCATGTACAAACATTAACATCTGGTGATCACATTGAATGGCGCTGGTTCCTTTTGCATTTCAGTACTTCACTTGTCAGTCTTTAAAGCTGCTGATGTTGACTCTGTTGAATGTAACCTTTTTTTTTGCAGGTTTTTTTTTGCTAAGTTCCTCTGGTGAGTGGGGAGTCCATTTCTAGAGTAGCAATACATTGCCAGGTAGTGTTGGGAGACTACTTCAGGGAGATGTTTGCAGTGAGGTTGATGGAGCAGTTATCTGTGACCAGGATGAGACGTTTTTCGTTTCAGGTGATCAGCCAGGTAGCCTTGTCCTGGGCTCCCCTTTCACTGTGTAATGTCAATCTAAATCTTTTTTTTGTTTTAAAAATGGTACCTTCAAGTTTTTGTTGAGCTTCACCGTTTGCTGAGTTGGGCATCCAGCATTTGCTTTGTTAGATCTGCATCAGATCTACTCCACAGTTGATAGTAAGGAATGCTGAGGGGCTGGCGGAATAGCTGATCTGTTGCAGGACAAGTGATAGATGTTTTTTCAGTTTGTTACTTACTAGAATTGAAGATGTTTTGGGTAATTTTTAATGAGTAGTAAAATATTTGACTAAATTTGCAAGTGTTAATTAAATGTCAGATTTTTTTCATTAAAAAAATGAATGGGTGATGTGCAAGACAGAAAGGCAAATGGCAAGTTTCGTTTAATCTAATTTCTCCATTTGCCTTTACTAATAAATTGGATTGTCACAGAAATGTTGACAGTGTCAGAGCATGGGTTTGGGAAAAGGGAATGATGCAGTGGGTTAATCTGATCAGAAGTTGTGACTTTTTTTTTAAAAGAGGGGGCAGTTCTCTGAAGAAAATATTACTTGCCCAAAATTTACTGATTTGTGGAAGTGAGATGCATTAAATTTAAAATCACTGTTTTTAATGAAGTTTTTAATAACTGAGCATGTAATCCAATTCTAGACTGAATGTACCCATTTTGATTTTTGAATATTCATTTATGAGAGGGGTCGGAATGGTTAAGTTTGGTGTCACCGGGAATTGGTGTTGATTTGTGATCTAGTCTAGATGGATACCTTGGCACATCTATAAAACTTTGTGTGATGAACTACAACTAATATTGTGGCATGAGACCAGCAACCTGAGTTTGCACAAGTGAAGAAATTAAACATGCTATAATTGTTTTGGAGCAGTGCTGCTTTTAAAAAGGTAATGTCTAACTGGTATAAAGCATTTCACGTGAAGGTTGGCTTTAAAGATGTACTGACTGTTAAATTGTAACTGGACTGATAGTCAGGATGGAATTGAGTTGTTTTGCATTGCAGATCTGACCTGATAGATTCTCTCCAATGCCTAAACAAATCCTGATAAACCTTGCGCAGAAAGAGGTTTTGTTATTTTGACATCCTTACTTTTGAATTTATCTGTTAACTCAGTGAGACCTTTGGTTAGTTTAAATGATATTAATGTTCAGTGGCAATGACGATTAATAATGGTGTCTATTAAATAATTAATAAGGACATAGTACATATTTTTTGATTCTATGTCATTGTACAATATGCCATTCCGTATATGCCATTACAGACTGTGTTCGATGTGTAACAGGAAATTTTGAAATGTATGTGTGAGTTTCTATTTTGCTGAATGTTAAGTACTTTTGGGAAAAGTTATTTTGGACTTTGATATGCAAGCGATGTGGTTTCCACAAATAATAGTTTTTAAGGTTGAGACGAGAAAGGACAAATTTGTAATTCCAAAGCACATTTTGTGAGTGGCCCATTCTTAGTATCGAGCTGGAATAGCAGTGCAGGAAATGTGGGTCCCCATGCGGCTGTGAAGTGAGTAACTAGATCATCTTTTGGATGCCAGAGAGAGAGAGAGATCTGAGATATAACATATTTTATACCTGCCCTGGAGAGATGAATATGCTTTGTTCAAATGTCTCATTGGGAAAACAACCTTTCAAAGTCTTCAGTATTTCACAAGATCTAGCTAATACTTGTTCGACAGCTTTGAGTTGGGCGAATTTGCTTTCAGTGGGCAATGGCTGATGCTAGGAAGGGTGTGTGTGTGTGTTCCACATTTTTACTCAGTTATTTTTTCCTATCTCCACCTCTGCAGGTGTTGCTGCTTTGGGGAGCAGCTTTGTTGGAGTATGTAAGTAGCTGGTTTCACTGAAAGGTTATTTGTTATCAAAGTATTTATCCAAGTACAACTGGGATTCTTCTTCTCCAGACAGCCACGAAACAAAGAAAGAACATGAAAGTCATTTAGAGGGAAACATCAAACCCAGCCCCTCCCCCCACCCCCCAAACAGCATCCCGATCATCAACTCTCAAACCCCTCCTTCTGCAAAAAAAGGAACAGAAACGTCGATCCCTACCCCCCCCCCCCCCGGCACAAAGCAGAAGAAGAACTTCGACTCCCAATCCCCTCATCACCCCGCACAAAAAAACTAACAGAATGCCATAGGAACATCAACCCTCAAACTCTTCCCTTTGCACAACAAAACGGAAAGAAGTGGGCGCAAAGCACAGAATATAAAAACTATTAAGAAAGTCCACAGTCCGTAAACACAATAGTCCAATCCATAATGCAGAACCACGGTAACATCCTCCATCATCGAAGAGTGAGAGTTGCCGCACGAGTGCTGAGAGGCCTACCCCCCTACCACAGCGACCTCTGATGTCTTTTGGGAGGTGTGTGTGTTAGTATTAAGTGGGCTTGAGGTGGGGAATGTAGAAGACAGAGGCAGCGAATCATGGTTCAAGGCACACAGCATGTACGTAGTGTTTATTCCAGCAGGATCCTTCAGTTAAGGTCAACCAACACCCAACCTGGGATCAAATTTGATGCTTTTCCTCCCAGTGTCACAAGAGAGCATGTAGTCCTCTCTGGTACTTTGTGACTCTCTTTAGCCTATGGAGTCTGTACCAACTTATCAATCTGTGTGTCTTTGGGACTTGGAAGGAAACGGGAGAACTCATGAAAACCCCACACAGCTACACAGAATATTCAAACACCTAGGCCTGAAACCTGAGCTGTGAATTCCACGTGCTGACATCAATAGATGTAAATTAGTACATTAAACACTAATGTGTTGTATTCTAATAGATGGCTGGACTGAGGTGACCGCAGCAAATATTATTCACATGTTGTCTGGGTTGCTGATTTTTTTTATATACCAACCAATTCTACAGAAGGTAGCATTGCGCTGTTTTCATCATGTGACCTTGGACATCAACCTGGAATGTGAAGGTAACCTTAAGACTTGGGGAAGGAAGCCAGTGGTTTGGAATTTCTTCTAGGAATTACTACAGTATCATATTTGCCTTGTAGCACAGGCCAGGTTGAGAATTAGTTGCATGCTTAATTTGAAATATCATGCACTCAAATTGAATGTCTCATGTGCAGTGCTACCGGGAAGTGTCATTTTCAGCTGACAAGGGAGGGGTGCTGAATAATGTGCTATTAGGTTTAAAACAAAATAGCTTTTCAGTCATTTAAAGTAAATTTGCATTTTCATGTGTTGGTATTGTCACATGCACTGAGATGCAGTGAAAAGCTTGTCTTCCATACTGTTCATACAGATCAAATCGTTCCACAGTGCTTTGAGATAGAATAAGGTAAACCAATAACAACGTAGAATAAAGTGGAAAAGCGACCGGAAAATGCAGTACAGGTAAACAATAAGCTTTAAGATCATAGCGAGCTAGGTTTTGAGGCTGAGTCCATCTTATTGTACAAGACGTCCATTCTGACTGTTAGCAATGGGATAGAAGCTGTCCTTGAGCCTGGTGGTGTGTGCTTTCAGGCTCTTGTATCTCCTGCCCGATGGGGCAGAGGAAAAGAGAGAATGTCTGGGATAGGATGGGTGGGCTTTTTTGATTATGTTGGCTCTTTCACTGAGGCAGTGAGAATTATAGACAGGAGGCCATAGGGGGAGGCTGATTCCTGTGATGTGCTCAACTTTCTTGAGGACCCCTGCAAACCTGTTGCCATATCAAACTGTTATCGTCCAGTCAGAATCCTTTCTGTGATTTATCTATTTATTTTTTTTTGTAAGGGTCGGCAGGGATGCATCAGATTTCTTTTTACCTCCTGAGGAGGTAGAAGTGCTGTTGGTCTGTCTTGTCCATGATATCATTGTGGTTAGACCAGGACAGACTATTGGTGATGCTTGCTCCTAGTAACTTGAAGCTCTCAACCCTCCCAACCTTAGCCATTGATATATATGGGAACATGTGCACCATCTCCATTCTTGAAGCCGCGTTTTGTTGATGTTGAGGGAAAGGCTGTTGTCATGTTGCGAAGTTACCAATCTCTTTCTCTACTCCGCCTCATTATCTGAAATGTGGCCTATTATGGTGGTATCATCTGCAAGCTTGTAGATCAGGGGTTTTCAACCTTTTTATGCCATGGACCAACGCCATTAAGCAAGAGGTCTTGGACCCTGGGTTGGGAACTCCTGTTATCGATGGAATTACAGCAGAACCCGGCCACGCAGTCATGAATATACAAGATTAAAATCATTGTGAACAAAATTTTTTAAACTTTCAATGGTTGATTTCTCTTGGGAAAATTCCTTTTGTTAAACATCTAACAAAATTATTGTCAATTGGTTAGGTCAGTTAGTTTACAGTAAAACTGAGGATCTTTCCAGTAAACAGTAGTTTCACCGTATGAAGAACTTGATTTCCACTTTTATGACACTGGGGGAAATTTGTCTCCTACACTATCTGGATGTAAGTGTGATTGCCAATTCTGGACCTCTTTTTGGATAGTTTAGTGTTGGTCTCCCCTATGGTGCTGAATTTGGACCCTTTTTTGCTTGAGACCCCTTGTGCTAATAAGGACACAGTTTAATTATTGAAGTTAGTGAACAGTAAAGTTTCAGATTTGGCACAGGATTGGTTACTGTTAATCTGCACAAGCAATGCAAGTACAAGGAAAGCAGAGAGAGAGTGAGTGGACATGTTCAGCTCTGTATATTAACTACTCTTGACAAGTAACATTTGTGATCAACCAGGGCTCCCAGTTAGCCTCTGTGGTGGCTAAATTGTTACATTACACTTGCTTGGACTTGATTCCAGTCTAACTCTGAGAGAAGGAATGCCATGACTTCATCCTTTACCGTTGGACAATCTCCTTGAAAGTTGCCATTTGCTGAGATCCATGATGGTTCAGGAATTCATAAACCAGGGTATCTTGATTTGTGCAGCAGAGGCATTGATAGGTGAACCATATCCTAGAATCCACAAGTTGGTGTTACCGCACTGTTTTTCCAGTGTCTCCCTGCTGGAGTGTAGGTGTGGACTAGATTAGCTACACGAATAGAGGCTTTCCGTGACCAGATTTACTGTCATGGTTCATGGATCAGCGGTGACTTGCTGAGGCTTTGGGCAATTGTGAACGTCAAGGCAATGTGTAGGGGCAGGTGGGCACGTGCATTTGTTTTAGAACATGGAGCATCACAGCACAATACAGGGTCTTTGACCCACAATGTTGTGCTAACATTTTAACCTACTCTAAGATCAATTTAAACATTCCCTCCTACACAGACCTCCATTTTCCTATCATCCATGTCCCTAATGTGTCTGCCTCTACCACCAGTCCTGGCAGCACATTCCACGTGCTCACCACTCTCTTTCTCCAGAGAAAGCAGGATCTCCCAGTGGCCACACTTTAATTCCACATCCCATTCCCATTCTGACATGTCTATCCCCGGCCTCCTCTGCTGTAAAGATGAAGCCACACTCAGGTTGGAGGAACAACACCTTATATTCCTTCTGGGTAGCCTCCAACCTGATGGCATGAACATTGACTTCTCTAACTCCTGTTAATGTCCCACCTCCCCCTCGTACCCCATCTGTTGTTTATTTTTATACACACATTCTTTCTCTCACTCTCCTTTTTCTCCCTCTGTCCCTCTGAATATACCCCTTGCCCATCCTCTGGGTTCCCCCCCCCCCCCTTCCCGGACCTCCTGTCCCATGATCCTCTCGTATCCCTTTTGCCTATCACCTGTCCAGCTCTTGGCTCCATCCCTACCCCTCCCGCTTTCAAATCTCTTACTAGCTCTTCCTTCAGTTAGTCCTGACGAAGAGTCTCGGCCTGAAGCATTGACTGTACCTCTTCCTAGAGATGCTGCCCGGCCTGCTGCATTCACCAGCAACTTTGATGTCTGTTGCTCACCACTCTGTTCATTTTTAAAAAAAAAGTTGCCTCTGACATCGCCCTTATATTTTCCTCCAATCACCTTAAAATTACACCCCCTCCCCCCCCATGAGCCACACAGCTGGATTTTGTGTTTGGAGATGCGCTTGAAGTGTGTGTGTGTGTGTGTGTGTGTGTGTGTGTGTGTGTGTGAGAGAGATTTGCAGCAGGGGCTGTGACATATTTGATTCTGGTTGGAGGGAATCCACTTTAATGTTAGCATATCCTCCTTGCATTTGAAATAGAAGTGGTGAGATAGTGTTTATGGGTTCTGTGTCCATTCAGAAATCGGCTGACAGGGGAAGAAGCTGTTCTTGAATCATTGAGTGTGTGCCTTTGGGCTTCTGTGCCTCCTCCCTGATGGTAGCAATGAGAAGAGGGCATGACCTGGGTGATTGGGGGGGGGGTTCAAGATATCCTAGATAATACGGAGGCTAGTGCTTTTGATGGAGCTGACTAATTTCACAAAACTCTGCAGCTTACCTGTGCGGTAGCCCCCCCCCCCCACCGCCCATACTAGTCAGCTCTCCACAGTACATCTGTAGAAATTTGCAAATGTTTTAGGTGACTTACCAAATCTCTTCAAACTCCTAATGAAGTATAGTCCAATGTCATTGCTATTTGCACACCATCTAGTAGTTTCCTAAACATCATCTGTGCTCATTTCTTTGCATACTGAAGTAAATCATTGTCAGGTATGTTGCATTTCCTCTCTCGTATTTGCGATGTCTTAATGTCTGCACGCTGTTCCCATCGGCTTTTCCAATTTCAAGAGTTTTTCTATATTGAATGCCACTTGTAAGTCTGTCAAGGTTACGATTGTACTGTCTTGGCAGCGGGAGCACCCAGAAGGTTGACAATTTTACGTGAGCGTGTGCAATTATGAATGTGAAGAACTTGCAATGTTAAATGTTTGTAGACACTACATTTTTAATACATTCTAGATAAGAACTAACACCAAGATCATCAGATAGAGATTAAATCGTGCCTGCTTATTCTACTCAATTATTCTCTGCTGTCAAGTTCTGCCTCACTTGAAGACATGTCACTCTAGGTCTGATTTCCCTGTTT
Source organism: Mobula birostris (assembly GCF_030028105.1). Classification (NCBI taxonomy): domain Eukaryota; kingdom Metazoa; phylum Chordata; class Chondrichthyes; order Myliobatiformes; family Myliobatidae; genus Mobula; species Mobula birostris. The sequence continues at coordinate 20,704,543 of NC_092400.1, forward strand.
CATGTTACAGTGGGAGAATTCCTGGTTGGTTTGTTCTAGTTACTGATTTGCTTGGTCGTTTGCATAAAATATTCTTATTGTCAATTGCCTGTTGAAAATTAAGTTTAATTTGGTATCCAGGTCATTAATGAACAATTAAATGAGAAGCTGAGTCAGCAATAAAGGTCTGTTCCCCTGCCCTCCATAATCCAGTGTTATGCTTCAGTTTATTTTTGCATGTTTATAAACAGTACTTGGTCCTCTCTGCTCAAAGCAGACTTCTCAAACATGGAAACATTAAGCAGTGTGGAATTGTTAAAACCGAAGCCAACTGTCAAATTGAATTATCAAATGGACTTTTTATTAGAAACTTCTTTAGGGCTGAAAGGAGGAAATAAAAGGAAAGTGCATAATGTGAATAAACTGGTGGTGTAAAGCAAATCACGTAGCAAGTTTAGGTATAAAGTGCAAGAACTAATGTCCCAAGGCAGTCCTGGTATGGGAGGCAGGATGGGTACTTTCATTGCAGGAGGTGGACAGAAACACTGGAAGTTTGTCTAGATCAAAAACAGTACTGGTTTAAGAGACTTAAAACTTTAAACAAAAATTTATTTAGCGATACAGCACAGATTAGGCTCTTTTGGCCCTTCAAGCCATGTCCCCCCAGCAACCCCCCCTCCCCCGACAAACTCAATTAATCCTAACCTAATCATGGGACAATTTACAATCACCAATTGACCTGGGAGGAAACCGGAAAACCCACAATTCCATGGGGAGGATGTGCAGAGGCTCCTTACAGAGTGGCGCCGGAATTGAACTCTGATCTCTGGGACGTCCCAAGCTGTCCTAGCTTCCGGCTAGCTGCTACGCTACCATGGCACCCTTTTGACAAAAGTGCGAAAGTTAATTGGTTACTGGTAATTGTCCGGTGATTAGGCTAGGATTAAATGGGGGGGGGGGGAATTGTTGGGTGGTATGTCGCGAAGGGCCTATTCCACCCTATATCTCAATAATAAAAATTAAAAATAAAAGAAAACCTGAAGAATTTCATCATCTGTTTTTTTTTCCCCCTGTAGTGGAAAGCTGATTAAGTATACCACCTCTCATCTAAAGGTCCATTGGTTGATTATTCCATAAAGATAATTCTTTCATCTGTCAATATTAAACTTTCCACTGTTATTTTTCAGATATTCAATTTGGTTTAATTTGCCTACGGTTGTGTTGGAATGCCTTCATTTAAATATTTGGGCAGTAGGTTTTCCTTTAATCCTTTGGTAACTTGCCAATGCATAGCAACTTGTTAGTAATGTCCTGTGCATCCCAAATTTTGACTATGAAGGAATTAAAAATCCTGCAAAATAGTGCAAATACGTCGACGATTCAGTCAATTAGATCTCTTCCCTAGCTGTCTTCCATACGCATCAGCGTATGACAGCAAGCTCAAGGAAGCTTGTTGTCAGCCTTCCAAAGGGTGTCCAGTGTCACTTGTATGAGAAATATCTGTTGGTAACACTTTTGCCTCCTGAATTGGAAGGTTGTGACCTCCGTTGCAGTCCAGAAGCTTAGACACATAAATAAAATCTGTCTGTGTAGTACGGAGGAGTGTCATATGACAGTTCAAAGTAACTTTATTATCAGAGTACATATGCTGTTGTATACCACCCTGAGATTCATTTCCTTGCAAGCATTCACTGAAAGTAGTAAGTACCAATAGAATCAATGAAAAACAGCACACAAGACAGACAACCAATGTGCAAAAGACAGCCAACTGTGCAAGTACAAAGAGGAAAAGGAACAAACATAATAAATTTCGATAACATGGCATGAAGAGTCCTTGAAAGTGAGTGTAGAGATGAGTTGTTAAATTGAGGTTCTGGATTTTGTAGGCACAAACTATTCTCCCCATTTTCTTGATGAAGGGTCTCGGCCCGCAATGTTGGCTGTTTACTCTTTTCCATAGATGCTGCCTGGGCTGTTGAGTTCCTCCAGCATTTTGCGTGTGTGCTAGTTACTTGGATTTCCAGCATCTGCATATTTTCTTGTCTCTCCACTGTCCTGGCCAGTATTTACACCCAATCGTAAATGAACCAGATGATCTTGATCATTCATCAAATTATTGTGTGAAAACGTACTGCCGTGTTTCCAACAGCTGTCAATACGTTGGTGAGGCTGCTGCTGAAGTATTGTGTGCCGTTGTGGGTGGAAAGAGCGCAGAAAAATTCGCAAGGGTTTTTACTGGATCTGGAGGGTCTGAGTTAAAGGAGAGGCTAGATAGGCTGGGGTTTCTTTTCCCTGGAGTGTAGGAGATGACCTTAGAAGTGTACAAAATCATGAGTGGTGTAGATGAGGGTGAATGGCTGTGGTCTGTCTTTTTCCTCCCCAGGAGAGGGGAGTCCATATTTAGAGGGTGTAGGTTTAGAGTGACTGGATTGAAAGAGAACCTGAGGGGCAAGTTCTTCCAGAGGCTAGTAGGTATTTGGAGCAAGCTGGTAGAGTGGACACAATTGCAGCAAATAAGAGACATTTAGTCAGGTGAATAGTTAGGAAGGTTAATGAGGGATGGGGGCCAAATGCTCAGCTATGTAACTTGGCCAGCGGTGGATGATTTGGGTTGAAGACCCTGTTTCTGTGCTGCATAACTCTCACTCTGATATTTTTGATCCTTCGGTTAAATTTGAAGAAACTTGGAAACCTTTTATGCAACATTTTCATATGATGTAATTTGACCTTCCCAAATCTTCTTTATTAACTTAAAATACATGAAGAGGAGTAGAGTTGACAACATTACTGGACGTGTCTGATTCAAGATATTGGTCTAGCCCTGTTTTGTTCTGTTTGCTTTTTTTTTGGGTTTAGTATTCAGTTTTTTCTTTTGGGGGTTTTTCTTTGTTTATATATTTTCTTTTTATTTCTTTTTTCTCTTTATGACTAATTTCATTATGAGTTTGGAAGTCTATTATACCTATGTTACTTAAAATCTTCTTTGTATATGTTTAAGATTATTCCAATCTCTTTGTATCAGCATTGTTACTGTGTTTATAATTTTGAAAATTAATAAAAAGATTTAAAAAGAAAGAACTCTCACTCTATGTGATTTCAGTGACTACATTTTCACTCAAGGAGTGTGGATTTTGACAGATGAATGCATGGCTGAGGAACTGGTGTGGGGGCAAGGCTTCAGATTTCTGGGTCATTGGGATCTCTTCTGGGGAAGGTGCGACCTGTATGAAAGGTACGGGTTACACCTGAACCTGAGGGGAATCAATATCCTTGCAGGCAGGTGTGCGTGAGCTGTTTGGGAGGAGCTAAATGAAACTAATTTGGCAGAAGGATGGAAACTGGATTGATAGTGCTGAGGATGGGGTAGCTAGTTTATAAACCGAGGAAGTGAGACTCCTAGCAAGGAGAGGGTGATGACGGAGCAAAATTGCAGTCTGTGGGATGAGTTGAAGTGTAACATGGTGGGCCAATGGAAAAGGGTGATGAATACAGGACTGAAGCCGTTTATATTTGAATGCACGCGGTATGCAGAATGAGATAGACAAACCTGTAGCAGAGTTACAGATTGGCATGTATGATGTTGTGGGCACTACTAAATCGTGGCTGAAAGATGAACTTAACGTCCAAGGATGTATGTTGTTTTGAAAGGGCAGGTAGATAGGCAGAAGGAGTGGCATGGCTTGGTCGGTTTACAAAAATATGAAATCAAGGTGATAGAAAGAGGTGACATAGGATTGGAAGGCGTAGAATCATTGTGGGTAGAGCTGAGAAACTGCAAGGATAAAAAGACCCTGATAGGTATTAGATACAGACCTCTGAACAGTAATAAAGATGTGGTTTACAAATTACAACAAGAGATAGAAAATGCATGTCAAAAAGGGCAATATTATGAACGCCATGGGGGATTTCAATATTGAGGTAGATGGGGAAAATCGGGTTGGTGCTGGATCCTAAGAGGGGGAATTTGTAGAATACCTATGAGATGGCTTTATAGAGCAGCTTGTGGTTATGCCCACTAAGGTACCAGCTATTCTGGATTGGATGTTGTGTAAGGAACAGAAATTGATTAGAGAGTTTAAGGTAAAGGAAACCTTAGGAGAAATTTAACATAATCTGATAGAATTCACCCTGTGGAGTAAAGGTAATAACAGAGGTCTGAGAGAGGAGCTGGCCAAAATTGATTGGAAGGGAACACTAACAGGGTTGATGGCAGAGCAGCAATGGTTGGAGTTTCTGGGAGCAATTTGGAAGGCACGGGATAAATACAGCTCAAAGATGAAGTAGTATTCTGAAGGCAGGATGACACAACTGTGGCTGACAAAAGAAGTCAAAGCCAACATTTAAAAAAAAACAAAGGGCATATAATGGAGCAAAAAAATAGTGGGAAGTTAGAGGATTGGGAAGCTTTTAAAAGCCAACAGAAAGTGACTATAAAAGTCATAAAGAAGGAAAGGATTGAATATGAAGGCAAGTTCAGCAATGATATTAAAGATGATACTAAAAGTTTCTTCAGATACATAAAGTGTAAAAGAGGGGTGAGAATGGATGTTCGACTGCTGAAAAATTATGCTGGAGAGGTAGTAATGGGGGACAAAGAAATAGTGGACGAACAGAATAGGTAATTTGTATCAGTCTTCACTGTGGAAGACAGTAGCAGTATGCCAGACGTTTGAGTGTGTCAGGAGGCAGAAGTGAGTGAGGCTGTACCTCTTTCTAGAGATGCTGCCTGGCCTGCTGCGCTCACCAGCAACTTTGATGTGTGTTGCTTGAATTTCCAGCATCTGCAGAATTCCTCGTGTTGCCATTGCTGATAGGTCTGAAGGTAGATAAGTCAGCAGACCAGATGGTCTGCACCCCAGGGTTCTGAAAGAGGTGTCTGAAGAGATTGTGGAGGCATTAGTAATAATCTTTCAAGAATCAGTTGATTCTGGCATGGTTCCGGATGAATGGAAAATTGCAAATATCACTATATTCAAGAAGGGAGAGAGGCAAAAGAGAGGAAATTATAGGCCAGTTAGTCCGACCTCAGTGGTTGAGAAGATGTTGGAGTTGATGTTAAGGATGTGTCTTCAGGGTACTTGGAGGCGCATGATAAATTAGACTGAAGTTGGCATAGCTTATTTAAGGGAAAATTTTGCCTGAAATCTGTTGGAATTCTTTGAAGAAATAATAAGCAGGATTGACAAAGGAGAATTGGTGTATGTTGTGGTACTTGGATTTTCAGAAGGTCATTGAAAAGGTACGACGTGAGGCTGCCTAACAACTTAAGAGCTCATGGTATTACAGCAAAGATACTAACATGGATAGAACATTGGCTGGTTGGCAGAAGGCAGAGTGGGAATAAAGGGAACTTTTCCTGGTTGGCTGCTGGTAACTAGTGGTGTTTGTTAGGGGTTGGTGTTGGGACTGCTTTTTACATTATATGTCAATGACAGAATTGATGGCTTTGTGGCCAAGTTTGTGGGTGATATGAAGGTGGGTGGCGGGACAGGTAGTATCGAGGAAGCAGAGGTGCCCCACAGAAGGACTTAGACACATTAAGCGACTGGGCAAAGAAGTGGTAGATGGAATGCAGTATTGGGAAGTCTTGCACTTTGGTAGAAGAAATAAAAGAGTAAACTATTTTCTAAATGGAGCGAAAGTTTAAAAAATCTGAGGTGCAAAGGGATTTGAGTCCTTGTGGAGGATTCCATAAAGGCAGGGGAGTCTAAGACCAGAAGACAGGATATCAGAATAGGGGGACCTCCATTTTGAATGGAGATGAGGAATTTCTTTAGCTAGAGGGTGGTGAATCTGTGGAATTCATTGCCGTAGTTGGCTGTGGAGACTGTCATTACGTATATTTAGATTATTGATTGGTCGGGGCATGAAGGGATATGAGGAAAAGGCAGGAGATTTGGGACAGAGAAATGGACCAGTCGATGAAATGGTAGAGCAGAGTTGATGGGCCAAATGGCCTAATAACAGCTCCTATATCTATGGTCTTTTTTTTTGTTCTACTGTGAATGCCTGAAAGAGAATGTATCTCAGGGTGGTATATGGTAACGTACACGTTGCCTGTTATGCTGCTGGCCTTTAGGGTTCTCCATCGCTGGCGATGGTCAGGGCTTCCTTCATGGTGTCAGTCACTTCCTCTTGGGTTTTCATTACTGTCAGCCATGCAAGTCCTGTGTGGAGAGTCAGGAATACTGCTGCACTCAGATGTAGAAGAACTCTTCGTTTCTGTTCCCATAACAATTTTGTTTTACCAGTCAGGGTTGTTAGCCTGGAGGACTGGTGGACCATTCTTAGTCTGGCCTCTACCCTTTAACCTGTTCGGCATGGGTGACCCCACCAAGAGCCAAAATGCAAAGCCTTGACTCCAGCCAACATAGCTCTCCTGGTCATTGAGGTATGAAAGCCTCCAAACCCAACGACAAAGTTGAGGTTTTTGAAGGAACATACACATAATTTGTTACTAAATTTACTTTGAATTCTGAAATTTAGTCTTTTTTAACTTTTAAAAAGTTAAAGCTTGCCACAATTTATACCTCTAAATTTCTATTTGCCTATTCTGTCGTACTGCAAGGTGATTTTCTGAAAATACGTTTCATTTGTGCTGGCAACTATTAGTGTTGGTGCTTTATGGCTCCAGCAACTCGCGTTCAGTCCTGACTTTATGTGTTGTCTGTTTGGAATTTGCACATTACTCTGTGACTGTGTTGGTTTCCTTTGGGTGATTTTGTTTCCTCCCTCAACCCAGAGATGTTCCTTTATCCTCTAGAGTGGATGAGTGGCAAAAGGATTAGGAAGGGAATGATGTAAGAGAATATCTTGGTGGACCACAGTGAAATCGGGTAATGGGATTGTCCAGCAAGGAGCAAGTGGGCAGAACCACATCCTTGATCTGGCATCCTAGTTAAGAAGTTGGATATCGTTAGCAAGAAAATCCTCGGCTTTGCGTGTTTCAGCGGCCGGGGAGAGGTCAATGGCGCTCGGGAGGCTGTGTCGGAGAGGCTGGTCGGAAGCTTGAAGTTTTTCGGACGGATGGACTCAGTGTCGGCTGTGTTCGGCTACTTCCAAGGTATCGGAAAGTTGACGGTGCCTGGAGGTTTATGGCAGGGAGTTTCTCCCTTTTGCCGCCTGCTATTGGGGACTCTGGAGTTGATCGACTTGGGACTTTGAGACTTTTTTTTTTACTGTGCCCATGGTCTGTTCTTCATCAAATTATGGTATTGTTTTGCACTGCTGTAACTATATGTTATAATTATGTGGTTCTGTCAGTGTTAGTCTTTGGTTTGTCCTGTTTTCTGTGATATCACTCTAGAAAAACATTGTATCATTTCTTAATGCATGTATGCATTTCTAAATGACAATAAAAGAGGACTGGGTGTTCTCATAATCTAATCTAAAGTTCAGTTACTGAAGTTGCCCTTGAGGAAATGGTGAATCATCTGCTTGTGAGCTCAGTGCTGGGAAGAGTGAGCAGCTTCAAGTTCCTGGGGGCCAGCATCTCAGAGGATCTCTCTGGGACCCAACACATTGATGCAGCCATGAAGAAGGCATACTAGAGGCTCTACTTCATTAGGAGTTTGAGGAGGATTGGTACATCACCAAAGACTCTTGCAGATTCTAGTGAATGTTCAGTGGGGAGCACTGACTGCCTTTGCATCACCGCCTTGTATGGCAGCTCCAACGTGCAGGATTGAAAGAGGCTTCAAGGGGGTTGTAGACTCAGCCAGCTCAGACTCGGGCACAAGCCTCCCTACCATTGAGGGCATCTTCATGAAGCAGTGCCTTAAAGGTGATATCCATCATTAAAAACCCATCAGCAGCCAGGACATTTCGCCATCAGGGAGGAGGAGGCACAGGAGCCTGAAGACCAACACTCAACATTTTTGGGAGCAAGAGAAAATCTGCAGATGCTGCAAATCAAAGTAATACACACCAAGTGCTGGAGAAGTTGGCCTGCTGAGTTTTGTGTGTTTTCCTCAACATTTTAGAAACCACTTCTTCCTTCTGCCATCAGATGGTCTAGGAGCACTACCTTGCTCTTTTACACTTTGTTTCTAATTTACAGTAATTGTGTCCTACTGCCGCAAAACAACAAATTTCACGAGGTACAGTATGTCAGTGATAATAAATCCAATTTAACAATTGTATTTTTTTTTTGGAGGGACATGCTGTGGGCAGAGTATTTGAAGATTTAGACTCGCATTATGGCAGAGCTGTGATTGTTTTCAAGCCAAGATGGTGGGTGACTTGGGTAGTTGAGGGGTGGCTTGCTGTATTGACCATTCCAGTTTTTAATGTCTCCTGTTCTAGAAAGTTCTTTGAAGGTGCCTGCAGTGCATTATTGTGTTTTTTTTAATGTTCCTAGCTGCAACTTGCACTTTGGATTTGTCTTAATTTTTTTTTTGTTTGCATACTACTTTCAAAGGTTTTCAGCTTTTTAAGGATGCTGCTTTTTGCAACTCATCAGAATCAGGTTCATTATCACCGGCATGCATTATGAAATTTGTTAACTTAGCAGCAGCAGTTCACCAACCTAGTTTCATTTCATTATCTGGTTTATATATCTATTTGTAATTTTCTTTCCACCCCACCCCCCAATACATTTTGAATGTGGAAGGAATTGCAGGCCATCATTATTGTTAGATCTCTGTTTATTTTCTGATCCTTGGGGTTCTTCCAGGAGTCAAAAAAAAAACAACTGGCGAGCAATTTTACTTCCAAGATTTCAGTTTATTTTAGAGTACAAACAAACATATATAAATACTAGGCAAACTAAATAAAGAGCTGAAAAATAATGACGAGGCGAATTAATGCTGAAGGATGTAAGGCAAAGGGGGAAAAGATGGCGCTTCTGAAAAATCTATTACTTTTTTTAGATAAGATTTTAAAAAAAATTCCTTGGATATGAATGAATTAATTGGCTAAATGATTAATACAGGCAAAGGGGCAGCACAGTAGTGTAGCGGTTAACACAGTACAGGCAAGCTGGATTCAATTCTCACCGCTACCCGTAAGGAGTTAGTACCTTCTGCCCCGTGACCGCGTGCCAGGGTTTCCTCCGGGTGCTCTGGTTTCCTCCCACAGTCAAAAGACGTACCGGTTTAATTGGTCACTGTAAATTGTTCTGTGATCAGGCTCGGGTTAAATCGGGGTTTGCTGTGCAGTGTGGCTCAAAGGCTCCACACTGTATCTCTTTTAATTAATTAAAACAATTGCATCACGTGGGCAGTGTGCTAGTACTGGGCCAATGAATACTGAGAACGGTGATGAGCTGCTAGTTTAGCTGCTATACTGCTTTCTGCCAGAGAGTGAAAAATACATGAGTTTGTTTTAAGAAGTACATATCTTATAAAAAGCATTATTAAAAAAGACAGTGGTTTCCAACACTCCTGATTGTCTGTGGTAATATTCTCACCTACTGGTCACATAAATTGTACTTGAAGATGTTCAAAGCACTTTTTATTCATTTGCTGCAATTATGTCTCTTTCATTAAAGTAATACTTCTGTGCATCTGGAGCCTGACAAGTGATGTGCCATGGGATTGTTTTGCATGAAAATCAGTGTTTTATGATTGAAGAAGTGAAAGAGGATACATAATTATCTTTAATATTACCTAAATTATTATATTGATAAACAGTCTGCTGCTTTCGTGAATATTTTTCATAAGATGGGTGGATTACACATGTCTAACTTTTCTGACATAAATTTGCAACGTCATGTCCCAATTCTGGGAGGAGGAGATTATGCCAAAGGACCCGCCCCCTCCCCCAGCAGTGTTGTCATTGTGATGGCCTTCAAGAAGATAGCCACATTTGACTGGGATAACTATAAGATGTTTCCCCGGTTCTCTGGCACAGGCAAACTCATCCTAAGGGTCTGCTCAAATATCACCTCCCAGACATGGTAGAATAACTCCCTAATTGCAAAATTGATTCCGTCCATCAACAAGCTTAAGAGTGTGATCATCCACATGTAGCAGCTCCATAGGAAAATACAGGGAGCCGCACCAATCACTGTAGGTGGCCTGCCACCATCTTGCAAAAGTTAAATGAGAAACACAGAGAAGCCTCAAGTCCATTCTGCCCATCTGTAGCAAGCTTGCACCCCATGAAGGACTTCTTAAGTAAGGCACCTTATTCCACAGAACTGGAATGGAAGCAAGTTGGGGCAGTGGACTTGCTCTCTTCACAAATGATATTTAAATGAATTTTAAGTTTGCCATAGTTGTTGTGGATCTTTTTACTCCAGAGCCTCTGATCAGAATACCAAGCAATTTTACGTTCAAATTGAAGATTAGATTAGATTATGAGGACATGCAGTCCTCTTTTATTGTCATTTAGTAATGCATGCATTAAGAAATGATACAATATTCCTCCGGTGTGATATCACAGAAACACAGGACAGACCAAGACTGAAAAACTAACAAAAAACACATAATTATAGTATATAGTTATAACAGTGCAACAATACCATAACTTGAAGAACAGACCATGGCACAGTAAAGAAGTTCAAAGTCCCTCGAAAGTCCCACATCTCATGCAGATGGGAGAAGGAAGAAAACTCTCCCTGCCATGCCTGACCACAGTCCGACTCTGAGTCGTTCGAAAACTTCAAGCTCTGATCAGCCCTCCGACACTGAGTACTGAGCACCATCTCTGCCGAACGCATCGACCCCAGCCTCAGTCACCAGCAGCAGGCAAAGCCGGGGATTTTGGGGCCTTCCCTCCAGAGGTTCTCAATCGCACAGTAGCAGCGGCAGCGAACTGGGCATTTCAGAAATTTCTCCAGATGTTCCTCTGGTTCTCACGTCTGTCTTCATCAAATCAGAATTGTGCACGACATCCTACTTACAAATACGATATCATTTCACCAGAGAGGCTACGCACGCTGTGTCGCGCCGCCATCTTCTCCTCCGGGTCCTATATGCAACCAAGAATATCAGGAAAGGTCATTCAGCTAATCGAATCAGTGCATCAATGCATAATATGCTACAATTTACCTGAACCTGTGGCCTGTGACTTTTTTTTTTTAGCCCATCCAAAGATCTGTTCTTTGAACAAATTTAATGTACTTCTCAATATTTGACTTAATTTCATGACTGGAGCCTGACACGGTCGTTCTGTTCAGAAACTTTGAAGCAGGTGATCCTGGTAGAACTGACAGTTTCTTGGGAAGACCGGATTGAGGAGGCATTTGAATGTAAGAAAGCCAAATACCGGGAGCTGGTTGAGTGGTGCCAGAGGTGGGGTGGAGGGTATGATGTGAACCTATCGAGGTGGGGCGTAGAAGTTTTGCTGGCTGCTCTCCTTGGCATTACGAAGGATGCAAAGATGAGAGTCATCGAGATGGTCACAGAGGCTGCTGAGTGAGCTTCCAGATGGCTATGGATCGAGAGGTGTGACCCATTGACCACTGCTGCGGGGACAGAAGACAGGGCCTGATCAACCCTGACTGGGTCACCTGGGCGAGGGTGTCTGATGTTGGATGACCCCAGGTTACTTCACTGATGATGTGTCCCAACGCATCCTAAGATGTATCTCAGCTTTGTTCATTCCAAAAGTAACTTCTGATTGTATAGTGCCTTTTTAGCTGTAATGTTTGTAAGGTGTTTTTGAAGTAGCATTGGCTTAAAGAATGGATGCGGCACTAAAGGGGGAGGTCGGAGAAGGCTTTATTTACTCCATTTAGCTTAATCTGCACCACCTTCTATCAGAGGAGACCCCTGAACAAATTTGTTTTTAAAATCTAAACCTGACATTTCGTGTGTTTTTCTTAAAGACTTTTGGGATCCATCTTGTTGTCCTAATTTGAATCCTTTAATGATTGGGTTGTGGTGTTATCTTTTCAAAAGGTCAATATGGACAGAGAAATGTATACAATATGCATCCTGAAATTCTTTCTTCAGCTCAGTACTTCATAACTACTGATCAATTTTTTGTTTGATACATCACATCATTGCACTAGTGGAATGAACACTGCGAGCTTGATTGAAGCAGTTTTGGAAGTTCATTGGGCAGATTTCAAGTTGTCCTCCGGGGTGGTTGCTTTTTGGAATTCGGGTTCTACATTTTGGGCTAAACATTGTGATCATTTGAATGAGAGAGCTACAGGAAATTTAACCACATTTTCTTCGCCTTTGGAGATTGAAGGAAGCTAAGAACTCCAATTACTATCCCATCACTGTGGTTCGATTCCTGCTGCTGTCTGTAAAGAGTTTATACATTCTCCGCATGGCCACTATTTGGGTTCCTCCCATGCTCCAAAGATGTACGCTTGGGCACGTTGGCACTGGAAATGTGGTGACACTTGCACAATCCTTACTGATCTGATTTGATGCAAACAATGCATTTCACTGAATGTTTCGAAATACACGCAGCAATTAAAGTTAATCTTCATTAAAACATGAATGGTAGCAACCAACCAAATATTAATTGATTTAGAGCTCACTAGCCCGACTTTTGCAATTAGCATTGACTTGTCAGTATTTGCCACTGACCTCAAATTGGCTTGGGGAGATCCAGCCACCTCTGTGTGAATTTTCTGTCTCTCGGTACTGATTGTTGTTGGACTTCTGGTATGTGTTCTTTAAGCAAACTCAGCGAGCAGCAGAGAAATCCTCCAAAGAATGTAAAAAGTGCGCATTTTACCAGAGGAGAACCTGGAAGAGGGTGCAGTGTTAAAGTGTGGACAATTTAAATGCTGGCACAGATGGACTAGAAGCCAGAGTGTCAGGTACTGAACGAGCATCAGGCTGATTTCACTCCCTCTCCTGACGCCGAGGCTATGAACTGATTCGGCTGCTGTGCATTTCTGCCCCGCTGGTGTAATAACTGGGGACCGAGGCTTGGCTTGGGCCTACTCCGGTTGCTATGGGTGCGGATCTGGGAGTCAGTCTGGTTCGGGATGCTGTTGGCTTACACTTATTTTTCTCCTCCGTACAGTGGTTTTTGGTCTTTTTAAAAATTGGGTTATTTAAGTTTCTTGCTTTGTGGCTACCTATAAGCAGACAAATTTCAAGGAGTATAATTTATACCTTTAATAATGCACTTTGAATCTTTTAATTTTTAAATGATTCGGATTGATTAGCAATCCACATACTCTTTTATTTTGGGGCTAGAGAGGTGGTAGTACAGGTCTAAAATGTAGGCTGCATCTCATGGGACAAAGTCAGATGTTGTTAAAAACAGATGTTGTAAAGTTCCCCAAAGTTCTCATTTTAGGGAACTTTACAATAATAGTAAGTGTGTAAAATTCCTGTCTGATCTAGATTGATTGATTTATTTATTTACTGAGGTCTTGGTAGAGATTTGCAAAGTAGTGCTCCCAGAGGAATTAATTTGTTATCGGAAGCACATCAAGAAATTGACCGAGACACAACACAGGCATTTCCGCCAAATATTACACATCAAGTGGCAAGAGAGGGTACCAGATGTAGAGGTGCTCAAACGTGCTGGGACAGTCAGCGTAGAATCGCTCATTACAGCTCAGCTGTGTTGGACTGGTCGTGCCACAAGAATGAGCGATGATCATTTACCCAAAGCTGTTTTCTCTTGCGAGCTACTCGAAGGAAAGAGGAAGCATGGTGATCAGAAGCTGCCCTACAAAGATGTGCACAAGCACCAGATGAAGAACACCAACATGAATGTCAACACCTGGGAGAAAGATGCTTTGGACAGAAGAAGTTGGCACTGCAATGTCAAGAAGTCAATCCCAGCTATCGAGGAGAAACGGCAGAAGAAATATGAAGCAGGTCATGAACGCAGACATTCGGTGCTAGACCAGTCAAATCACAAATGCAACTGATGTGGGAGACAGTGCCGATCCAATACTGGTCTTGTGGCCCATAAACGTGCCTGCAGAGACTAAACTCTCAGCACAGTCAACATCGAAATCGATGGACAGCCGAAGAAGAGGAACTTGTTCCAAAAAATGCAGTTGGTACATTACATTCTTGGCTCTATCAATTGAATATATTTTCTTACAAATGAGTCAGTGACACTTGTTTGGTCCTTGAACAATGCAATTGAGAAGTGTTGCACAGGACCCAGCCTCTCAATGTTAATATAATCTCCACATTTTAATCCTCCTGGTGTCTAAAGTAGGTCTCTTGAACCAGTTTGTTTTTAAGATTGTAAACATGACTTTTTTCAGCTTGTCTTGTGCTCTTGGATCCATCTTGTCTTAAAGTGAATCCTTCAATCTTTAGATTGTGTTGTTGGTAGTGGCAGGATCCTAGGCAGAGGTTTTCCAAAAATGCACCAAGTTTTGGAGCGTCCCTACACGTTGAAATATGCCAGTCGGTATTCACCTGCGGACACCGCTTCACACAGGAAGACAGAATAAGCTTTAGACAGATAGAAATGCATCTTTTGCCATTCTGCTCATCATTCAGTAAGGTTTGTCTCAGTTAGGAACATCAATCAGATCAGAGCTGTCTGCTAGGCAGCTGATTGAGGCAAGCCTGGATAATGACTATCGCATCCCTTTCTGGAATTTTGCTTTCACAAGTGCATGGTCCCTGAGGTGGTGGATTATCTTCTCGTCTTTGGGCCAACATGTGGTGGGATTGAGGCCCCAACTCTGACAGGGAGGGGCACCTTTCACTGCTTGCCAAGCGAAGACCCGCTGGCTGTTTTTTGTGTTCTGGCAATGGTGTCCGATGGCTTTTGAGTCTGGTTGGGGAACCATTCCACCATCTCCACTGTTCCCTTCTCCCATGAGGCTTGAAGGATATTCTACACCAACTGCTGCCTGATGTCTTCCTGCAGAAGCCTTCCTGTGAAGGATGGGTAAGCAGCAAGGTCCGACTGAACGAAATATTGTGCAGCAAGGAGGTCAGAGTTCACGCTTTGCAGTAGATAGGACCTTGGTGTGGTGCTGTACTCTGACTCGGTGCACAGCTTTACAGAGTTACATACAAACCTGGCCATCAGCATGTGGATTATGTTGGGCAGTGATTTATTTGTGTATTTTTTTAAAAACAAAAAATCTTGTGTGATAAACATATACAGAAGCAGAAACAGTATAAAACTTTTAGGTTCCTGTTCTGATGAAGGGTCTCGGCCTGAAATGTCGACTGTTTCGTTTCCGTAGATGCTGCCTGACCTGCTGAGTTCCTCCAGTATTTTGTATGTCAAAGTCAAAGCAAATTTTGTCAAAATACGTATATATCAGCATATACAGTGCTGAGATACATTTTCTTGTGGGCATTCTCAATAAACCTATAGAATAATAACCAGAACGGAATCAAACTTTAGATTCCTGGTCATTACATTAATTAGTACTTATGTACTTCTTTTAAAACCATAAGCGCCATTGGTACTTGGCCCCAGAGGTGAAAACACCATTTCATGATGTTGGGTAGTGATTTTTATTTCGGAAGTATTTTTTCATTATGAATAAAGTTTTTACTTAGAAAAGAAAAACAGTGCAAAAATGCTTGTTACATTCATGGTTGTTGCATTCAGGAGTAGACATTTTTTTAAAAAGTTGAACGCGAAGTGGTGCGGGTGGGTGTGTTGCGCCTGGCAGTGACAGGCTCTTTTGTTTGTGGGGGCTGCCCCACTCTGCCCCTTCATGTGGGGGTAGTAAAAGGACCTTTAGACGTGGTCCTTCCCACGCAGAGACCTAACATGCAACAGGTTTCACTGTATCCCTCAGCACGTCACCAAGTGCTCCTGCAACCTGGACGCTGCCATTCTCGTACCGCAAGAGTTCCCAACATGGGGTCCACGGACCCCTCGGTTAATGGCAAGGCTCCATGGCATAAAAGAAGGTTGGGAACCCCTGCTTCACAGGGGTGGAAAAACAAAGTTTGGGGCAGACCAGGAGGCATCATCTCAGCACGTCATGATGTTACTGAGCCACCCTCTCCCTTCCGTAAGGCTGTGGGTCACAGAACAAGTAACTATGGAAATAAAAAGGGACTGTGTCATTTAAGAACCCCCCCCCCCCCCAAAATCGCCCAGGACATGCCCTCTTCTCATTGTTGCCATCAGGGAGGAGGTATAGGAGCCTGAGGACACAATGATTCAGGAACAGCTTCTTCCCCTCTGCCTTCAGATTTCCGAATGGGCATTGAACCCATGAACACTATAAGACCATAAGATATAGGAGCGGAAGTAGGCCATTTGGCCCATTGAGTCTGCTCTGCCATTCCATCACGGGCTGATCCAATTCTTCCAGTCATCCCCACTCCCCTGCCTTCTCCCCATACCCTTTGATGCCCTGGCTAATCAAGAGCCTATCTATCTCTGCCTTAAATACGCCCAGTGACTTGGCCTCCACAGCCGCTCATGGTAACAGACTCCATAGATTTACCACCCTCTGACTGAAGTAATTTCTCCGCATCTCAGTTCTAACTGGACGTCCTCCAATCCTGAAGTCATACCCTCTTGTCCTAGACTCCCCTACCATGGGAAATAACTTTCTCATATCTAATCTATTCAGGCCTTTTAACATTCGGAATGTTTCTTTGAGATTCCTCCCCCACCACACCCAACTGTCCTGAACTCCAGGGAATACAGCCCAAGAGCTGCATTACTTATTTAATTTATCTTTTTAAAATCTTTGAAATATATTTACTCCAATTTACAGTTTTTATTATTATGTATTGCTGCTCCATAACAACAAATTTCATGATGCATGCCAGTGCTACTAAACGTTGTTCTAATTCTGACATCCTGAGCTGGTTGGTTACAATAGAATTGGTTTTCCATTCAGCATTGTGAGCTGCCCCTACACCAGCCGGTTAAGTCTCATCAGGTAGCCACTTAATCACAAACGAGTACCGTCATTTTCCTTGGCAGTTTGTCCACCCACGACACTGCTTCATGGATCAGCCTTGACGATCACCGTCCTGGGATACCAGCCCTGGTGATCACTGAATGATTCTGCCATGCAAGACGCTACACTTGATCTTAGCTAAAATGTTGCAGATTCTCTACATCTCTAGAAGTTGAAATCAGCCTTGCTGTGTAACAACAAGTGCCAATAGCCTTGCCGTTATTCTTCCGGCATTTTTTTTAATGGTTGATCGAGAAGAAAGATCAAATGTCTTATTTTAGGATGAAATTAATTTGGGTAGGTTTCCCAGTCTTGCGGTACTTAAATATTTAATTTTGAAGTAGAAGTGGAAGAGGAGAAAGTTAATTTCTTTGTGTTTTTCTTGCTTTAGTCTGCAAGAGAGCGGTCATGGAACGAGTGAGTTCATTTGCCCTTGAACAAGCTTAAACCTGATCAGCAGTTTGGAACAAAACTCTGAGCCCTTGTGTTAGTCATGGTGAACGTTTGAACTTTTAGGGAGGGACTTCTGCTAAAATTTGTACTTGACTGGAATCACAGCAGTGCATTCGAGCTAATTATGTCTCCTTCACTGAAGGTATCAAACAACCCATGTATTCTTTCTCAGAAGGCTTCTGTTAAGTCTAAAAGAAAATCTTTGTAATTGCTGCATGTGGTATAATTGGAAATTTAGTCTCATCAACTTTAAACAAGTTGCATTATGTTTCTGAAAATCTTTGTTAGAGCATTATAACCTCATTATAACTTCTATGCTTTCATCCCCGCAATCAATTACTGCTGTTGTCTGTTTACCATTTTTGATCTCCAAGTTTCTGTATAATGTTGTTTGCCATTTTGATGTAGTGTCTCCTTACCCAGTAGTGTGACATAGCAATACAGTGCAGAACATTTCCTTCCAGTCCAACAAGTTGTGCCACCCAGCAAGCCAACTATTGTAACACTGGCCTAATCACGGGACAATTTACAAACATTTGTACAATGACCAATTAACTTGCTAACCGGTGTGACTTTGGAATGTGGGAGGAAATCTTAGCACCCAGAGGAAACCAGGCGGTCATGGGGAGAACATTGAAACTCCGTCACCTCAAGCTATAATAGTATTGTGCTATAACCGCTATGGCTCTGCTTCAATTCACTGAGTTCTCATCTCTGAGCTACACTGAGCAATACCGTTAAAAATATTAATTATTTGTCAGGAGCAGTCTGGTTTTTTTGAGGATGGAGTAGTTGAGGGGAGACAGTAAATGCAGAAGTTGTTTTAAATTAGAATCGGAACATACCAGGACTCATTACTAGAATTCGGAGGCTCTGCATTTGTTCTGGGGTTGCAAGTAGTCAGCACTATATAGGTAGCTAAGGGAGGTTCTTCTATGGATCAGGGAAAACTGATTAATAGAATGGAACAAAGGTTTACTGCTTCAATTGCAAAAGTAATTAGTTGGTCCCAGTCTAATGTGAGATGTTACAGGTCAGTGGGAACCAGATGAATATCTGGGAATTTCCACGCTTCCATCTCCAATGCTGGGCCTAATAGGACTATAGTTTATGGATTGGACTGTAGTTCATATTGGCCTCTTTTTCAGTACTGTTTTTCATGTTCTCACACATTCTTTCTTGTTGCTGACTCAAGGGCTGGGGGTCTGGTGTTTGATGTTCTTGTTTTTCCATATGGGTGATCTGTTAGTTGTGTGAGGGAGGGGTTGTGGGTTTGCAAGTTTTTATTTTTTCTTTTCGGGCCAGGGATTGATGTCTTTGCTTCAACTACTTATATGGTTTTTCTATATTTTATGGCTATCGGGAGAAGACAAATCTCAGAGTTGTATTCTGCATACATACTTTGATAATAAAATGAACCTCTTGAACTAGAAGCACTTTACTGTAACACTGGTTCTTTGAAATGGTGCTTTCTTCAAGGATGTTTCCCATGAGGGTAGGGCATTTTCATTAAAGCTTTAAAATAAGAACTTTTGAAAAGAACTTGGGTGTAGTGATTCAGTAGTTATTTCTGATGGCTGTAAACACGCTGAATGTTTTTTGGACGTGTTGGGGTTGCGTTTCTAAAGCACCATTGTGCAAGCCTGTATTTGTCAAACCCAAATATTCCTCGGCATCATCTCCAGTTGACTGCAGAGTTTCCTGCTCATTCTCGATTACAACGATAGCAGCAAGAGGTCTAACTGGGGCACCAGCCTTCTGTCACCGGTCTGACTGGAGGAAGGTTCTGTCAAAACACACCAGTTTACTATTAGCTACACTGCTGGATAGCTCTATGATTTACTGACCCACAGGCGAGCAAAGTGCACTGAACTGCCCCTTAAGCCAAGTCAGGGCAATTATAAAACTAGTCATTCAATAAAGGGAATCACTCAGTCATCTTGTGAATATTGGCTAGCAATCTTGTTTGAGAACTGCCCATTATTTGTGGCAGAATGCACTGGATTTGAGCATTTTCAGCGTATCAAATCTCTGGTACTTGTCTCTCCAAGCAACCATGACTTTGTCCCCTTGTTTGAATTAACTAACTAATTTTATAAAATAACTTTATTTTAACTTTTTTTTTGTGGCAGTGATATCAGTGTTCGGTCTTGTGTAAAGATGCTTTTACAAGCTTTTGATTTTTGTGGCCATCTCAAGTTTGCATTTTTTTTTTCTTCAGTCGGCAAAATTGCTTTTGTGAACCACCAGACCTTTTTGAGTCTATTTCTCATTCGGTCCAGTGAAAAGTGTTCTTAAATTTTTCAAGAATGTTGTTCTAAATCTGAAAGCTGTGATGCAGTGTCATTTATGCACCATTTATGGCAAATCTTGAAAAACTGGATTGGAAGTTAATATTGAAAGATACCACTAAGAATAGATGAAAGCATTAAAATGTGAGGCATGTATCTTTGTGCATACATCTATTCTTGCTGCTCATTGTGTGAAGTATTTTATTTTTAATTTTCTAATAAAATTCAAATATAACAGCACACAAAATACTGGAGGAACTCAGCAAGTCAGTGTGTTAAATACATCAAGCTATGTAACATATGGCACAAGTTTTGAACCAGGTGCAAGAAAATTGGTCTGTGGCTGCCAAAAAAAAACTGCTGAACCTGTCCTCTTTTGTAGTAATTATGTCTCTTTAATTATCTGAAATATCGCTTCCATAATAATATAACCGCTTCACACATTACAGTTTATCATTGGAATCTTAACTCCGAGCAGTTCTCCACAATTTTAACTTATTTATTCAGCGCAAAGTTGTCATGGCAAAATGGTAATGAGAAAGGATAACACACATAAAAGTTGCTGGTGAACGCAGCAGGCCAGGCAGCATCTGTAGGAAGAGGTGCAGTCGACGTTTCAGGCCGAGACCCTTCGTCAGGACTAACTGAAGGAAGAGTGGGTAAGGGATTTGAAAGTTGGAGGGGGAGGGGGAGATCCAAAATGATAGGAGAAGACAGGAGGGGGAGGGATGAGCCAAGAGCTGGACAGGTGATAGGCAAAAGGGGATACGAGAGGATCATGGGACAGGAGGTCCGGGAAGAAAGACGGGGGGGGGGGGGACCCAGAGGATGGGCAAGGGTATATTCAGAGGGACAGAGGGAGAAAAAGGAGAGTGAGAGAAAGAATGTGTGCATAAAAATAAGTAACAGATGGGGTGCGAGGGGGAGGTGGGGCCTTAGTGGAAGTTAGAGAAGTCGATGTTCATGCCATCAGGGTGGAGAAAGGGTAGAGCTTTAAAGGGGGGAAAAGTTAACTTCTGGTAACTTTGATGCAAACAGAAATTTTTACTGGTCTCTTCTGGGAGCCATGCAATGTTTCTCCGAGCAGATTCATTCTCCGCCTCTTCCCCCCCCCCCCCAAGTCACTTCTTCCACAATATTTAAGGAATTTGTATTTCTGTCCTCAGTCAGTTTCACATTAATACAAACTTATTAAATAGTTTTCAACTATGTTCTTTGCTGCATTTCCTTTCGGCTTTGCCACAAAGCCCCAGATCTCGAAATGATAGGGCTGCTGATGCTGCAAAAGAGCTGAACGGAGCAGGGATCAAATGTCGCTCGCCGCAGTTCGCCGAGTGCCAAGACTGGAACACCCTGCTTCTCCCCCACCTCCTTGGTCAATACACAGCCAGACGAAGGCGTCAGTGGAATAGTGAACTCTGATTTCAGATTTATTTATCGCACGTACATGGAAACGTACAGAGATGTATGGTGTTTGTGTTTAACACCCAAGGACGTGCTGGGGGCGGCCTGCAGGTATCGCCGCATATTCCGACGCCTACGTAGCATGCCCACAGCGTTCAGCAGAACACCGCAAGCACCAACAACAGGATCAGAATCGGCTTTAATATTGCTGGCCTATGTTGTGAAATTTATTTTGGCAATACATGATAAATACAGAAAAAATAATCAATTGCAGTAAGTGTATATGTATATTAAATGGTTAAATTAAAAATAGTGCAAAAACAGACAAAAAGGTGTGGTAGTGTTCACGGGTTCAATGTCCATTTAGGAATCAGATGGCAGAGGGGAAGAAGCTGTTCCTGAGTCACTGAGTGTGTGCCTTCAGGTTTCTGTACCTCGTTCTCGATGGTAACAGTGAGAAGAGGGCATGTCCTGGGTGATGGGGGTCCTTAATAATGGGCAGTGCCTTTCTGAGGCACCGCTCCTTGAAGATGTCTTGGGTACTACGGAGGTCAGTACTCGTGATGGCACGGACTAATTTTTCAACATTCTATAACTTTTGATTCTGTAGAACAACAATAAAACAGCAACACACATAAAAATTGCTGGTGAACGCAGAAGGCCAGGCAGCATCTCTAGGAAGAGGTACAGTCAACATTTCGGGCTGAGACCCTTCGTCAGGACTAACTGAAACAACAAAACAGGCCCCTTTTCTCACCAGGCTCTTGCTTGGATATCTGCTTTCGTTTCTGAATGGATGTGTTCTTAATTTGGTGTTATTGTGAAGAGCTTTTGGGTGATGTACGTGGCCCATGTGTTGTGCCTGGCTTGAAAGGCCATAGAGGGATTAAGGGGCTGAATCTATATACCTTTATAAATCAGGTAAGCCTCTAAACATTAGTTCTTTACATTCCAGCTGCTATTTTTAATAAAGCAAAATGAGAAGTGTATCAAAATTGTTTAATGTAAAGGACGATAAGGGGCATTGGCTTGGCCAGGCCATGTTTATCCCAGAGAGAAAATAATTACTGTATTTACACACAGTCTTATTTCGAGGTACCTTCCACCAGTTCTGTGTATCTAAGTTTAACCTCCATGCATGTTTATTTAATAATATTTTTGGTCCTGTGTATTGTGGTTTTGGTAATCCCTGTTTAAAGGCTACCATTGCTCAAACATTGACCTAAAATCTCCAGGTGAGACTGAGACACTGGGGTTTATTACACAATATCATTAAATTACAGTGTCTTATTTCCAGCCTGAAACCTGCCCCTGTCTCAAGTGTGTCACTTGAAACCAGCATGCACAGTTGGTGGCTAATTCTAGGAAATGCTGGGTTCATTCCGATGGCAGCTAACGGTGTAAGTATGGTGGTAACTGTGCACTGGCCTGGTTTATTCTGGACTGAGACATTTCATGAGTAGCACTTCATGTGGGAAAATAGCAACTGAGGCAAATTGTACTAATGTGTAAAAAAAAAACCTGATGTGAAACTCGGAGATGACCTGTGCTTCAAATTTGCCCATTTCCCATCCCCTTCTACCGTTTTCAAAGCTTTCTCTTCTTTTTGAATAATCATACTTGCAGGTTGCTTGTTTTACTGGAGGAAAATATGAGAGGCAGTTAGAAAGTTTATTTGTTTTACAGGTTCAGTGAGTGCTCTGTGTA
Organism: Mobula birostris; assembly: GCF_030028105.1. Taxonomy (NCBI): domain Eukaryota; kingdom Metazoa; phylum Chordata; class Chondrichthyes; order Myliobatiformes; family Myliobatidae; genus Mobula; species Mobula birostris. The sequence goes on from NC_092400.1 coordinate 20,727,157, forward strand.
TACTCAGCATGCTGGTTCACAACACATTTTCATTTCTTGATGTACCAGAATGAGCTGTTCTAAATGATCCTGGTTTTCATTTTAACTAATCTCTCTTGTATGACATAACACATCATGCTGAAGACACTGATTACTGAATTGTCTGTCGCTCTTTGTTCTGTTTATCTTCTCGCTTAGATCTTTTTGTGTCTCTTGCTCTTCGTTTTCCTGTTGGGTTAGAGGTGGTGGGAAAAAACAAGAAGCCACAATGTTGCAGGCTGCGTTTGCAATAAAGATGACATGTTTTTCACCTTCCCACTACATTTTCCCCTTGACTCTTTCTTGGCCCCATCTCAGAGGCACTGCAGATGCTGGAAATCTGAACAGCACACGCGCACAAAATGCTGGAGGAACTCAGCAGGCCAGGCAGCATCTAGGAAAAGAGTAAACAGTCAACATTTCAGGCCGAAACCCTTTGGCAGGACTGTTTTGGCCCTTTGGCAGAACTCTTTTCCCATAGATGCTGCCTGGCCTGCTGAGTTCCTCTAGCATTTTGTGTGTGTGTGTGTGTTGCTTCAGATTTCCAGCATCTGCAGATTTTCTCTTCAATATGCTGGAGGAACTCAGCGAGCCAGGGCAGCATCGATGGATGGGAATAAATGGGTTTTGGGCCGAGACCCTTCAACAGGGCTGGAAAGGAAGGGGGAAGAGGTCAGAGTAAGAAGGTTCGGGGGGGGGGAGTAGTACAAGGTGGTAGTTGAAAGGTGAAACCAGGAGAGGGGGAGGGGATGAAGTAAAGAGCTGGGACGTTGATTGGAAAACAAAGGGCTGGAGAAGGTGGAATCTGATAGAGGACAGAAGACCATGGAAGAAAGGGAAGGGGAGGAGCACCAGTGATAGGCCGGTAAGAAGAGAATGTGCGAGAGGGAAACAAGAATGGGGAAAAGAGGAGAGGAGGGGGGGTGCAATTACTGGAAGTGCAAGAAATTGACGTTCATGCTGTCAAGTTGGCGGCTACCCAGACGGAATATGAGGTATTACTCCAACCTGAGTGTGGCCCTCATCATGACAGTAGGGGAGGCCATTTCTTTTCCACTTTGAACCAGCCCTGTGTCCTTGCCGCTGTGCTGTCTTTTTCATGAGCTCAAACTGCCTTCTGCGTGGTCCCTTCAAGAAAGGTCTTTGGTGTCCAGGAATCACCGTTCATTGGATTTGAGCAGAGAACATCCATTTTATGTCTGGGTGTTGTGCATGCTGAACAGAAAGTGCTTGAAGATTTTAAGAAAGATAATTACTTTTAAAATAATTTGGCACTGAATAATCTCATCATATTGGACAAGCTGCATACGCTTAATTCAATCCAAATTCAGTTTGAGGTTGCATCTCCAAACTAGGTTATCATGTCATTCCCAGGCCCAAACCTAAATTTAATCTGCTTCAGGAAAGCAGGAAAAAGTGGCATTCGGAGGACACAGCGCACTGCTGATGTCTCCTCGTACGGTGATGAAACACTTGCAAGTGGATTGCCATGATCAGAGAACAACTCAATCCAACCTTCCTGAAATTCTCCCCCCCGCCCCCCCCACAGGTGTTGTGGCAGGATTCGTACTTGGAGGTGGACCGAAGCTCTGGTTGTAACAGCAACAACCTGGCTGCTATTCTGCTACCTGCACAGTGCAGCTGATTTACCCACTTAGCCGAAACTCTAGGTGAAGTGGGAATAGAAGATTGCAGATATGAGAGATCTGGAGATCTACGGTGCTGTCGATGTCGCACAAATGCAGTAGGGCAGATCCCAATATTCCCTGGCCCTCCTGGAATAATTACTCCATGGAGTCATTGTCAGTTTAATGGAGATGTTATACAAAGCAAGCAAAAGCAACAAGTCTTACTGTTTAAAAACAGACCGTTGCTTGTTAGGAAATTTTAAATTACCACCATGAGTTTCCCTGGTGATCTTTAATTTCCAAAAATGTTCTGTTTTGAGAAGTATTTATATTGGCAGATTGTAGAAGAAGGAGTCGTCTTGGGTGACGGTAGAAGGTTTCATGTATAGCAGCGACTTCAAATAAAAGAAGCTGAGTTAGTTTGGAGGGTAGAAACATTGGTTTTTAAAGTTGCTAAGCAATGCAGCTGATGTGAAGGTAGTTCATGTCCCCCTACAGTGACTGATACATTGCCATCCAGGAAACGAGCAGATCACACGTAGATGTTTTTGAAGGAGTTTTCTTCAAAATCTTCATATTACCATCGCTTGTGTGAAATTCCGGTTCACGCCATCCTCCCGGCGGAAGCTTTGCACAACGTCTTGCAGAGGCACTCCGGACAGAGTCTGCGATGGAATGTGTTTATAAATGTTATCTCTAATATCCAAGTATCTCACTAATAATACTCTCACTAAAACAAGTTAGTTGGGATATTACCCATGCAAGGTGACTGGCTAGGTCCGCAGTCGATATGATCTCTTCCACCCAGACACAGTCTTCCTCTTAACAATTGGTCTCTTGTTCTACGATGTAATGGACCCTTACTTCATGGCCGGTTTGCCTCCATGTAGAGATCGTGCCAGTGTGAACTTTGTTTTTTTAAAAAAAAAGATAAAATCTGCAGATGCTGGAAATCCAGAGACCCGGAGACAGACACACCCCTCGGCCTGAAACGTCGATTGTGCTCTTTTCCAGCAATGCTGCCTGGCCTGCTGAGTTCCTGCAGCGTTGTTGTAAGTGAGGAAACAGATTCGATAGATCTGAAAAGCAAGGACTCTGGACACAGTCTTAGTAGTAAAGGATTTTATTTACAGAAGGCATACATCGGAAAATCGCGACAGAAGCAACACACACGCACACAATTCACAGTAGTTGGATCAGCAATAAAACACGCGGATGATTAATAAAATCGCATGGGAACAAGTGCGTGTGCGCACCCCCCCCCCCAGGAAAAGTCAATATGATACCTGACACCCCCTCAACTCTGTGTGGGCACGGCTCTTATGACATTAGGGACGATACCCACACCCCTAACCCTATTCAATGCAGGACTCGCCAGCGGCAGGGTGATCCCTCGGAGGTAACAAAAAAGAGAAAGGGTCAAGCACACGTGGCTTCCTTTATAGAGAGCAGGGCTGATGAGTCCAGCCCAGGTGGTTCACAGGGAAGCCAATGGCTAGGTGCCAGCAGGGTTAAGCTGATTACAAAGGCCAATTGCCCGAAGTCAAGTCCAAGGCTAATTAAAGGGGCCAATGGTTAGGTGTGCATTGATGGGCGAGGAGGGGTCAAACCTTAATTGGCAGGTGGTGTGTCTTTCGACCAGGTAAATGGACAGTGCTGTCACATGACAGTCACAGCCCCTCCAATGCAAGCATTTTGTGTGTGTGTTGCTTGGACTTTCTGTACCTCCTCTTTGCCCTCCTTAATGTGTGATTTATCCTTTTGTGTGATCAGTTTCAATCTGAAGATCATTAATTTAGTTCAGTTCAGAACAAGCTTGATTATGTTTGTAACTCATTGGCACCAAGTGTCTTCCTCTGTCTTTCCACTGATCGTAGATATTTCTTTTCAGCTATCTTGTCAGTCCAAATTAGAAATTATTTTATAAAGATGGCGCCAGCAAACAATGTTACCATGGGCAACATCCTCCAGACTGCCTTCTTCACTACTTTTTCTTTCAAACGTGGTTCTGGTGCTGTTGGAGACTGTGATCTACAGGTTGATGGTTTGTTTTTGGGCCGATTGAACGATCTGGTGCTTTGCTGTCTCTGGGAAGGTTCTGGGAGGTGAGTGGCCTCGAGGACAAGAGGCTTTAGAGTCTGGGTACAAGCCCGTGGTTGACTCCCATTTCTTGCTGATAGTGCCGATTGAAGTGTCAGGGAGGATTGAAAACTTAGCCGGGCGAGTGTCCAACGCCGTCTACCGGCCTCTTGCTCGCTGCTGCCGGAGAAAGGTGTCGGCATGAAATGGTTCCACTCCCCCCCCCCCGCTTCGGATTTCGGAGATTGATTCCGACATCGTCTGCAATACGTGGGTTTTCTCTGGGTATTGGTATCAGGTTTAACATCACTGTCGTGTGTGTGAAATCTGTTGACTTGGCAGCAGCAGAACAATGCAATACGTGATGGAAAACAGTCTCTGAATTACAGTAAGTGTATATATTAAGTAAGCAAGTAGTGCAAAAATAGAAATTTAAAAAAGTAGTGAGGTAGTGTTTATGGGTTCAATGCCCATTCAGAAATCTGATGGCAGAGGAGAAGAAGCTGTTCCTGAATCGTGTGTACGTGTGTGTTCAGGCTTCTGTACCTCTTTCCTGATGGTAGCGATGAGAATAAGGCATCCCACATTCTAAAGGTGTACCTGCAAATTCATGGAAAATTGTCCTGCGATTTGGTTGCTGGGCAGTGCAGATTGTTGAGCCAGACGGCCCTGACCTGTACTATTATCTATAAATAAAAAAAACAAAAGTAAACAAAAGATTCTGAAAATATAGGATCTCGGCATCTCAGGTAGTATCTGTAGAAGGGAGCAAAGAGTTGATGTTTTGGGCCGAGACCCTTCATCAGGACACAGTCGTTCATGTTGTACCCTCTCACCCCAGTGACAGACTGTTCTAGCCAGCTTTTCTTTTTTGCAATATGGCGCACCTCTTCTCCGCCTTTTGACCAACAGGATCACATGTCCACACCCACATACTCTTGGCACCAAACATCAGTGAAGGTGTGAATCTAAAATTACTGCAGCAAAGAGTCAAATTGATGGAATGAGGAAAGTGAAAATGTATTTGTAATGGGCTCCATTCACTTGTAAAGAGTGAAGACTGATACAAATAGTCTCCAGTCAATTGAAGGATGTCACTTGTTTTGCAGCATCTGCATGCCTGCATAAACGTTCCCAGCTTATTTCTTAATTTTTTTTTTGGAATAATTTCTCCAATTAACCTATTTTTGTTTTTTTACTGCCAGGGTTCCCAGCCTGTTTTTAAAATATATATTCCATGGACCCCTACCATCGGTCAAGGGTTCCGTAGACCCCAGGTTGGAAACCCCTGGTTTACTGTCTTGTTACACAGCAAAACACTTGAAGATTCACCGAGCTGCTTATCGTAACCTTTCACTAAAGCCTGTGATTGCTGTTTTTAGAGTTGCACTTTCAACTACACAAGCCCATATTGTAGTGCATTAACTATACATGAACTGGGGAGATGGTGGTCAATTCACATGTGAAATACTGACACTGTATATATGTTTTTATTTATCTTTTAAAATTTTATTAATTTAGAGGCCCTTCCAGGCCTAACAAGCCTCATTGCCTAGCAACCCACCTTTTTAACAGTAGCCTAAACTCAAGGACAATTTACAAAGATTTTTCCCTCAATTTGCCCATAAGCAGGAATTTTGCTTCCTACTACGTAAAGCAAATTAAACCAATATAGGATGAAATCTGCATTTTTTTTAAAAAAGAGATATTTCATCCAAACTACCCAACAACTGGACCAACCTTCTTTACAGTCTAGCTTTATGACAGTATGCAAAATGCTTAATATTCTCATGTCAACTCAGCTCAGGAATAGGCCTTTTGGCCCATCATGTCTGTGCTGACCATGAGCAAGTTTATTACTGACACGTGTCATGAAATTTGTTTTGAGGCAGCAGGACAGTGCAAGACACAAAAATTGCTGTAAGTTGCAATTTAAAAAAAAAGTACAAGAGATGGTGATCATGGACTATTCAGATGGCAATCTAGTTAGTCCCATCTCCTTGTACATGGTCTCAATCTCCTCTATTCATGTGCCTGTCTAAATACATCTTGAACATCGCTATTGTGTCATACACAGTGCTGGGGGAATTAGGCAGGTCAGGCAGCATCCATGGAAATGAATAAACAGTCGACGTTTCGGGCTGGGACGCTTCTTCAGGGTGAGGGGGGTGGAGAAGAAGCCAGAATAAAAAGCTAGTGGGGGGAGGGGAAGGAATGCAGATTGGCTGGAAGGTGATAGGTGAAGCCAGGTGGTTGGGAAAGGTAAAGGGCTGGAGAGGAAGGAATCTGATAGAGGAGAGTGGACCGTGGGAGAAAGGGAAGGAGGAGGGACACCAATGGCAGGTGAGGAAAAGAGGTAAGTGGCCAGAGTTGAGAATAGAAGAAGAGGGAAGGGTGCGGGGGTAAATAGCGGGAGGAGTAATTGATATTCATGCCATCAGGTTGGAGGCTATCCAGGTGGAATATGAGGTATTTCTCCTCCGCCCTGAGAGTGGGTTCATCGGGCCTAAAGGGAGGGTATGGACAGACATGTCGGAGCAGGAGTGAGAGTGGAAGTTAAAATGGTTGGCCATCAGAAGTTCCACTTCTGACGGATGGAACGGGTGGTGGGAGGGGGGGGAGATAATTGATGAAGTGGACCCCGATTTATGATGGGTCTCACGAATGTGGAGGAGGCTGCACCGGGAGCTCTGGGTGCAATGGACCACCCCAGCAGCTTCGCGGGAAGGACTGCCTGCGGCCTTGAGAGGAGGGAGTAGATGTAGCACTTCAATATTACTATTGTTAATCGCCTTCCACCATCTCCCCAGGTAACACGTTCCAGGGACACAGTCCTCTGTGAATAAAGAGCATTATTTGCCTTGCACATCTTTTTAAACTTCCCTCCGCTCTTCAGCAGTTGACATTTCCATCCTAGGAAAAGAACTTGTGTTGTTGTGGTCCTCATTAATTTTATATACTCAGCGTGTGCCCCTTGGTCTCTGCTCCATGGAAGACGATCTAAAGTCGTCCAGTGCAGACACCGTCCGGCTGAACCCCTTCTGTACCCTTTCCAAAGCCTCAGCATTGTTGTATTGTGGGTGACCTTTACAAACGTGACCATGTTTTGTCTTTCTGCTGATCCAATGAAGAGATTTGGAAGAACGAGTATTTCTAGCGTGCCAGTTGGCTGGCTATTTGTGCATGACTGATCCAGCACTCAAAGTAGCTAATTATAGATGAGGATCTTTATGATTTCTTAAGATCTGCTGAAGAGTTATGTTGGTACAAATTTTGTTAATTCAGTTTATGATCTGTCTAAGAATTTGCACTCCAGATTAGCGTTCCTGTTTTGTGTGTGCATAGACCGTGAAATTTAGTAGGTGACGTTAAAGTGTGAGTTTTTTATTGAGCAAATTGCTATAGAGAGGACAGTAATTTTGCTATTTTAGAATTCTTATAAATGTTGTTTTTATATTGTCTCAACCGAGCGTATGTGTGTGAGGCAACAAATAAAAACAGAATGACAGGCTTCCTGACTCGAGCATTTGTCTTTCACAAGGTGCATCTTTAACAAGTTTGTCCAAGGTTGTGGTCGGATGAGTGTTACAAAAAAAAACAGGTGAAATGTATGGTGCAAATGAGTTCAAAGTCTTATGTCTCATTGTAGGATTGTCATCATTCTTCTGATGTCTTCGTCTGTCTGTCCCAGTTGGGTGGTTATTGGAGAGGCATCGGTCCCTTTATGTGTTGGCTCCTAATGACAGAGCACTGTAAATCCTTGCAGTTCATTTGTTGGTGTGATTTTTCTTCCTCCTCTCCCTCCCCTATTGACTTTGCAATAAGGAGGATTTGTGTCCCGTTTATAACATGGTAACAGCCAATGATATCTTTTAGATGGATCCTGGGATTTACTGTTGTTTTTTTTCGCGCCTTGTCCCGTTTCCCTAACACTTGACTTATTTTTTTTACGAGGCTGAGATGCTAGCTTGATGCTCAGCCCAGCACCCAGCACGGATGGAAAGCCTGCAAGGAGCCGGCCGGATTCGAACTCTGGACCATTTGCCTCAAAGTCCAGTGCTGATGCCACTATACCACTGGCCGGCAGATCCCTGGGATGGATCGTGGCCAATGCACTCTACCAACTACACTTGCCCTCCGAGCTTTTCTCGTGATCCTGATTGTCGATTTGAGGCCTGGTTTCCACAGCTGTCTGGTGAAATGGGTTTTGGATGTTCAATCCTGACAGTCTGCCCCTGGAGGGTCTAACTCCTTGACAGTTTGGTGTTGCAGGTTATATTGGTGATACCTTTTTCAAGAAAATCTCTTGGGGGTGGGGGGAATCCCATCTATTGCAGTATTTTAATAGACTAAGCTACAAGACAGCAAATACATGCGGGCAGAGAATTCTAGAGCTTTGCTGCATCCCTTGGGCATGGGTAAATGGGTTTTAACCTGCTAAGTTTTGCTGATTATTTCAGTGCAGTAGGGCTTGGATTGCATTTGAATTTGTCAAAGATCAAATTGCAAAACGAAACATTTTAAAACATCTGATTTGAACAAGTTTACCACAGACACCGATTCTTCAACCTGCGCTGAAAGCAGGGGGTCTCTATTCAGAGCTGAATTTGATTGCTTTATTTAATAGTGTGAATCTACTTGAAGCCTGGATTTGTAAGTGGAATGTACAAAATTGAATATATTTTTGTTCATGGTATAGACCAAATATTCTATTGTTAACACAAATCTCCTTAAATACAAAGTTTACACTAGGGAAAGCAAGTTTGCACCTTTTCTTTGCTTCCAAATATGTTGTTTAATTTGTTTTTTCAATACAAAAGCAGACTCGTATCAATAGTGAAGTGAATTTTGTAACCATTTTTCCCTGGATAACTGAAGTAATTATTAAGTGGGAAGCTGGTTTCACCACATCCTTCGGTGCGAATTTTAACACTGATTCGTGGACTTGTTTTGAATAGGAAAGCACTATTTGGAGGGCCGTGAGGAGAGAACTGTTATATTTTTGCCTTTTGGGGAAATGCTGATGGTGTGGCATATTAAATATTTTAAGCATTATAATTTTAAGGGCTGTAAAGCAATTGATACGACACTTGATACTTTAAAAATTCCAGTGTTTGCAGGGAGTTTTATACTTACCATAAATATTTGGAATATCTTGGATTTACAATGAATTGTTTGTACAGAGCTATATTCTAGTGTGTCTCGAGGACAAGATGATTATGGAGAATTAATTTAATGGTGAACAATGCTTTATCTAACCAGCTCATTCGACGATCAGCAGCTAATTAGCATTCTTCATTAATTATCCCTCTTGCCATTTGGCAGAAGGGTGGGGTGGATTGAAGGCTGGAAAAAGTGTAGGAACAGGCTTTTTCCACTACTTATTCTGGTAATGAGTGGCAACTGATGTCATCAGCCCACCGTGGCCTGTTGGGATTTTTTTTTTTCTGAGCTCGAAACTTGCAGCGGTGTCTGAAATGTGGTGCAGTGTGCATGTCACGGTCTCTCGAGCACTCCTGCATCTGCAATTTTTGGGTGACTGAACTCTGTAATCTTTAATTAAATTCATACAATTTTCATGGAAAGCAGCTGATTGCTTGATTATATCACCTCTTGCCATTAGGAAACTTCATTGTCCTTTTGTGAGTGGCTCTAATATTTAAATAGTGTGCAATGTGTTGAGCAAAGGCGATATTGTTGCCCATTCATTTCCCATTTTAATCTTTTTGTGAGGTGAACACTCTCTATCCTTCTCCACATCTCAACCTCTATTGCTGAATGTTTTATGAATGGAACGTTGTGCATTTAATTGCTCTTCGGGGGTTTGGTTAGCTACTGAAGTTAGTTTTGATTAAGAGAAGTCTGCTGGGATTTTTGTTGTTTGATCCTTTTGAGGTGGGCAGTTGGTATTACTTGGGTTTGGGGCTTTCTGAGGTGGACTACAGATGGAAATGAAATTGCGAGGCAAGTATTTTTTTTCTAGAGAGACGCTGAGCAATTCTGGTCAAGATTAATCTCAGATGCTGAATTGTTTGACTCTAAATCATTGAATTAAGTGGAAATGGAAGATTAACTCTCTGATTCAGAAACCACAAGCTACTCGGTATGACTCAGAACCTGAACGTGGAAAAGAAAACAGTGGCTTTTGGTTATATTCATCAAATTCAACAATTGTTTACCATCTTACAGCAATAAAAAAAATTGCTTGTATATTTGGTCCTCTTTATTGAATTGTACCGAGCACCAAGAAAACCATTGCCTGTAAGCATCAGTCCTAATTTGACCAAGCTGGAGTTTATGCTGTGCCCTCCAGTCCATTTTCTTTTAGCCCTTTTCAAATTATCCTTGTGTTTTGTTTCACTTGGATAAACATCCTTCTCCTGAGTTGGATCTGCCCCATGTTTGCCCCTGGTTTCTGCATTTTATCCGCCCTAGATAAAGCCAAATCCCCAAACACACTGTTGGCAGTCTTAGTAGCGATCTTGTGTTCCTAAGTTTTGATCCCCACCCTCTGTGCGTGGATACCAACCTCACACCTACCTCGAGCTCTTTTGTAATTCTGAGGACTTCCAACAGGCCTCTCATCAGTTTAGTAGAGGACCCAAGCTCCACTCTGTTTGCTTCTCCCTTGTATCCCTCAGCCCAAGGATCTCTCTGAGTCCTCAGTTATTTTGCCTTAATCTTGCTTGATTTCTGTCACTCCATCATTGGCCACCACTTGCATGGGCCCTGGGCTTTCAAATTCTGTTGCTGGATCTTGGTGCCACTCATCTGCCTTTTAAGAGGGTCCTTGAAATCCTTGATTCCTTCCCACATTCCCCAGACTTGCAGGTTAGGGTTAGTACATTGTGGACATGCTAAGTTGACATTGGTGACTCTTGCCGGCTGCCTCCAGCACAAACCTCACCGATTTGAGGGAAGCAACGCGTTTCCCTTTGTTTTGATGTGACCCTATCTGTTTGTGTGGCCACTTTCACTAGCAATGAACTTGGAACCCAAGATCTCTCTGTATGTCAATGCCTTGGAGGCCAAGTCGTTGGGTCAATTTAAAGCAGAGATTTAAAGTTCTTGATTAGTAAGGGAGTCAAAGATTAAGGTGAATGGGGTTGAGAGGGCAAATAAATCAACCGTGATCAATCGAGACCAGACTCGATGGGCCAAATGGCCAAATTCTGCTCCTATGTCTTATGGTCTTATAATTTTCATATCGTCTTCAAATTTCATTGTGAATTCTTAAAATGCAGGGATCAGACTACACAGTGGCCACTTTATTAGGTACACCTGTTGTATACCTGTATACATTTATTAGATATACCTGTATTTGCACTGTTAATGCAAGTATCTAATCATGTGGCAGCAACTAAAAATATGCAGACATGGTCAAGAGGTTGAGTTGTTGTTCAGACCAAACACCAGAATGGGGAAGAAATGTGATCTAAATGACTTTGATCATGGAATGATTGTCGGTGCCAGATGGGGTGGTTTGAGTATCTCAGAAACTGCTGATCTCATGGGATTTTCATGCACAACAGTCTCTCGAGTTTACAGACAATGATGCAAAAAGAGAAAAAACCCAAAAAGCATTCAGTGAGTGGCAGTTCTGTGAGCGAAACACCTTATTAATGGAAGAGATCAAAGGAGAATGGTCAGGCTGGTTCAAGCTGGCTGGAAAGTGACAGTAACTCAAATAACCATACGCTACATCAGTGGTGTGCAGAAGATCATCCCTGAGCGCACAACACATCGAACCTTGAAGAGTATGGGGTACAGCAGCAGAAGAGCAAACTGGATTCCACTCCTGTATCTGATAGTGACCACTGAGTGTGTATCAAATATGGAAATGGTGGATTACATAAGATTTAGTGTCAGTCCTGTCACTTACGGAACCTAAAATTTTTTTTTGAGGTTTATAATACATATGCATTTGTAATAGTACCTCAGTGGCATCAAATTACAGGCTCATTTATTTACCTTCAACAAAAACTGATTTCCTGAAGTGTTTTAAAGCCTGGTGTGACTAAAGCAAACGCCTGCTGCAAGATGTGCCAGGCTAAGTCCTCTTGAATTGAATTGACTTTATTACTTACATCCTTCACATACATGAGGAGTACAAATCTTTACATTACATCTCCATCTAAATGTACAATTTATAGTAATTTATAGTAAATAGTATGTACAACAGGATAGTCAATATAACATAGAAATACAGTTGTGTCAGCATGAGTTAAGCAGTCTGATTGTCTGGTGGAAGAAGCTGTCCCGGAGCCTGTTGGTCCTGGCTTTTATGCTATGGTACCGTTTCCCGGATGGCCGCAGCTGGAACAGTTTGTGGTTGGGGTGACTCGGGTCCCCAATGATCCTTCGGGCCTGTTTTACACACCTGTCTTTGTAAATGTCCTGAATAGTAGGAAAAGTTCACATCTACAGATGCGCTGGGCTGTCCACACCACTCTATGCAGAGTCCTGCGATTGAGGGAAGTACAGTTCCCATACTAGGCAGTGATGCAGGCAGTCAGGATGCTCTCAATTGTGCCACTATAGAAAGTTCTTGGGATCTGGGTCCCATACCAAACTTCCTCAACTGTCTGAGGTGAAAGAGGCGCTTTTGTGCCTTTTTCACCACACTGCCATTGTGTACAGGCCACGTGAGGTCCTCGGTGATGTGTATGCCGAGGAACTTAAAGCTGTTCACCCTCTCAATCCCAGATCCATTGATGTCAATAGGGGTTAGCCTGTCTCCATTCCTCCTGTAGTCCACAACCAGCTCCTTTGTTTTTGCGACAATGAGGGAGAGATTGTTTTCTTGACACCACCGTGTCAGGGTTTTGACTTCTCTGTAGACTGCCTCATTATTATTTGAGATTAGGCCAATCAGTGTAGTGTCGTCAGCAAATTTAATTAGCAGATTGGAGCTCTTACACCATGCTTGTGAACTTTGCCTGATTTGGTGTGTGTTGATGCCACGATCCTTTGGATTTCCCTGCACAGACAGTTACAGTCTCACAACATGTGTTATAAAATCTCAAAGTTTCTCTCTACTGTGCATCATCTTCCACAACTTCAAATGTTCTTGCTTTCCAGAACTTCTTGAATATTTTTTCTCTTTCGTGTATTCTGCAGTGCCTTGAGTTTCACTAGGGTTTAAGAATGTCATTGTGTTTGGAAACGGACCATTTACTGTCTTTACCAGTAGGAGGAAGAGGAGGAATTTCACCAACCGTCCCATTGTCATCTGGAAAGTATTGCTCCTTGGCGTACTGTTCAGTTACGCATTGCCTTGAGCAATCAGGTGTCCGCGAGCATTCTCCCAAGATTTAACTTGCTCCGAATAGATTAAGGCAGTACTGTGACAGTGTGCACTTTGAGAACGTTGCGCAGAGAATTGCAAGCTCGTTCAGCTCCATCATGGACACTAGCCTCCATTGTATCTGGGACATCTTCAAGAAGCTCAAAAAGGTGGTGTCCATCACTGAGGATGTGCTGTTCTCTTGTTACCATCAGGAAGGAGGTACAGAAGCTTGAAGGCACACACTCAACATTTCAGGAACAGCTTCTGCCCCTCTGCCATCCAATTTCTGAATGGACATTGAACCCATGAAGGCTACCTCACTACTTTATTTCTATTTTTGCATTGCTTATTTAATTTAATGTGTGTGTCTGTAATTCAGTTTTTTGTTCTGTTATTATGTATCACATTGTACTGCTACCACAAAGACAGGTTTCATGACGTATGCTGACAATATTAAACCTGATTCTGATTAATGCTTGCCAGTCCTGTAAACTTGTTTACTCCGGAGATTTAAAAAAAACTGCAGATGCTGGAAATCTACAACAGAAGCCGAAAATGCTTGAAACCTCAACAGGTTGACAACGTCTGCGGGACGAGAAACGATTAATGTTTCTGGTTTACTAGGTGTTTCTATCACATTTGCTGAGATGCTGTGTACAAATAAGCGAGGTGTCAAGTTTGCACCTGCAATCTCGGCCAGACTTCCTCAAAAAGTATCAAATAATTTGAGAAAGCAAAATCTGGTTGGGGGCAGAATTGCTCTTGGCTGGATTTATGAATGTTGTTCGTAGTAGATTTGTTCCCCTCATTTGGTAGTGAATGGGGCTAAATGAGAAGAATCACACTGAGCTACACCGTGTTATTTAGGGGCTAACTCGGTGAGTAGTTTTGCTGCCTGTATGTCCAAAGGTTGCTGCTAAGCCTCAGAATAAACCAAGGGAACCTTATTTTTGTGTGTGTCTGTGGTTATGTGACTAAAACCAGCTTCCTATCCCAGTGACAAAATTGTAGACCCATGCTTTAGTATGATTACCTAGTGGGGTGGGGGGGGCGCGGGGTGGGAAGCTTTTGTCAGGAAGACCCAGATGTCAATTGTCAGCAATACTACAATACTTTAGAAGATAGAAACTCTTTCAGTGCCCATGATGAATATGAGAACTCTTAAATGTGAAAGAGGTTTTAAATTCTGTTGGATGGCAGAATATCTTAATGTGACATTAACTATTGCGTCTTATTTACTTTGTATTTTGTGTCGTTTTCATTAACTGATAGTAACTGCCTGTAAACTTTACACAGGTCAAAAGCAAGGGGTCAAGCAAACCCACTTACTAGGTGTGAGTGCTACTGATGTTGATGCTAGAATGGTTTTGGGAAAAGTAAAAACAAATTTTGGGTGATTTTTTCCCCCCCCCTTGCTCTGAATTAAATTCTTGTTAGGTGAAGTAGAATACGTGTGCCTGTAGCTTAATGAGAGCAGAGGCTTATGTATGCAGCATTGTAGTGCAGACTGTCGGGATGTCGTGAACCCCTTGTTCTCTGGAGACCTGTAGGATTGTGATATTGGTGGTAACTTGCTCTGCCCTGGGCTCAACATAAATCCATCAGGCTAGCAATATTGTGCCTGGGCTATTGAATAATTTACAGTTCCTGGTCTTCCTGGCGGGGTTCAGGGGTTAATAACAGGTTTGGTTTTCACTGTCAGGTGCTGACTTGATAACATATGAATGAATCCTATTCTGTTGATTAGAATTTGAGGAGGATCAATTTTTAATCAGTGGAACATCTTACTCATCAATATGTGAGAACTGCAGAGCCAAGCTGGGCACTTATCTGTACAAGTTTTTCTATGTTGGGAAATCATAAGCGCAAGTCCTGATTCAGTATCAGCATTGGGTACATGGTGGATGAGAATTGATTTGCCTTGAATTTTTTTTTCTCTCCACTACACTCCTCGATTAGTTAATTAATTCAATGATCAAAGAAAGACTTGTTTTTGGGTGGCGCCTGTAACATAGAATAGTACAGCACAGTACAGGCCCTTCGGCCCACAATGTTGTGCTGACCCTCAAACCCTGCCTCCCATATAAGCCCCCACCTTAAATTCCTCCATATACCTGTCTAGTAGTCTCTTAAACTTCACTAGTGTATCTGCCTCCACCACTGACTCAGGCAGTGCATTCCACGCACCAACCACTCTCTGAGTAAAAAACCTTCCTTTAATATCCCCCTTGAACTTCCCACCCCTTACCTTAAAGCCATGTCCTCTTGTATTGAGCAGTGGTGCCCCGGGGAAGAGGCACTGGCTATCCACTCTATCTATTCCTCTTAATATCTTGTACATCTCTGTCATGTCTCCTCTCATCCTCCTTCTCTCCAAAGAGTAAAGCCCTAGCTCTCTTAATCTCTGATCATAATGCATACTTTCTAAACCAGGCAGCATCCTGGTAAATCTCCTCTGTACCCTTTCTAATGCTTCCACATCCTTCCTATAGTGAGGTGATCAGAACTGGACCCAGTATTCCAAGTGTGGCCTAACCAGAGTTTTATAGAGCTGCATCATTACATCGCGACTCTTAAACTCTATCCCTCGACTTATGAAAGCTAACACCCCATAAGCTTTCTTAACTACCCTATCCACCTGTGAGGCAACTTTCAGGGATCTGTGGACATGTATCCTGAGATCCCTCTGCTCCTCCGCACTACCAAGTATCCTGCCATTTACTTTGTACTCTGCCTTGGAGTTTGTCCTTCCAAAGTGTACCACCTCACACTTCTCCGGGTTGAACTCCATCTGCCACTTCTCAGCCCACTCCTGCATCCTATCAATGTCTCTCTGCAATCTTTGACAATCCTGTACACTATGTACAACACCACCAACTTTTGTGTCGTCTGCAAACTTGCCAACCCACCCTTCTAACCCGTTAATAAAAATGACGAAAAGTAGAGGTCCCAGAACAGATCCTTGTGGGACACCACTAGTCACAATCCTCCAATCTGAATGTACTCCCTCCACCACCACCCTCTGCCTTCTGCAGGCAAGCCAATTCTGAATCCACCTGGCCAAACTTCCCTGGACCCCATGCCTTCTAACTTTCTGAATAAGCCTACCGTGTGGAACCTTGTCAAGTGCCTTACTAAAATCTATATAGATCACATCCACTGCACTACCCTTATCTATATGCCTGGTCACCTCAAAGAACTCTATCAGGCTTGTTAGACATGATCTGCCCTTCACAAAGCCATGCTGACTGTCCCTGATCAAACCATGATTCTCTAAATGCCTATTGATCCTATCTCTAAGAATCTTTTCCAACAGCTTTCCCACCACAGACGTAAGGCTCACTGGTCTATAATTACCCAGACTATCCCTACTACCAGTGAAGTGCTTTTGAGGTGTAGTCACGATGGTAGATTTGGGAATATGACAGACATTTGGTGCACACCAAGTGCCCTTGCCCAGTGTCGAGGTAAAGACCAGGACATCTCTTGATGTTTGTTGAAGACTAAAGATGGGCCACAGTATAACATAACGATATCACTGCACCAGTGACCTGGTTTCAACTCCGCTGCTCTCTATAAGGACTTTGTACATGATCGTGTGAGTTCTCTGGTTTCCTTTCACGCTCCAAAGGCGTAAAGGTTATTAATTTAATTGGTCAGATAGGTGTAACTGAGCAGTGTGGGCTTGTTAGGCCACACGGTGCTGCATTTCTAAAATATAAATACGCATTACACAAAATGGTGGAGGAGCTCAACCATTTATTACTGACGAATGCACCCATATACAACTCTGAGATTTGTCTTTTCCAGATAGTCATGAAGCAAAGAAAGAACATGTTCAGAGAGAAACATCAAACCCACTCCCCCACCCGGGCACAGAAAAGAATGGCATCCCGATCATCATTCCCCCAAACCCCCCTCTCCCCCAACAAAAAGCAACAAGGACATCAACCCCCAAATCCCCCCCCCCCCACACGCAGCAAAACGGATAGGAACTCAGCAGGTCGGACAGTTTCTTCCCCCAAGTCATCAGACTCCTCAATACCCAGAGCCTGGACTGACACCAACCTACTGCCCTCTACTGTGCCTATTGACTTGTTTATTATTTATTGTAATGCCTGGACTGTTTTTTTGCACTTTATGCAGTCCTGGGTAGGTCTGTACTCTAGTGTAGTTTTGTGTTGTTTTTTACGTAGTTCAGTGTAGTTTTTTGTATTGTTCATGTAGCATCATGGTCCTGAAAAAAGTTTTTACTGTGTAGTGTACCAGCAGTTATGGTTGAAATGAGAATAAAAAGTGACTTGACTTGGTCCGTGGAAAAGAATTAACAGTCGATACTTCGGGCTGAGACCCTTCATCAGGATTAACTCTACCTTCCTTTTGAAATGTGGAACCTTACACTCAGCTAAAGCAGATTGGGCTCCATCTCTGAAACCAGCAACTTCAGTGCCACAGCAGTCAGTCAGTTTTGTTTTGATGTTTGCTTGGATATGTTTTAAGTGAGTATTGCATGTGAAATTTCTGCCAGATGGAAACTGTTTGCAGCAGCTTCATTTTCACTAGCAGCTTACTTTCAGTACACAAATAGTTTGCACCCCCTAAATTTAATTTGAGGTTTGTCATCTAGTTTTGCCTTTGTCAAATTAGTTTATTGTTTAGTGTTCACAGGAGTTTAAAATTGGCTCCATATTGGGATGTGCACATATTGGTAGGCTGCAGATTTGGGAGTTGTGGGCCTAGAAACCTGGGCTTTTGGTTACTGTTGCTGCAGAGTTTTAAGCTAAGGGATTCTTTCATTATATGCTGTGTCGTATGACGTGAGCGATCATGTTCCAGTGACCTTGATTGTTCTTGGCAATCTTTTCAGTGGTTTGCCATTGCCGCCTTCTGGGCAGTGTCTTTACAAGACGAGTGACCCCAGCCATTATCAATACTCTTCAGAGATTGTCTGCCTGGCGTCAGTGGTCGCATAACCAGGACTTGTGATCTGCACCAGCTGCTCATACGACCATCCACCACCTGCTCCCATGGCTTCATGTCACCCTGATTTGGTGGGGGGGGGGGTGGCTAAGCAGGTGCTACACCTTGCCCAAGGGTGACCTGCAGGCTAATGGAGGGAAGGAACATCTTGCACCTCCTTTGGTAGAAACGTATCTCCACCCTGCCACTCTAAGCTGAGGGATAAGAGGGTCAGAAGGGGACTGATGAGAGATTATTTCACGCAATGGCTGGTTGTGGTGTGGAACAACAGCTTGGGAAGGCGGTGGAGGCAACAAGTGGCTATGGCAGAGTATGGACCAAGTGGTGGTAGAGGAGATTGGTGTAGATGCATATTTGATGGCCCGTGAGCCCCGTTTCTGTGCTGTATGAATCTGACTCCGTGCTGCACTGTGACGATGGAGCTGTGGTCATACTTGGGAGCGGAGATCCCAGTCATTACCGTTTTGATCCTTTCCCATTTCTCTTCACGGAGTTCTGCTCTGCCCTACCCACTGCTCCCACACACCCGCCTGCATTGGCGGGACCCTTCGTGAATTGGTTGACTGCTTCATTGAGCACTTCTGCTCCGTCTCCCAAAAGCAGAACTTCCCGGTGGCCAAACATCTTAATTCCGACACGCCAGTCCCTAGCCTCAACTTGGCACAAAAGGAGGGCAACTTCAGCGCGTAGGAGCAACACCTTAATTTCTGCCTGGGTAGCCCCCAATCTGGTGGTACGAATATATTTCACCTTCTGGACAAAAAAAAAGTTACTCTCCCCTCCTTCTATTCCCTACTCTGGCCTATTACCTCTTCTCACCTGCCTAACTCCTCCCCCTGGGTCCACTCCTTCCCTTTCTCCTACGGACCACTCTCCTCTCCTATCAGATTCCTTCCTCTCCAGCCCTTTACCTTTCCCGCCCACCTGGTTTCACCTATCACCTTCTCACTATCCTCCTTCCCCTTCTTCCCCTACGTCTTTATTCTGGCATTTTTCCCTCTTCCAGTCCTGAAGAAGGGCCTCGGCTTGAAACAATGGCTGTTTATTCCTTTACGTAGATGCTGCCTGACCCCCTGAGTTCCTCCAGTGTTTTGTGTACATTACTTTGGATTTCCCAGCATCGGCCGTGTTTCTGACTTGCTGCTCTTCTGTTTGAGTGCTGGAGCCCTCAGTCAATGCAGCTGTGGCCTCTGCTTCTCCCATGCTGGACAATAAATCAGTCAGGAATTGTGGTTCATTGCATTAGAGTCCTAGTGGGAGGAAGATTAGTGCAAGTTCCACCTGTCACATATAATTGCTTTTATATTAGTATGCATCAGTCTAACTTCAGATTTAACACTTCAAAGCTTCATGAATATTAAAGAAAGTGAGAGCTTTCCTGCTGATTTTATAACCTGGCCCCTCTAAGGTCAGGGTTCGCCTGCGGTAACCTTCCCGAGCATCGGCTTTTGATTGAGCCCACATCTCTATTTGGAGCTCTCTGTTTTTTTTTCCTCCCCCAGCGGTTGCTCAACCGGTGGCTGAGAGGAACCGTCCTGGTAAATCATTTCCCAGTTTCTCAATAATCACTTTGGTAGTAGAGCCAGGCAGACTGTGTGTAGTGTGCATTGGCTAGTTTGTATCTGAGACGAAAGTTAATGATATTGGGTGAATGCCCAGGAAGCCACCAACTGTGTGTGAGATGTCTGAGGTTTCTTTTCCAATATGCTTTGCGGAGGAAGTTTCCAAGTGGGTACTGATCCAGAGTAGGTGGGACGGTGACCCAAAACCTGGCCAAGGCAGTTGCCCTTAAGATGCAGGAAATGGAAGGGTTGAGAGCGCACTCTGTAGCCAGGGGCCCAGAGAGACTGGCCAAATAGGTGGTTCTTCAAAATTCAAAGTAAATTTATTATCAAAGTGCATTTAGGTCGCCATATACCGCTCTTGAGATTTGTTTTCTTGCAGGCATTCACAGTAAATGCAAAGAAACACAATGGAATTAATGATAAACCACACGCAAGAAAGACGGGCAAAAATGTGCAAAATACAAAAAGAGAGGAAAAACAAAATAATAGTAAATAAATAAGCAATAAATATCAAGAACATGAGATGAAGAGTTCTTAAAATTGAGTCGGTCGGTTGTGGGAACAGTTCAGTGATGGGGCAGGTGAAGTTGAGTGAAATTATTCCCTCTGGTTCAGGAGCCTGATGGTTGAGGGGAATAACGTTCCTGAACCTGGTGGTGTGGGTACTGCGTCTCCTGTAACTCCCTGATGCCAGCAGCGAGGAAAGGGCATTACCTGGATGGCAGGGGTAGACGTGCTCAGTGGTTGGGAGAGCTTTTCCTGTAATGGACTATGCTGTAGCCACTACTTTTTGTTGGCATTTCTGTTCGAGAGCATCGGTGTTTCCATACCAGGCTGTGATGTAGCCAGTCAATATACTCTCTGCCACACATCTATTGAAGTTTTTAGAAGTCATGCCGAATCTTTACAGACCTTTTTGTAATGTTACTTACGTGCTGGACCCAGGATAGATCGTGTGCCATGATAAAGCCGAGGAATTTAACGTTGCTGACCCTCTCTGGTCTCCTGATGAGGACTGGCTCATGGACTTCTGGTTTCCTCCTCCTGTAGAGCTGATTATTGACTATCTTTGAAGACTGACAGTCAGAGGATGTGAGGGGCAAAACCACGAAGGCATTTTAAGCCCAAGTTGTAAAGTTTTTCAAAAAGAAATTGTGCAGTGTGGATGAGGAGCCAGAGTGGAGGTAGGGGTGTGATGGAAGTGAGAGGACTGGAGTTTTGGATGCGCTACTGCCTGGATGGTGTGAAACTTTGGGAATTAGATGAGAGAAGCTGCCAGGGTTACAATTGTGGATGGCCAGAGGTGGGGGTGGGAGGTTTGACTGTCACTTACCTTGTCATTATAAAGGTTGTGTTGGTTGAAATTGGAATGGTTACTCTTTCGGAGAGGAAGGGTGGGTAGAATGATTGGGGTTTGTAATAGAAATGAAGATATAGCCTTGATCTTATCCTACATTGGCAAGAAATTTGAAGTTCATTAAAGGCTGTAATTTAGCCAGGAAATGATAACTGAAGACAGTGAATTGGATGATCCATCTCTGCTTGCCCCTGTGGTCTCCCATATTTACAGAAACTAGTCTTCAGCCTCATGATGTGAAGAGACAGTTGAGGCACTAGATACCTCAAATGTTGTTGAACTGGATAATTGCCCAGCTGTGCCTGTGAAGAATGAGCCGCACTTCTAGTGGAGCTACTCTGATCATAAAACTCGGGAAGGGGAGGGGGAATTGGAGAAGGACAAGGTGGTTACCAAGGATATATAAAAAAAATTATTCTAAATGCGCTACATGAACCAGTGAGCGAAGAATCAAAAATCCTGCTGTGATAAACCAGACGACAATATGGCCCCTCTGTTGGAATCTCTTAATGCTGCACGCAAGATGGAAATGGGAAGGAGAATGCTGGCACAGAAATATGGCACAAATTCCATATTTTCTGGCCAAAAGTAGGCCTTTCAATTGTGGGGCAAATCAAAGAAACATAGATTTCAGGTAAATGCTCTGTATTGCCTTCTCGAACCTAGTACGCATTTGGAACCAATTGTTTGATTTCCTTTCTGCTGCCTGTTTATCTGCTCCGGTACTTTGATGCCGAGGAATGTTAACCAATAGAATTAGGCAAATTCTGACTAAACGATTAGTACTACTTTCCCTGAAACTGCTAATGATAGAACCCTGTGATTTCTAAAGAATTGATCAATACTTTTTCCTCTCTCTCTGACGAGCTGTGTCTGGGACCTACATACACTTTAATAACCTGTAGAGCGTCTGCTTCCATTGAAGTGAAGAGCTGAGGACTCCCCTTGTTACTGACCCTCCTCTCCTCTCTCCACCAATCAGTGAATCAGCAGTTCATTTAAGATTTCAAATTTCTGTTTAGTTGAATTCAGTTTTTAAGTAAATTAGGTAATGCTCTAAAAAACTATAATGAAGAGGATTGCCCCTCTCAGGGCCCTCTCAAACATCCTCAAGTTCCTGAAGACATCCTCCTGTTGTTTCAGTCGAGGTGTGGGGCTAGGGAAGGAGAGAGGGGATTTGATTTCTCGGGGCACCACTTGGCTAAAGTTTATTCAGGGAAACTGTCAGGAGTACAACATCCCAATAAAGATTGTAGGAACTTGCTGAAACAGCACTGAGGTTGTGTCATCTCTGTTTTACAACAATATCTACACTTAGTGTTTGGTTGTGATGGTTGTCCATCTTGTCTGATAATGACAGGAGACCTGTGCAGGAGAGCTTTTAAAAGTGGGAAAAGCTGTTGCACTGGGGCAGTTCCACCCTCTGTATCTCAGAAGCCCAGGTCAAGTGGAACAAACAAGCATCACAAACTGGGGCCTTGGTTGCAGTGGACGACCATGACATCTTCCATACACGAGGAATTTTGCAGATGCTGGAAATTCAAGCAACACACATCAAAGTTGCTGGTGAACGCAGCAGGCCAGACAGCATCTCTAGGAGGAGGTACAGTCGATGTTTCAGGCCGAGACCCTTCGTCAGGACTAACCTGACGAAGGGTCTCGGCCTGAAACATCGACTGTACCGCCTCCTAGAGATGCTGCCTGGCCTGCTGCGTTCACCAGCAACTTTGATGACATCTTCCATGCCCTGTCATGCCCTCCACTCTCCATGGAGTGTTGCAGTGCCACCTTCCTGGCTGTTGGATCCCATCCGCCCAGTCTGCCGGAGCTGACTTCGCAAGCTAGGACAGGTGTGTCCCTGTCTCACCGGGGTATGAGGCCACCAGCTACTTTCACCTGGTTTAGCCCACCTGTAGAAGCGGTGTACTATGACGTGTCTGTTGTCACGTGCAAACAGCTACTTGGAGCCGCAGGTAAGAGCTGAGTTTCTGGTGGGAACCAAAGGTGAGTGAGTTGCCCTGGAATGGACACGACAAGCCCCTTCACTAGCTACCCTCCCTAGCCATCCCATACACCCCATTTTTTTTAAAAGAGAGGGGAGGGGGAGGGAACGTTGACTCAGACCATGAGAGGCCTGTGTCGGGCATTTTCATGCCTTAAAAGGCGCAGATTTTTTTTTTTAAAGTATTTAATTTTCTATAAGGTATCTTGAGGTAGCAATAGATGCTATACAGCTGAAAGTTCCTCTATTTTTTGAATAGTAATGCTACAGTTCAATTATTAGATTGTTTTTAAGAAATTCTTTTTGCTTTGGTGTTGAAGCTTCATTTTTGTAGGGAATTAATTTTCCTGTTCAAGCTGAGAGCTCTTTGTATGTTGAATGCAAATTGAAGGGCTAAAGGTTTGGTTCTTTGGTGCCATTTTAATTTATAGAGGAGTTTGAATTGTGTTTCAACTTCAGATTATAGCCTATAATCTATAATTATCAATGTTTAAGGGAAAAATATTACATGTACTTTTTTCCTGAAGCTTTAATTTACGTTAAGGAAAGGCATTAATCTGTACAAAGACTAGAAGTTAGATTTTGTTTTACACTGGAGAGTTTTATTTGGGCATCTTTCTTTTGAAGTGGAGATGAAAATGATCTTGTATCAGCAGCAGTCATTTTTTCACTTGAACCATTTTAATGTCATTGTGTAAGTCATGGCTAGGTTGATGGAGTCCTTGCCTCTTGAGCCAGAGATTTGTAGGTTCAAGCTCTGCTCCTAACTAGACCTTGACATTTCCAGCGCTTTTCCGCGGCATTGTCATTTAAATGAGATGTTGCTTTTGTGACTTTCTGTCAGAGAGGGAGAGGAGAGAGATCAGATAGTCCTTGCATTATTTGGCCTCATGTTTATTGTGATGTTCCTGATGGTTTGCTGGAATAGTTGATCAGCTATGGGTGGTAAAAGCTGTCATTCCTTGAAACATGAATATATTTAAAAGCAGCCCTCTCTTCATCTATTTGTGGTGGCATGGTAGTGTAATGCTTTACAGTGCCAGCAATCTGGGTTCAATTCCCACCACTGTTAGTATGCTCTCCATGTGACTATAAAAGTTTCCTTCAGGTGTTCTGGTATCTGCCCACACTCCAAAGACGTATGGGTAAGGATTGGTAAGTCGTGGGCATGTTATGTTGGCCCTGGAAGTGGGGCGAAGCTTGCCTACTTGCCCCAGCACATCCTCAGATTGTGGTCGTTGACGAAGGTGTTGCATTTCACTGTATGTTTTAGGATCGGAATCAGGTTTAGTAATTTGTTGTCTTTGCGGCAGCAGTAGATAATAGAGAAAAAATATGAATTACAGTAAGTACAGTATAAAACAAGTAGTTCAAAAATAGAAATTTTAAAAAAGTGAGGGAGCATTTGTGGGTTCAATGTCCATTTAGAAATCAGATGGCAGAGGGGAGGGAGCTGTCCCTGAATCATTGAGTGTATGCCTTCATACTTCTGTGCCTCCTTCCTGATGTTAGCAATGAGAACAAGGCATGACCAGGGTCCTTAACAATGGATGCTGCCTTTTCGAGGCACCACTCCTTGAAGATGCCTTGGACGCTGCTCAATACAAGAGGACGTGGCTTTAAGGTAAGGGGTGGGAAGTTCAAGGAGGATATTAGAGGAAGGTTTTTTACTCAGAGAGTGGTTAGTGTGTGGAATGCACTGCCTGAGTCAGTGGTGGAAGCAGATACACTAGTGAAATTTAAGAGACTACTAGACAGGTATATGGAGGAATTTAAGGTGGAGGGTTATATAGGAGACAGGGTTTAAGGGTCGGCACAACATTGTGGGCCGAAGGGCCTGTACTGTGCTGTACTATTCTATGTTCTATACTATGGAGGCTAGTGCCCATGATGGAGCTGACTAATTTTACAACTCTCTGCATCTTATTTTGATCCTGTGCAGTAGCACCCTCCGTGCCAGTTGGAGATGTACATATGACCAAAAAAAAGCTAATCCTTAATTAAAGATCTTTAATCTTTAATTCCCCACTGATGCTTTGTTCCACATGAGCCACCTCCTGTTCTACCTCGCCCAGCGCTTTTTCCTCTCCTCTTCCGTTGCATTTTTTGCCAACCAGCCTTCCTTTACTTTCCCTCATGATTCCTTGGTCCTCCCAAGCTTGAGGGCAAGTCTCGCTGCACCTTGCCCTGTAAGTGTAGATGTTTATTTTGTTGGGTGCTAATGTCAGCTGGAATGGAAGCATACCGACTGGGATCTGATCAGCGAAGTGTAGAGTTTCTCTGGAGACTGGAAATGCATTTAACGAGTCTCCAGGCTCCCAGTGCTGATATTTATAGTGAAGAATATTAACTAAGCCAAGCAGTTTTTTTTAGATATTTAATGAAATTAGACCAGAAGTAATGTTAATTGATGTTCTTTGACAAAGCCTTTTTGAAGTTTGCTTTGTGTTTACTGTAAGTAGAATAGAAAGAAGGATTAGATGGATAATACAGGACTCTGAGTTATTGTCATAAGAATAGAATTAGTGATTTGTTAATTGGAAACTACATCCATCTGCTGAACATGATCTGATAAAGTTGTCCGTGTTATTCCAGTTTCTTGGCTACCTTTTACATTTTATGAAAGGGGGGGCTTGACATGGAGGATTTCACAATGCCAGCTGCTTGGGTTGGTGTGATATGCTGGAGCCACTGCAAACCTCCATCTTAAATCCAGGTGCCAGGCTCAGGCCTGTGATTCTGTGGCGCATTCCAGGTCTAATCGTCGGAGGATCAGAGGTGGAGAAGGTCAGTAACTTTTAAATTTCTGGGTGTCACTATCTCAGAGGACAAGTCCTGGACTGATCACATAATTGTGAAGGCAGCACGACAGTTCCTCCTACTTCCTCAGGAGTCTCTGGAGATTTGGCTTGACATCAAAAATCCTGGCAAACTTCTGTAGGGGTGTGTGTGGTGGAAAGTGTGCTGACTGGCTACATTACGGCTTCAATGCCTTTGAATGGAAAATCCTACAAACAGTAGTGGATTTGGCCTAGTACATCACAGGTAAAAGCCTCCCAACATCTGCATGAAACATTGCCATAGAAAAGCATCATCAAGGATCCTCCCCACCCAGGCCATGATCTTTTCTCGCTGCTTTTATCATGTAGAAGGTACAGGTGCCTCGGGACTCGCACCACCAGGTTCAAGAACAGTTACTACCCCTCAACCATCAGGCTCTTCAACAATAGGGGATAACTACACTCATTTAAAGGACTCTTTTATCTTGTTACTTCATGTAAGTTATTTATTGCTGTTTTTTATTTGCACTGTTGGTGTTGTTTTGCATGTTCATTGCTTTTGTCAGTACGTGTAATTCTTTTCACTGATTTTATTGTACTTCTCTGTTCTACTGTGAATGCTTGTAAGAAAATGAATCTCAGGGTAGTTAGCACAACACTTTCCAGTGCAGGTGACCCGGGGTTCAATTGCCGCTGTGGCCTGTAACGAGTTTGTATGTTCTCCCCGTGACCATGTGGGTTTCCTCCAGGTGCTCTGGTGTCTTCCCACAGTCCAATGATGTACTGGTTGGTAGGTTAATTGGTCATTACGTGATTACGCTAGGATTAAATCGGATTGCTGGTTAGCGTGGTTCAAAGGGCAGTAAAGGCTTATTCCACGCTGTATCTCAATAAATATGATGACATATATGTACTTTGGTAATAATTTTTCTTTGAACTCTCAATTCATTCTCCATTGTTGGGACTTCTGGATGAAGTTCTTTCAATTCTCCGTAATCCCTGATAACCATTATTGTGGTTTTTGCTTGGCCATGAAATCTTGCAGGATTTTGTTACCCTGAATGGTCCCTTTTGCCAACTAGTCATTTTAACTTGCAGGGTTTCCAGTGAAGAATAAAATAAAAGGTTCTGGAAATGCCTGGCAAGCTGGGCAGCATCTGTGGAGAGAGAAACTGAATGAATGATCCAGGTTGATGGCCTTTCGTCAGAACAGAGACGTGTGACGTGGCCAGCAAAAGTGGGAAGCAGAGAAGAGAATGAGAGGGGTCTGTGATCGTGTGGAAGGTGGAAATCTGAAATGATAAGAGACGACGGGACTGTATTGATATTGGGATCAAATAGAGATTAAAAGTCTAAAAGAAACACAGTCTTGCTCCAACTGTCAAACTCTGTTAGAATTCTGCCATGTACCCAGATGAAAGATAATAAACCGTTCTTCAAGCATCATTGGAACAGCGTAGGCAGCCAAGGACAGAGGTCAGAGTGAGGGTGCGAGGCTACAGTAAAGCTTTTGTGTAGTTTCTAAGTTGGATGAGCTGAAAGAAAAGGCGCATTGAATTTTATTCATGATGTAATGCTGAGATGAAAACATTCGCGAGAACTGAAAGATATTTAACACGGGGGGAGCCTTATTTTTGGGTGTCCAGCCGATTGCAGGCTCCAAATTTGGACATGGATTCTGCTTTTGTATTCATTTTGAAGAATTTTAGTTCTAATCAGGACAGTTGCACTGTTTGCCACTTTCCCCATTTGCTGATTTTTAATGTTGCCGCACTACAAACCTTAGTCTCTCTGAGGCCCTCCGTTGGTCGAGGTCAAGGTCGACCATGGATATTGTGTTCTAGCTCTCTAAGTGATATGAAAGCCAGAGCAGAACCATATGGAGAGCAAGCTGTTGCCTGTGCAGCAGGCTTTCCCCATCCACACAGCTGCTGAATCCAAAGGAACGGCTGAGACCGATACAGTTTGGCACCAGCGGTGTCACAAGAGTTGCCAGTCAGCATTGAACTCAGCTTAGGGCTCCAGGCCTGTAGTTTTCCAGAAGCCTTCCCCGTGAGAGAGTATAGCCACAGTGGAGGTTTGAGATCGGAGCTTTCCTTCTACGAGATGAGCTGCCGATTGCAGCTGATGAGCCCTATCTGCCTGAAGTGCTGGCTTTAAGGCACCAGCAGCCCGCCTTTGCCTCTTCACCTATCGGGTGAAAAAAGGTCTGCCGGACTTAGTTGCTGAGTCACATGAGGCCAGGAGTTGGACTAGGTTGTCAGAGGCTATTTGGGGGCATTTAATAGATAGAGGGAGCTAAAACCTCCTACCTCCCCTGGTTATGGTAACCTTAAGGAACCATAAGGTATAAACCTTAGCATTTATGCATATATTACATATCATACTTTACAGCTTTATACATAACCCCTTGGCTGTCTGATCTACCTGGAGCCTTCTGTAATTTGAGTAGAATCACCTGTCCAGAAACAGTTCATCAGAAGGCAACGTGAACCCTGGTGAAGAGTTTTGGTGGCTTCTGTATGTAGATGGGCACTGCAGTTGAATGCCATCCTGCCCACATGTTCTAGCCGGGCACAGTCAATCATTGGCATTGTTGTCTTGGCAGGGCAAATTCTGTTTTGTGGTTGGCTACTCTGATATTAATTCAGAATCGGGTTTAATATCACTGGCAGGTGTCATGAATTTGTTGTTTTGTGACAGCAGTACATTGTAATACATAAAATATGAATTACAGTAAGAAATGTATTCTGGTCACTTGGGCTATCACTTAATCAGAGGAGCCGCTTATTTGGGACAACTCTTAAAGAAGAAAAACAAATTGAGAAAATAGCCAGAATTGCCCTAGTTTATTTGGGACATTATGCCCCTTAGTTGGGACAGGAGACTGTTGCCAATGAGTTACTGAACTAACATCAGTCAAGTGCCCTTGTGTGGGTCATTAGACCTACGCCGTGCTAAGAGAGAACAATTTTTAAGTAGCATCAGTTGTGTGTGCTTGTGTTCAAATAAGCAGTGATTTTTGTCACTGAGAGTTGGTGAAAAATAAGCAACAAGACAATTCCGAATTCTTTTGCTCAGTGTGGTTTCAAATTTTCAAATCTTGGAGATGCCAAAAACGGCCGGGAGTGAAAGTGAAATGATTTCACTGTTTCAACAAGTTAGGAACTATAAAGTATTTGAGAGTGTCGACAATCATTTTGAACATTATCTTTGATCCCCACTGGACACTTGGCTCTCACCTGTGGCTCCAAGCGCACAACAAGCAGCCACACCCCGGTACACCACTTCCACAGGTGGACTAAACCAGGCGAGTGTGGCCGGTGGCTCTCATACCCCAGTGAGATAGGGACATGCTTGTCCTGGTATGCGCAAATGTCTCGGGTGGACTGGGTAGGTGAGATCAACATTGAGAACCAACAGCCAGAAAGACTCTGTGGAGAGTGAAGGACGCGATGAGGCACAGAAGTCGTCATGGTCACCCACTGCAACCAAGGAAGACCCCATTTGTGATGACTACTCATACCACTGGACCCATCCTTCCGAAGTCGAGAGAGTGGAACTGCCTTAACTTCTCCACTTTAAAACTTTCCCAATAGTTTTCCTGTCATCATCGGATACGATGGACAGTAGTATTGTTATAATTCTAATTTGCTCTTTATCATTTAATACATAATTTGTTACTCAGTTAAGTGATAGTTTGTCTTTTTTTTAATACCATTTCAACTATTTTCATGAAACTTCGGCTGATTGGGGCAGCTGCTTAACTGGGCCAAAATATATTGGTCACAATGTGTCCCAATTACCTGGAACCCGCTGTAGATAATCAAATAAAAGTTAAATTAAATAGTGCAAAAAAAAATCAAGAAAGGAATGAGGTGTGAATATGGATTCATTGTCCATTCAGATTGTTGTGTCCTTGTTTTCCCTGTAAGCTCTGAAGTACCAACCTGACCCTGGATTCATGTTCCTTCCATCATTTTTCAATTTCATGACAGGTGATATAAAACCTGATTCTGATTTTAGAGTTAAAGCCCTGGAACTCCCAACCTAAAGCACTTTGGAAGCACCATAATCACACAGATTTCAGTGATTCAAGATTTTGCCTGTCAGCACTTTATCAAGCAGCCTGGGAAGGATGGTCAATACCTTATCCATGGTTTCCAGCCTAATGGAATGAAATGCAAAGCCCCCCTATCCATTGAGAGCAACAGTTAAAGTCTACGGACATTTTGAAATGGAGTGGGAATGAAATTTTGCTTCTCCCCACCCCACCCCAAGACCTCAATGTGGGCAGATCGGCGATAAGAGTTGGACTATTCCTTAGGCGAGCCTGTTCAACTTTAAAGATGTAGTCATCATTAATATCCATCAGTGCAAATGTGGTTTTTGTGCCACATGAGCCTGCTTACACATTGGGAGTTTCCATCTCACAAAAGTACAGTTCAGTGTTCTTTGAACAACTTTGTGTCCTGACTCTGTTGGGGTGTATCCTGGCACTGGGCATGTCGAAAGTATTAACTTCACCAGCAAGCAATTTAAAATGTAGCCCTGAACAGTAGTTTTCATGGAATGGTAGAATAGAGCCGATTGCAAAGCAGAAGATGCTAATTAGCATTCACTTTGGGTGTCTGGAGTGTGGGTGCGAAGAAGGAAGTGTGGAAAAACTATATGTAAATCAAAGGAAGCATTGTTGATACATTGTAACTGGAGAATTGTCCTGCTGCTATCTTTGGCATATAAAAATGTCATGTAATATTGGGCCAGCAGGTCCCACTATGATGCCTGCTGCTCACTTTTGTTGAATAAAACACTTCAATATTCACTAGCTTCAGTGTCTGTCCAGTGACTTTGTTCACGTTAAAACAGACAGCTCTCTCAACAACAACTATAGGTGCTCAGTGTGCAACAACTGATGCTCTGTGGAGCACTACAGCAGCTAGTTCGCGCCCATGAATATCCAGAGTTGGTAACGAGATCTGCAACCAGTTTGTCTGTTTCTTGGAAATGCTGGTTGACAGAGAAACTCTGCTCTTTGCATTGTGTCATTCAGTTTTCCTGATTTGACTAAGCCAGCGATATAGACAAAATCTGTTGCTTACTTGAAGAACCAAACCTCAAATAATTCCATTCTTTCTCAGCACTGCTGAAATGCCAACCCTAGATTATACACTTCAATATTACCAACGTAAGTCGTGAAATTTGTTAACTTTGCAGCAGCAGTACAGTGCAATACATAATGGGGGGGGAATTGAATTACAGTAAGTATATATGTGTGTAATGTATAGAGATATTTATGTAGATATAGAGATTGATATTTAATATCAATATGAATATATATTGATATAGATATATAAGTAGTGCAATTTTTAAAAAAAAAAAAGTAGTGAGGTAGTGTTCATGTGTTCAATGTCAATTCAGAAATCTGATGGCAGAGGGGAAGAAGCTGTCCCGCAATCATTGAGTGTGTGCCTTCAGGCTCCTGTACCTCCTCCCTGATGGTAGCAATGAGAACAAGGCATGACTTGGGTGATGGGGGTCCTTAATGATGGATGCCGCCTTTTTGACAGGTGGCTCCTTGTTCTGCATACCAGAGAGGCTAGTGCCCATGGTGAAGCTGGGTGAGCTTAACAACTCTTTGCAGCTTGCTTCAATCCTGTGCGATATCTCCCCCACCACACACCCCATACCAGACGGTGACATGGCCAGTTAGAATGCTTTCCATGATCCACTGGTAGAAATTTGCAAGGTTTTTAGAGGGACATAACAAATCTCCCTCCAGCTCTGAATGAAATCTTGCCTCCTTTGTAGCTGCACCGAAGTGCTGCGTCCAGGATAGATCCTCTGAGGTATTGACACTGAAGTTGAACTGCTCAATTCAACTTGACAGTTTGGGAGTGCTGCCAGCTGAGGTGAGCCAAGGAGGAAAAGTCCAGGGGAAATTTCAGATCCTCTCTGATATAAGGATTCAATGCCAGAGCATAGCATTCCTGCATTATGTCCGGAGGTTGCTTTTGGAATTGAGCACTTGGTATACTAATTAACAAAACAGAATATTTTGCTTGCAAAAAGATCTTTGCCAAATCATAGTTTATACTGAAGTCCTGACTTCAACTTGTTGTAGTCCCACCATGGGATTTTGTCCTGCAATCTGTTTTGTGTTTCTGTTTAGTCTGACTAATATATGATGCATATTATAGAAATGTATGCCAGGAAAAATTAAAGAAACACTGGTTTGTTCAGTATTCTATGCTCATGGTAATTTCTCCCCTCCCCCTTCTATCCTTTTCCTTTCCCCATTCTGACTCCCATCTTAACCCCCTTCCTTTTTCTTCACTAATCTTTTACCTCCCTCTGGTCCCTTCCTACTTCACTTTCTCCCATGATCCACTCTCCTCTCCTATCTTTTTCCTCCTCCTTCAGCCCTTTGCCCTTTTCCATCCATCATCCCCCAACTTCTCACTTCATCCCCTGTCCTCCACCCACCTGCCTTCCCCTTCACCCCATCTCACCTGTCACCTGCCTGCATGCACTTGTTCCCCTCCTCCAACCTTCATATTCTCGCTTCTTCCCCTTTCCTTTCCAGTTCTGACGAGCGGTCTTAGCCGGAAGCATCGGCTGTTCCGCTCCAGCATTTTGTGTGCGCATTGCTCTGGATTTCCAGCATCTGCAGTATCTCTTGTGTTTAACGTTGCCACTGAATCACTAGTCCCAGTCCATCACTATGAATTTGCCCAAATAACTTGACTGCTTACTAATTGCCTGTTCTTGTGATGGAGAGGTTACAGGTGACCTTGCATTTTAAAACATTTCGGGGAGGAGCCGCTCACATTTTCTCTATTTCAGTCCACGTGTGTGAGAGGCCCTTCCAACCTTTGAAGCCATGCCAGTTAGTTGTAACGTCTTTCCAACATTAGCCATACCCGCTCACTCTAGCGAGAGTCACTGGACGCTGATTAGGAATGGGAGGCCCAGCTGATCTTTGCGCATCCAGGTACAGGTTACAAATCACATGACTTTAGGAAATCAGGCTCCGTATACTCTTCCATAAATATCATCAAGATGGCAATAATAAAATATCTTGTGGTGTTCGTTATTGACTTGATACGGTATATACTTCATTAGCTTCAATATTGGCCATGGTAGGGCTCCCCAGCGTATAGGCCGTCTTTAAAAGGCAGTGGACCAATACCATTAAGCAAGGGGTCTATGGACCTGAGGTTGGGAATACCTAATCTAGGAGATGCTCTCTTCTTACCACTGTTATCAGAGAGGAGGTACAGGAGCCTGAAGAGACTCCTCCACCATCAGATTTCTGAATGAACAATGAGCTATCCCATGAGCACTACCTCTCTATTGTCCCTCTCTTTTTGTACTACTTAATTTAAATTGTTAACATACGTTTCTTATTGTAAATTGTATTTTTAATGGCACTGTATTGCCAATGAATAGGATGCAGAATTATGAGGAGTATAGGTGGGGTAAATGCAAGCAGGCCTCTTCCACTGAGGTTGGGTAGGAATGCAACCAGAGGTCATGGGCTCAGGGTGAAAGGTGAAAAGGTTAAAGGGAAACTGAGGGGAAACTTCTTCACTCTGGTGGGTGGTGAGAGTGTGGAACAAGCTGCCAGTGCAAGTGGGGCATGTGAGCTCAATGTCAACATTTAAGAGAAGTTTGGATAGGTACATTGATGGGAGGGTTATGGTCTGGAACTAGGCAGTTCAAATGGTTTGGCATAGCCTAGATGGAGCAAAGGGCCTGTTTCTGTGCTGCACTTTTCTACGATTCTATGACCTCATCCTGGTTTAAATGGTTAGCTTTCTACTAACTGCAGTGTGTTGTGGGGAGAGAAATAAATTGAGGATTTAAAAAAAAAATCGTACTGCCTTAATGTAAGAAAAATAGCTGCTGTTCGTGGATTAATATTCAGTTTACATCAGGCTTGCATTAAATTTTGAGGATTTGACAGTGGTGAAATTGGCAAATACAATAATGACCCATTGTAAACTGTTGGAACATCCTTACAGAGAGCTAATCAGAACAGACTTGGCCCTGTCAGATTTTGTTAACCTCTGGTGAAAACAGTGATGTGTTCAACAAATCTGTTGATTGTCAAGCTTTGAGCAAACTGCATCAAACATAACTGATTTGTCGGTGGCCAGTAAAAAGCCTGGCTCTGAAATGATGACAGCACCATAAGAGCCCGGACTCTATTAAAACCCGCCAACGAGCAGGTCACATAACAAAGCAAAAGTTGCCAAATGCAGAGTCTCCAGAGCTGATGGAGATGGGTAAAGTTCATCAAGGTTTTCTGTACGTAGCAGAAGTTAGTATTTTTACTTTTTAAAAAAAAATGTATAGATTCGTCTAGTGACACTTTGCAGCCATTACAGCCATTACATTGTGGAATGAATTTGATGCGTTTACAGGAAATGCCCCTGATACAGAAGTGTTACGTCTAACGGCACAAACTACCCTTGTTATCTCTCTGCCGTGAACTTGCTGACTGCATTTCCTTCAGCCCTGCCCCTTGAAAGGTCTCTTTTTCTCTGATTCTTTTGCCTCTGGTGTGGTGATTCCTTACTAGTGTTTTCACTGCCTTCCTTTTCTTTTTGCTGTTAGTTCTCAACCCTTCCTTGAGATCTGGAAAGTTCCTCTCGCCTTCCACCCCCACCAGTCTCCAAGCTATGAAATTGATCTCTGCTATTTTTCTCCTTCTGATGTTAATACGTTCAGCCCGAGTCCCCACACAATTCGTGGCGTCTTTGCGTGCACCAACAAGTGAATCAAGTCCGGCTGTTTTAACTCTCCTTTCTCTTGTCCTTGGCCTTGTCCCAGACTCTCCTCCTACATGATAGGGTCTTTTAAGAGACTCCTGGATAGGTACATGGAGTTGAGGAAAAATAGAGGACTGTGGGTAACCTTGGGTAATCCTTAAGTAAGTACATATTCGGCACAGCATTGTGGGCCGAAGGGCCTGTATTGTGCTGTAGGTTTTCTACAAACCTGAACTGCTCTTTACATTACTGATGTGGTCTTCGCATTGTGGGAACCAATGCAGATTAGTAAACATTTGCAAGTCTGACCCTGAGTTTCCAGTCCTCTCATTGCCTGCACCCTTCGAACTCTGACCTTCTGTCCCCCCTCAGGCCCAAGGAATGATGTTCCATTGTTGTTTTTTTAAAGCGCCACTTTAAGTTGCCTGGCCTCATTTTAAGTTTATCAACTTCAGATCATAAATATTAGCTCAACATCTCCCCTCCCCCACACCCCCAAGATATCAGTGACTATCCCCAGTACATGTAAAGGCTTCTTGTCTCATTATTGTTACCTATAGGATTTTGAACCTCTCCATCTTCGCTCCACGTGCCCCACCCACCCCCACGCAAGTGTTTCTGCTGGCAATACAACACCAGATGTCACCGCAAGCGGTCACTTGGGATTGAGCGTGACATCTTTGTGCTCTAGTTTTGTGGGTTCCGAGGTGGCTTGTGAAGCCTGTGTGGGGCCTGCAGATGGGATGGTTGGGCAGAAAGTTTAAGGTGGGGCAGTCCTCCTCCTCCTCCTCCTCCTCCTGCTGCTTGCCTTGGGGACTCTGTCCTGTTGGTGGCCCGGTGGTTCTCCATGCCATCCCGAATGCTTTATCGCTGCTGAGTGGCTGTGAGCTGGAGATTCCCAGGGGATGGAGATGTTGAATTTCTTCAAAGGCTTTGAGCATATTCATAAAGTCAGAGCTACAGTTGGGGAAAACCCTTTGGCCCATTGAATCCATGCTGACCGTCAACCACCAATTCCATTTTATCCTTCCCAAATTCCCGACGACTCCCCCAGATTTCACCGCTGACCCTCACCCATGTGGTGAGGAGTTTCACTTAAGCCTGCAGTGGATTAAGGAAACATCTCACCACGGGACCTCAAAGGGTGGGCAACGGTCACACATACAGATACATTAATTAGAAAATGTTCAGGCTGCAGGCCAGAGGCACAATCATCTAACGTTCCTGCCCACAACCCCACTCCTTTCCCGGTAATCAGGCTGTGGGTTTCTAGGAGGATTCCCGGGAGGTTTGGCCCTGCCTCAGTGCCCGTGGATGTGGTGGGACAGTGGTCCTCACCACAGCAGAGGAGCAAGTGGGGGGGGGGGGTGGGTGATAGTGTTCTGAAATCTCTTGCTCTGCCTGGCTGGTAATGTTCCATGTGAGAACTCTGAGTAAAGTACCTATTTCACGAGTTCAGTGGGTATCCCGGTGACGTGGACCGGGCAGTGTGGTCAGCTGAGTATGACTTTGATAAGCGGTAGGTGGCCTGAGAGAGGACAACTGGTGTTATCTTGTGTGTCCTCCCAGTGATATTTTTTTAAAAAAGAACTTCCAGGTCTTGGAAGCATTGAGGAGGGCAACGGTCTGAGGTTTTAGTCTTAAATATAGTTTCCCTTAATCTGTCAAAAACTTGAGAGTGTTGAACATGATGGTGAATTTCATCATCCAACTCTGGATTTAACTGAAAGGTGGCTTTTGAGAAAGGGGAAGTGGTCCCCAATTTCTAGCCTTGCCTGACCCATTTGTGAGAAGATAGTGCAGGGGGCAGTTGGATAAAGGTCTTCTCTCTTTTGTGTATCAAATGTAAGGCCCTTTGTCTCATAGAATTTATAGTGACATGGAGCTTTTCCTTGAATCCAGAAGCATACAGCCACTCAACCCCTAGGGTTTTGGGTAATCTTGATTCTGGAGTACAGCCACGCACCGTAGGCTGGCTAGATTCCCACTTGTTCTGAAGATTAGCCTGCTCCCACGGGGTGTTTGTGTGGGTGAGACATAATATTGCAGGGAGGATGATTGAGGACTGTTGCTGGGATGATGTAGAGTTGTTTCACCCCAGTTTCACCAAGATCACAGTTGGGTCACAGTTTTCATGTCACTACAGTGTAACTAGAATGGAGACAAGTTTCTATGGGCTGTTGAACTTGAGAAGTTCTGTTTCAAAATCCCTCTGATTTACTGGAGTCAAAGACTTAAAAAGGGTTAAATATAGTGCTTTGTACTGCTCCCTGCACTTGAAACTCATCAAAAAGCTCAAAATAAAATTATCAAAGTAAAATTATCAAAATACAGTTATTATTAAAGTATGTGTATGTTGAGGAAGTGCTTTGAGAGGTTGTGCCTGCCTAAGCAAGGACCCGGACCCATTGCAAATGGTCTGTTACCACGATAGGTCTACAGCAGATGCGAACTTATTGGCTCTTCAAGTGGCTTTGGCTCACGTGGACAATACAAAATGTCGGGCTGCAGTTCGTTGTTTTACAGTTCATTGTTTCACACAATCATTCCTGCAGTTCTGATCAAAAAGCTCCAGAAACCTGGGCCTCTGTGCCTCCCTCTGCAACTGGGTCTTTGACTTCCTCACAAGAAGACCGCAGTCTGTGTGGCTTGGAAGTAACATCTCCACCTTGCTGTTGATCAGCACTGGTCCACTTCAAGGGTGTGTGCTTAGCCCACTGCTCTACTCTCTCTACACCCATGACTGTGTGGCTAGGCACAACTCAAATGCCATCTGTAAATTTGCTGACGACACGACTATTGTTGGCAGAATTTCAGGTGGCGATGAGAAGGTGTATGGGAGTGAGATCAATCAGCTGGTTGAGTGGTGTTGCTGCAATAATCTTGCACTCAACATCAGTAAGACCAAAGAGTTGATTGTGGACATCAAGAAGGTTAAGATGAGGGCACACACATCAGTCCTGCTCGAGGGATCAGTAGTGGAAAGATTTCCAGTTCCTGGGTGTCAACATCTCTTGGGGATCTAACCTGGGCCCAGCATATTGATACAAAGAAGGCACGGCAGTGGCTATATTTCATTAGGAGCTTGTAGAAATTTGCTGTGTCACCAAAGATGCTCGCAAATTTCTACAGGGTTACTGCAGAGAGCATTTTAACTGGCTGCAACACTGACTGGTATAGGCGGGAGGGGGACACTGAACAGGATCGAAATCAGCTGCAGAAAGTGGGGGTCTTTAATGATGGATTGTAATGGTTGATGTGCTCATGGCAGGAGTGTACATAGGACGCTGAGGAGTGCCACCCATGGACGGAACCCTCAGCCCAGAGTGTCTGAGTCTCCTCTGCCTGTCCAGCCCCTGCATATTTGTGTGCCTAACATGTCCTAAATGCCTCAGTCGTACCTGCAAGATGATTACTTGTTGTCGGGCAACAAACGAGAGTCTGTTGAAAGAGCAGAATCAAATCTATAACAACTTTTATTGAAGGCAGGGTCTGGGGGGGGGCGGGGTGAAAAATGCACCAGGTAGGGACAGATCCAGCCACCTCTCTGCCTGGCTCTGTTATCAGTATATCTGGTCATTTTTTTCTGACCACCTTTGTCAGTACTTCTGAAAACTTGTTGCCTGTCATGTTTTTGCAATTTATTTCAGTTGAAACATTAATTCTCCCTTCTCCTCTCCATTGCTGCTGCCTGGAATGCAGTGCACATTTAGATTTCCAGCATCAGTATTCTTGTTTTGACTTTTGAGGCAATGTTTTTTTTTCTGTATAAAACTATATAATTTTGAAGGCGTGCACTGCAGTCCTTTCGGAACACTTTGTAAGAAGCTGCTGATAGCAAAGGCATTAAGAAGAAATGTCTGCGTTGTAGTGGAGTCTGGCTTGATGGATATATTTTCTGATGCAAGAAAAAATTAGCGAATGCAGCCCAATGTTATAGTTTCCATTTAGAATTTTGCTCCCCCCCCCCCGCCCCAAGCTTGTTCTTCAATTTGGCATTTCTTTTTTAAAAAGCGCAAGATTTAAAAATGAAAAACATTGAAAGGAAGAGCCGTATATTTTTGGTAATACAATTTTTTTTGTGATGTAAATTGCAGCAGTCACAAAGATTATTATGGGAGTTTCAACTGGCGCCTAGCCTTGTTGATTGAATTAGGCTAAGCCAGACATTAATTAGAGAGCTCCAGAGACTGGAGAACACTCTGCTTTCTAAATGGTGGGAGTGAAAACTGTACCATTGTAGTTGGCTAATGAACTGTGCTCTCAGACAATGGAAAATATTTTTTATTGGCCTATTTAAATTTACTGGCCTATTCTAAGTTAATGTAAAAAAAAGCAGCAATTTTTTTTCTCGATTTCTATTGTTGTGAAGAACTGACAAGTTACAAGCATTGGCACAGTGTTTAAATAACTTTTTTTAACTTTTGAAGGGTCAGATTTTAAGATCTTGATTTTTTTTTAAAAGGCCTGGGATACCCAGATTTTGAGTTTACTCACAGGGCATCAGAGACCTGGAGATGCCAGGCATCAGTCCTGGCTCCCACTGAGGTTGATGCTCACAGCCAGGGAGCAGTACATGACTACAGTTAATCTCAGTTCTGATGGGTTATATGTAGGCAGGCAAAAGTCGGCAGATGTTCATGCTGCTAAATCAATGATCTTCTTGCAAAGTTGATGCTGGACAAAGGTGTGAAACATCGACTGTTCATTTCCCTAGATGCTGCCTGACCTGCTGAGTTCCTCCGGCATTGTGTGTGTGTGTGTGTGTGGCAAAGGGTAGGTGATAATCTTAGGGCGATGTTACACTGCACCCACCTTATAGAAATGGCCATTCTGCTGATAGTTTTTAGCAAAGTGGTCTGTCTCTCAAATGCTCGTAGGAGATTCAAAGCACTGAGTATGTTGTGCTTCCCGAGTTTCAGAAGATGTTTTACAGCTTGTTATGAGTGTTGATCTTTCCTTCTGATGAATAAAATTTCCCTCTTCTTTCCTCTATTCCCGACTGATTTTTCACTTCTTCTCACCAGCCTATCACTTCCCCTTGGGACCATTCCCCTTCCCTTTCTCCTATTGGCCACTCCCCTCTCCAATCAGAGGTCCTTGACCTTTCCCATCCACCTGGCTTCACCTATCACCTTCCAGCTAGCCCCTTTCACCTCCCCCCCCACCCACCTTTCAATTGAGGCGCCATTGTTCCCCCTAAAGTGTGCACGTGCACACACCTTTTGCCACTAACGTACAAAGGAATTTAAACTGTACGTAAAAGGTTGTCACCCTCCACCTCAATAGCATGTTAAGTATATTTTACGATCGTACACAATCACATTTCCTTTTCCGTTTTCTGATGCGGACGGTGTTGACAAGGTGGCGTCTACAGATTTTAGAATCTGTATACTTGTACTGTTTTTATTGAAGAAATTATTGACTCATTATGTCAGATTCCAAAGAAGCAAAGAGTTTGAAGAATGAAAGAACTGCTGGTTCATTTAAAGCAGAATGGCCTAAAGAAAGAATAGAAACTGCTACACTGCCGTATAGTACATGAGAAATAAGTTTCATTGAAGTGTATAACTTATTTCTTTTAAACAATGAACAACACGCTGGGTAGTTTATTATCCTTGGAATAGCTTCAGGTTTACTTCCACTTAAAAAAAATCCAGTGCACACATGTCACTGGGCCAAAAATTGCACAGCACAAGATTTTTGTGCATACAAATTAGAGGGAACATCATCAGTCATCGTCTCCCCTCCCTCTCAGTCCTGATGAACGGCCTTGGTCCAAAACGTTAGCTATTTACCTTGTCCCCTGGATGCTGCCTGACCCTTTGAGTTCCTCCAGCATTTTGTGTGTGTGCTGCCTTAACAGCCTCCAGCATTTTACAAAACCCAGTTGTGTTTTGTGCATAAAGGATTTGGGAAAATTTTATGTTGCTAATTAGAATACAGTGATTTCAAACTTCCTACTTTTGGTTGAGCAACTTAAAGATGATCATGGTGTACTGATGCAGATTACATGAGTGACTGGCTTTTCTTTTCAAAATTAATCCAGGGCGTTAACCGAGTTTTCTTTTGTTGGCATTTTAGTATTTTATTTTAAACCTGCTACTCCTCCTACAGCAGAAGTATTTTTTCCTCTCATTCAGTTCACACATGCACTGCCCTGTCCTCTGTCTCAGAATGAGAATCAGGTTTAATATCACCGGCATATGTCGTGGAATTTGTTAACTTTCCGGCAGCAGTACAATGCAGTACATAACAATATAGGATACAAAAACTGTGAATCAAAAACTGTATTCATTAACATATTCACATATATATTCATTAACATGTTCACATATATTCATTAACATCACATATGTTCATTAACATTCACATACATATTCATTAACATATTCATATATTCAAATTAAATTAATGCAAAATAATTTTAAATAAACCTAGTGAGGTAGTGTTATGGTTTCAATGTCCATTCAGATATCAGATGGCCACGCAAAAAAGCTGTTCGTCCCTGGGTCGCAGTGTGTGAGAGTCCCTGACAATTGCCTAGTGAACATTCTAATGTGCTCTTGCAACTTGCCTCTGAAGCACCAAAAGGATCTTAAAAGCAGTGTGGGTCGATAATTAGTAAAGCAGCTGGAATGGATGTGAGTGGAGGGAATGGTGATTATCCATTTGCACAAAGAACACAATGCTGGAATGTGCTTTTTGTTAATCGCTGCATTTTAGAGCAGCAAGCTCTCTTACCATTGACAACTAGATTAAATAATGCTAAATTGAAGAGAGTTTTATTGAATGAGTTCACTTATGTCCTAATTTTCTCTTCCGCTTGGCACAAGTGTGCACAGTTGAGTGGAGGCCTAAGGCTGCTGCCCTTCATTGGGATGGGACGTAGCAGCACAACCCTTGTATTCAGAGGTGCTGAAACAGGGCCACGAACAGCAGCACTACTCCTGGCAAAAGCTTGCATAGTACAAATCGGGCGAAGCATTCCAATCAGGGCATGCCAAGTCTGTGTGGCAAAACAAGTTGGTGGAGCATAACAACTGCTTCTGGTGGGACTCTGCAACTATTTATAGGATTTCAATTCCTCTATCCTTCTCCAGTGTAAATTTGGGCTCTGAGGAAGTGTTTGTGTTTGTTTTTGGAGCCTGGTCTCCAACAGCAGAAAACTGAAGGTCTTACCAGGGCCTGTCGTTGGTAAAGGAGATGCATCAAACTGCAGTGACGATAGGCGGGTTTCCCCGATTGCTGTTACTGGAAAGTCATCACCAGCCTCATCTCAGTGGCAAAGAGCTGTGCCCTGAATCACATCCAGTGATGACTTGGAACTCCCTCTCCTGAAGCGTGCACGTCTTGTCTGTGTACTGCTGCTTGGGAAGGGAAGTCAGAGTCTCCTTGCTTCATCAGTAGAGGTGGAGGTTAAACAGTTTACCCATTTGTTCTGCAACCTGGTCCCACCGCAGCAGAAAGCTAATTGAGGAGAGGTGCAACATGATGATGAAGGAAAGTTCTGGGGTTTGATCCTAGTCCACACTGGGATTTGGTCTATTGGGTAGAACCATGAAGGTCAACAGGAGCTGTGGTCTTCACTACATAATGCCTCCAGGGAAATGCAGCGACAACCACTACAACAC
Source organism: Mobula birostris (assembly GCF_030028105.1). NCBI lineage: Eukaryota > Metazoa > Chordata > Chondrichthyes > Myliobatiformes > Myliobatidae > Mobula > Mobula birostris. Next base: position 20,769,266 of record NC_092400.1, read on the forward strand.
ACACAAAATGCTGGAGGAACTTGACAGGTCGGGTAGCATCTACGCAGAGCTCAAAGTTCAAGCTCAAAAGTAGGCAGTATCTATGGAGAGCAAATTCAAGGTCAGGCAGCTCAATGGAGAGGAATAAAAAGTTGATGTTTCAGGCTGAGACCCTACATCGGTTCTGGAGAGGAAGTGGGAAGAAGCCAGAAACAGAAACATGACCTTCAATAGTCTTTGATTCAGTTGCTTCTGGGGTCTCCATGTCATCCTTTTCAACTTTTATTCTTAGATATTCATTGCATGTAAAATTTCTAAGTGTCCGCAGGGAATTCATGATTCTAACCAATGTTCAGTTTGCTCTTTTGCCTGATTAAGCGGGCAACAAAAATGGTTTTACCAATCAGAAATGTCTTTGGAAGTTGCTTAACATAGAATCGCCAACCCTCCACCAACTTTGCTCGCCCGCTGTCGTCAGGGTCTCATTTCAATCAGTGGCTCTGCGGTTCTTAGAAATGGCATCAGTATAAAATGGGGATTTAAGATGGTGGGCACTGTAATATGTGGGACTACATCAAAACAGTTATGTCTTGTTCTTACTTTGTAGTCCCAGCCTTCTGAGAGTTTATTTGTTGGCCTTTTTTTTCCCATGTCTGCACATAATTGCTATATTTTGTTGTTTTGAGCCAAGTGTTTTGGCAGTCTTTTTTTGGAACATGCCTAAGATTATTTGAAGAGGTTGCCCTGTGGGAGACCTGCTTTACTTATGCTTTTTTAATGTAGCGCTGGCTGTCAGCTGTACAGCCCGCTGTAGGGCTGGCCAGGGCCCCAGTCCTTCATGCTACTGTTGAGTGGATTTGCTGTTTTCCATTGACAGTAAAGGGATGTCTGAGGGAAGCTGGGCTGAGGAGATGCACTCAATCTTAACTGGTCTGGAGTGTTCCCGTTTAACTGGGGGGGGGAGGGAGAGGTGTGAGCAAGGACAAAAACACAATTCAGCAGATGCAAAAGTGTCATGAAGAAAACTTTTTAAATACAGTCTGTAGTTATAATTTAAAATGATGGTACTGACTGAAGACGTACTTGATGCAGATTTAGTTGTTGCTCTCCAATGAGGATTGACTGATTTGTTTATTGAGATACAGTGCAGAATAGGCCCTTCCAGCCCTTCGAGCCACACTGCCCAGCAACCCCCGATTTAATCCTATCCTAATCACGGGATAATTTACAACGACCAATTAACCTACTGATACGAACTGTCTTTGGGGTGCAGGGAGAACCCGGGGGAAACCCATGCGGTCACGGGGAGAACGTACAAACCCCTTTCAGGCAGTGGTGGGAATTGAACCCGGGTCGCCTAAAATGTAAAGCGTTGTGCTAACCACTGCACTACCATGCCACCCCAACCGCGTTACTGTGGATAAATGAAATCCTTTTTAAATAGCAGGACCATGCGCAAAGAGAACGCAAATGGCTCTGATTGGATTGCTCTGTAAAGAGCTGGCGTGGAGTCAGTGGGACGGAAGGCCTCCTCTAGTGCTATAGGAATTCCTTAGTTCTTCCTTGAAGTCACCTGTCTTCTCACAACTTCATCCCTAGCACAAAGACCAGGTATCTAATCTCCACATTTCTTCACTCTATCCCAGGGTGTTTTTTTCACATTCCCCAGAGAGTATTTGCAAAGATCTCGAGGTACACAAAATGCTTCAGAATCCTTATTAAATGTAGCTATTTAAATTTTTAATTGGGCTTTTCCTTTTAGGTTTTTACCTGGTCCTTTTTATTGGGGGCCTCTTTGGGGGCCTGTTGCAAACTGCTCCACTTAATCCAAATAAAGTCGATTCTGCAAAATTGGCTGATGCCAGCGCACGAGCCGGTGAGCCAGTTCATGTCCGATCTCACAGAGCTCTCATCACACACCCCGATGTTAATGTGGGTTTACTTGGTCTGCATCCTTTTCGTATTTATTAAAAAGAACTGTTACTCCAGCAGGTTAAGAATGCACTTCTAAAAATCGTGCTGTTTTTCCAATACATGTCAGTCAAAGATACAAACTTATTAGGAAGAGACCCAGTCCAATCAATATGCAATCTGGTTAAAAGCACATTTGTGATCTATTGAAAATTATTCTTGAAATCCCAATATATTCTTTGCATGAGAGGTAGTTGGGAGCCGAGACTTTTATTGCAGTCTGGAGCTAAGCAGCTGTTTCATTTTTGTTTGCCACCAGTCTCCTGTTACACATTGAGGTTCCAGTGTATTTTAAATCAGGCCACTTTTAACATTCCATTTCTTTGCTTCTTTCCCCCCCAGAAAGCTTATTCTTCCCGTTAATCCTCAGTGTTTTCCTTTAGTTGCTGTTCAAGGTAGAAGTGCATGTGTGTAAAAAAAAAATGAACTGGTTGGGCACATGCAACTTATCATGATAATCTGTCTTTCCATCTTGGATCGTTCAGTGCTGACAGGCAGTGGGGCCAGGAAGTTTGTTGTTGTAGGTTACAGATAATTAACATGGTTGAAAGAAGCTTGCTTTGCTGGCGTCTTTATGGCTGGCCCCTGTCTGACATCTTCAGTCAAGTGTCTCAAATCCAGCAAAAGTTATCAGCAGACTATCTTCCTCGGGATTGAAAAGCTGTCATAGAACCCAATTTATTATTCAGTACAACTAATCACTGCTGGTTAATAATCATTTCTATAACTTCTAAATTCTTATTCTGAAAAAGTATCTGTCTGCTATTCCAAAACTCTCTATTTGTGATGACATTTATTCTTCCTTTTCATCTTTTGAGAAGCATTTCGGCAAATTAATCCAACGGTGGAAATGAATGCCCTTTTTTATATAAATGAGGAAATGAATGCTACCTGACCTGTTGCATTCCCCCAGCATTTAGAATGCTTTAATCTGGATTTTCAGCATCTGCAGAATCCCTTGTGTTAATATTTTCTCTTTCTCAATCCCCAAAGCTGTGACTAAATTTATTCAAAGTTCAAAAGTTCAAAGTAAATTTTATTATCTAAGTACATGCAAGAGAAGTCAAAGCCAACATCAAAGCCAAAGAGAGGGCATATAATAGAGCTAAAATTAGTGGGAAGTTAGAGGATTGGGAAGCTTTTAAAAACCAACAGAAGGCAACTAAAAAAAAGTCATTAAGATGGAACATGAAAGCAAGCTAGCTAATAATATTAAAGAGGATACCAAAAGTTTCTTAAGATACATAAAGTGTAGGAGAGACCAGAGTGGATATTGGACCACTGGAAAATGATGTTGGAGAGGTAGTAATGGGGGACAATCAAATGGCAGACAAATTGAGTAAGTATTTTACATCAGTCTTCACTGTGGAAGACACTAGTAGTATGGTGGAAGTTCCAGGTGTCGGGGGTCATGAAGTGTGTGAAGCTACCGTAACTAGAGAGAAGGTTCTTGGGAAACTGAAGGGTCTGAAGGTGGATAAGTGACCTGGACCAGATGGTGTACACCCTAGGGTTCTGAAAGAGGTGGCTGAAGAGATCGTGGAGGCATTAGTAATGATCTTTCAAGAATCACTAGATTCTGGAATGGTTTCAGAAGACTGGAAAAAAGCAAATGTCACTCCACTCTTTTTAAGAAGGGAGAGAGGTAGAAGAAAGAAAACTATAAGCCGGTTAGTCTGACCTCAGTGGATGGGAAGATGTTGGAATAAATTAATAAGGATGAGGTCTCAGGGTACTTGGAGGCACATGAAAAAATAGGCCGTAGTTAGCATGGTTTCCTCGAGGGAAAATCTGTCAGACAAAACAGCTGGAATTCTTTGAAGAAATAACAAGCAGGATAGACAAAGGAAAATTGGTTGTGCACTTGGATTTTCAGAAGGCCTTTGACAAGGTGCCACATATAAGGCTGCTTAACAAGCTACAAGCCCATGGCATTACAGGAAAGATTCTAGCATGGCAAAAGCAGTGGCTGATTGGCAGGAGGCAAAGAGTGGGAATAAAGCGCTGGTGAGGTCTCACTTGGAGTATTATGAGCAGATTTGGGCCTCTTATCTTAGAAACACTGCTGAAACTGGAGAAGGTTCAAAGGGGATTCATGAAGATGATTCCAGGATTGAACAACTTGTCGTATGAAGTGTGTTTGATGACTCTGGGCCTGTATTCTCTAGAATTTGAAAAGGGGGTGACCTAATTGAAAACTATCGAATGGTGAAGGGCCTTGATAGAGTGGATGTGATGTTACCTATGGTGGGAGAGTCTAAGGCCAGAGGACACAGTCTCCGACGAGAGGGGAATCTTTTAAAACGGAGATGAGGAGGAATTTCTTTAGCCAGAGAGTGATGAATCTGTGGAATTCATTGTTACAGGCAGCTGTAGAGAACAAGTTTATGTATATTTAAGGCAGAGGTTGATAGATTCTTGATTGGTCAGGGCATGAAGGTTTATGGGGAGAAGGCAGAAGATTGGAGCAGAGAGGGAAATTAGATTGGCGATAATGAAATGGCTGAGCAGACTCAATTTGCCAAATGGCCTACTTCCGCTCCTATATCTTATGGTCTTGTATTTGTCACCTGATAGAACCTTGAGCTTCATTTTCTTGTGGGTATACTTAACAAATCTATAGAATAGTAACTATAACAGGATCAATGAAAAATCAACCAGAGTGCAGAAGGTAACAAACGGTACAAATATAAATAAATAGCAATAAATCACAAGAACATGAGGTAGAGTTCTTGAAAATGAGACCATTCGTTGTGGCAACATTTCAATAATGGGGCAAGGGAAGTTAAGTGTAGTTATTCCCTTCTGTTTGAGAACCTGATGGTTGAGGGGTAGTAACTCTAATTGAACCTGGTGATGCGATTCCTGAGGCTCTTGTACCTTCTACCTGATAGCAGTGGCGATAAAAGAGCACGGCCCGGGTAGTAGGGATCTCTGATAATGGATGCTGCTTTCCTTCGACAGTGTTTCATGTAGATGTGGTCAATGGTGGGGAAGGTTTTACCCCTGGTGCTCAGCTGAAGCCACTTCTTTTTGGAAGATTTTCTGTTCAAAGCCATTGGTGCTTCCTTACCACGCTGTGATGCAAGCAGCCAATATACTCTCCACTGCACATCTGTAGAAGTTTGTCAGGGTTTAGATATCCTGCTGATCTGCAGACTCCTAAGGCGCTGCTGTGCTTTCTTCTTCGCAATTGGGCCTACGTGCTGGGCCCAGGACAGGTCCTCTGAAATTTTAACAGCTATGAGTTGAAAGTTGCTAATCCTTTCTACCTCTGATTCTCTGATGAGGACTGGCTGACCGATCTCTGGTTTCCCTCTCCTGAAGTCTCCAAATCAGCTCCTTGGTCTAGCTGACAGTGAGTGAGAGGTTGTTGTTATGCCACCGCTCAGCCGTTTCGTACACGATATTCTTTGCATCCTCCTCAAAAACCACATCTCTGCTGCTACAATTTGTTTCCTCATGTTACTAGATATTGTCCAACATTCTGAGCCATATAACATAACTCGATAAACGTAACATTTCAGAACTCTGAGGCAGGTTGTCATGCCTAGTTTAGTATTGGTCAGTACTCTTCATTCTCGTTAAGGTGTCTTTTGCCATCCCTATTCTTCTTTTACCAGTACCATCTTCCCCTCAAAAATAATTAATAAGCTCCAAGACCTTGGCCTCGACACCTCCACGTGCAGTTGGATATTCAATTTCCTCACTTGCAGACCACATTTGGTTTGGATCGACTGTAACATCTCTTCCACAATCTCCATCAGCACAGGTGCACAACAGGTCTGCGTGCTTAGCCCCCTGCTCTACGCGCTTTACACTTACGACTGTGTGGCTAAGCACAGTTCTAGTACCATATTCAGGTTTGCTGATGACACCACTGCCGTAGGCCGAACCAAAGGTGGTGATCAATCAGCATACGGGAGGGAGACAGCAAACACAAAAAGAGAAATAGTGTATGAGATCATGAAAAGGCAACGTAACTTCATTGCACATGTGATTAGGAAAGAGGAGTTAGAATGCATGGTAATTATGGGAGAGATTGAAGGGAAAAAAGCAAGAGGAAGACAAAGACAAATGATGATGGAGCCAGCAGGCGGAGAACTGGAAATGAATACCGATGTATTGATCCACTTGACCTGAAACAGGAGTGTGTGGGCCATGGCAGTCAAAGCGCAAACTGGGCACAGCACCTGATGATGATGATGATGATGATGGTATTGAAAGCTGAGCTGCAGTTGATAATGAGAATCCAGATGTATGCATCATTGTTGTCCAAATGTTCCAGGATTGAGTGAAGAGCCAATGAGATGGCATCTGCCATGGATCTGTTGCTCCAGTAGGTAAATTGGAGTGGATCATAGTCGTCTCTCATGCAGGAGCTGATTTGTTTCAACAGCAGCCTCTCAAAGCACTTCATCACAGTGGATGTCAGTGCTACTGCATGATGGTACTGAGGCAGGTCACCACGCTCTTTGTGGGCACCGGTACAATTGAAGCCTGCTTCAAGCAGGAGGGTACCACACACTGCCGAAGTGAGAGGTTAAAGACCTCAGTGAACACACCAGCCGGTTGATCAGCACAGGTCCTTAGTATGTGGCCAGGTACCCCATTTTGGTCTGGATTCTTTCTGTGGATCCACCTTCCTCTTTGATCATCTGATGCATCTAAAGTCACGGATTTAAATATTCCTGACAAGCAATTGGTAATGCTTCCAATGTTCCTTCATGGAGAGCTATCACTGGGAGGTGATGATTTAGGATTTTTTGTGTTGCAGGTGAATACAGGTCTTGGGGCCTTCAGAATGCTTCATCAGGAGCTGTCATTCATTCTGTCCAAGGGGGCTTCAGCTCCTGTGCTCAGCTTCAATTCATTCTAAGTTCTATGCAAGTTTATTACCAAAACGCGTGTATGCTCTCCTGAGATTCATTTTCTTACAGGCATTTTCAGTAGAACAAAGAAACACAGCAGATTCAATGAAAAATTATGATCAATGTGCAAATACAGAAATAAAAATAAATAATAAATAAATAATACTGAGAACATGAGTTAGAGGGTCCTTGCAAGTGGGTCCATGGGCTGTGGAATTAGTTCAGTGTTAAGTGAAGTTAACCAAGCTGGTTCGGGAGCCCGATGGTTGAAGGTTAATAACTGTTCCTGAACCTGGTGGCGTGGGACATTAGGCTCCTGCAGCTCCTTCCTGATGCCAGCTGTGAGAAGAGAACACGGCCTGGATGGTAGGGGTCCGTGATGGATGCTGCCTTCCAGTGTCAATGTTCCTTGTTGATGTGCTGAATTGTGGACATTAAGAATTTCATTCCTCAGCTTTTTTTCTAAATTGGATCTCACGGTTTTGAGGCACAAGATACTTGGTTAAGCGCCACCAGCAAGCATTTAGACTAGTACGTGTTCACGTCAGTATGCTATTATGAACCAATTACTATGCAACCAAATTTAATACTTCATTGTACTTACAGAGCAACATAATATAATTGATTTGGAGCTTGAAATATCAGAGTCACTGCATATTGGCCTACAATAAGACATTGTTGTAATATTTCATTTGTGAGGAGAGACTGGATAGCTGGGTTTAGCTTCCTTTGTGTAGGAAAGCTGAGATTACAACATTATGTGCGAGAGAGAGAGAAAGATAAAACTTTTTCCCATGGTAGTGATGTCTAAGACAATGAAGGCATAGCTTTTGATGCGAGAAATAAGAGATTTAGAGGGGATTTTCCTCTTCTGAGTAAACGAAGTTCATTCAGAAGGTGGAAATGTGAACAGACTGCTTGAGAAGGTGGACAGGGCAGGCATGTTCACATTTAAGAAGCATCTGGATGATCAGTTGAGTTGCCAAGGCAAAAGTGGCATACAGGCCTGGGGGCTTTGTGGTTGTCATGGAGACTTTGGGCTGAAGGGCCTGCTCTTGTGCTGTATGGATCCTTAGTTTGTCTTCTGCCCTTGCTCCATAGCCCTGTAGCTCATCAAATCCTAATTGTGACAATGGCCTCTGCTCCTACCAACTTCATCAGGTGCTGAGATCTGGGTCACTATGGTAATCAGAATTTTCCTCTCATCTTCCCTGTAATCCAGGGGTTCCCAACCTGGGGTCCATGGACTCCATAATGGCATTGGTCCATGGCATTAAAAAAATGTTGGGACTCCTTGCTCTCATCTTTCTTTAAATCTCTCTCTTTTTGCCCCCCACCCCTCCGCCTTTGCTAAGGAAAGTGGACTCTCCCTGTTCATTCTGTGCATGCCCCCATATAGTCAAAGTTGGGTCCCAACGCACTTTCTCTTGGGAATGTAGTTGTGAAGTCCTGCCTCGAGCCGTGGCAGTCCTTCTGGTAAAGGTACACCTGCCGTACTTCTGCAGAGGGCGTTGCAGAGCCTGGGCCCAGTGACCGACGAGAGTTGGCGTGTGTTCCAAGGTGAGCGTGGTGTGCGGCTTGGAGGGAAGACTGCAGATGGTGCTCCAGCACCCCTGCTCTTTCTGTTTCTTAGTGGGTTGAGGTCCCAGGCAGGGAGATGATGCATGTACTCGCAGATTGTATGAGCAGCAGGCAGCGTATGCGGGTGATGGAGGGGGGACAGATGTTTAGGTTGTTCTTGAGGTGCCCATTTTGCTCTGGACGATGATCAGCTTCCTGAGAGCATTTGGAGCTGCCCTGATTCTGGCAAGGGGAGAATACCCCATCACACTCCTGACTGGTGCCTTGTAGATGGCGAACAAGAGAAAACCTGCAGATGCTGGAAATCCGAGCAAGACTCACAAAACGCTGGAGGAACTCAGCAGGCCAGGCAGCATATGGAGGGAAAACAGTACAGTCGAAGTTTCGCGCTGAAACCCTTCTGCAGGACTGGAGGAAAAAAAAGTTGAGTAAATTTGAAAGGATTGCGGGACGGTGGAGTGGAGAGAGAGAACCACCAGGTGATACAAGAAAACCTACAGGGGGAGGGATGAAATAAAGAGCTAGGAAGGTTGATTGGTGAAAGAGACAGAAGGCCATGGAAGAAAAAGGGGCAAGGAGCCCAGATGGAGGTGATGGGCAGGCAAGGAGATGAGGTGAGAGAGGGAAAAGGGGATGCGAAATGGAGGAGGGGGATGGGGGGCATTACCAGAAGTTTGAGAAATTGGTGTTCATGCCATCAGGTTGGAGTATACTCAAACAATGTAAGGTATTGTTCCTCCAACCTAAGTGTGGCCTCATCATGACAGATGGTAGACAGCTTTGTGGTGTTTTTGTCCTTTCTGTGTAGCCTGGGTATTTGTTTTGTGGTTGTTGGTTCAGTTGTGGGCAGCTTCACTTGTTGACGAGTTGTAAATGGAATTGAACATTGTGCAATAAATGTTTTAATAGTTGGCATGGCCTTGACAGGCCAAAGAACGTATTTCTATGCTGAAGGATTCAATTTCTGTGAAAACCCACATTGGGCATCAGTGAATAGTTATTAATGAGTAACTATTGCTGACAACAGTGACTCACGTGGCTGAGGGTAGATTAATTTGGACAATAATACACCAGACTGGAGTTGTTCTGCTTTGTGTACAGAACATACCTGGGCAATGATCCATATTGCAGTGGAGCTGCCAATCTGCTATCTTTATCGGATAGGCTGGCTAGAGGCCTCCTGGAGCTCATTTCTTCAGTTGTACAGCTAGGATGTTATCTGCTTCCGTAGCCTTTTTTTTTTGTATCCGGTGCTCTCAGATGCTCCTTAACATGGAGAGTGAACAGAAATTGGAATTGGCTGCAGAATGGCTGCACTGATGGTGGAGATCTGGGGAAGGTGCTGGAAAGGATTTCTGCCTCACCATGGTTGTGAGTACCTCAGTCATTGACGTGCTGGGCCCTGCCATCATTGAGGGTGGAGGCCCCTTGGGCTGCCTCTTCCCATTAATAGTCTACCATCATTCATGAATAGGTATGGTAGGAGTAAAGTTGTACATTTTAAGAACTGATACACCATATGTTCCCCTCTTATTTTTTTTTTCTTTACAGCTGCGTAGACTAACCACTGCTCTGAGCAGGAAATCTTCTACATGGCCTGAAAACTGCCCGGCACTTTATATTAACATTATATTAAAATTCCAGTTGTGCAATGTAATGGGCTGGGTTGATCAGACCCAAAAGACCCAAACTAATTCAAGTGTCCAGAAGATGTGCTAATAAGGTACGAGCACAACAAAGTAACTTATTCTCATAAAACAGAAAGCACAAATAAACCACACCAAATACTACGTAGTAAGTTACAAATCTTTCAACAAATATTTTGGGCTCACTATTCTCAGGCACCCCTTGATTGTCACCGTTGTTGGGGGGGACTCCGAACTTGTGAATCACCCTGGGTCCATCCAAGGCACCGATTGCAATCCCTTGGTCTAGTGAAAGTCCCAAGTGAAAGGTGCCTCAGTAAATAGGAGTTCAATCCACCAGCATTGAGAGACACGCAGAGACAGATAAACTCTATGGTCTTTTGTTCTCATGCCACTAACGCCTGAGGCTAAGAATGAATCCAAAGGCTACTAGCAAACACTTAACAAACCTACAGTGTAAGAATACAACCGCTGTTAACAAACATTTAACAAATCTACAGCATTTAACTTGTACAGGCACCTTGTATGCTGCGAGCTCACAAAAGAGCTAAAGTGTCGCTTGGAATTGTTCAGACTTTTATCTCATATTTTTACAAAATTTAATACACACGTGGCAACAAAGGCTATGTGTGTGGGAGCATTTTAGCTACTGTGCAGTTATGCACCCGCGCAGCTTAGGTCAGCAGCTCATTACATGTTGCTTGCTTTGATGAATTTTTTTCAATTTATTAATTTATGGCATGTGGCCGTCATCAGCTAAACCAGCATTTATTAAGAGTCAACCACATTGCTGTGGGTCTGGAGTCACGTATAGGTCAGACAAAGTAAGGAAGACACGATTCCTGCCCTAAAGGATATTAGTGAACAAGATGGGCTTTTATGACAGTCGACATGGTTTCATGATTTTTTCTAAAAATTGAATTTAAATTCATCGTCTGCCATGGTGGTATTGTGTGCAGTTTTGGTCCCCTAATCTGAGGAAAGACATTCTTGCTATAGAGGGAGTACAAAGAAGGGTCACCAGATTGATTCCTGGGATGGCAGGACTTTCATATGATGAAAGACTGGATTGACTAGGCTTATACTCGTTGGAATTTAGAAGATTGAGAGGGGATCTTATTGAAACGTATAAAATCCTAAAGGGATTGGACAGGCTAGATGCAGGAAGGTTGTTCCCGATGTTGGGGAAGTCCAGAACGAGGGGTCACAGTTTGAGGATAAAGGGGAAGCCTTTTAGGACTGAGATGAGGAAAAACTTCTTCACACAGAGAGTGGTGAATCTGTGGAATTCTCTGCCACAGGAAACAGTTGAGGCCAGTTCATTGGCTATATTTAAGAGGGAGTCAGATATGGCCCTTGTGGCTAAAGGGATCAGGGGGTATGGAGAGAAGGCAGGTATAGGGTTCTGAGTTGGATGATCAGCCATGATCATACTGAATGGCAGTGCAGGCTCAAAGGGCCAAATGGCCTACTCCTGCACCTATTTTCTATGTTTCGGTGACCCCTGTTTCCATCCAGGGGGTCAGTGTGGACATGGTGGAGGATTACAAATACCTGGGGATATGAATTGACAATAAACTGGACTGGTCAAAGAATACTGAGGCTGTCTACAAGAAGGGTCAGAGCCATCTCTATTTCCTGAGGAGACTGAGGTCCTTTAACGTCTGCCGGACGATGCTGAGGATGTTCTACGAGTCTGTGGTGGCCAGTGCGATCATGTTTGCTGTTGTGTGCTGGGGCAGCAGGCTGAGGGTAGCAGACACCAACAGAATCAACAAGCTCATTCGTGAGGCCAGTGATGTTGTGGGGATGGAACTGGACTCTCTGACGGTGGTGTCTGAAAAGAGGATGCTGTCCAAGTTGCATGCCATCTTGGACAATGTCTCCCATCCACTACATAATGTACTGGTTGGGCACAGGAGTACATTCAGCCAGAGACTCATTCCACCGAGATGCAATACAGAGCGTCATAGGAAGTCATTCCTGCCTGTGGCCATCAAACTTTACAACTCCTCCCTTGGAGGGTCAGACACCCTGAGCCAATAGGCTGATCCTGGACTTATTTCATGGCATAATTTACATATTACCATTTAATTATTTATGGTTTTATTACTATTATTTATGGTGCAACTGTAACAAAAGCCATTTTTCCCCGGGATCAATAAAGTATGACTATGAACTTGTGTCCCCAACGTATAACTGGGTCTCTAGGTTACTGATCCAGTGGTGATTACCACTACACCAAATCTCCCAAAATGAAAGCCAAACAGCTTATATGACATGATAAATACCATTGTTATACGACATGATAAATACCATTGTCATACTCCCATGCTCAAGTCCAGAGAGTCATTGTTGACCCAAAATACTGGAGCACCTCAGGTGTAACTTCTGCATTACATGGTACTCCAAAACCCTTTCGAGAACAGTGGATGAGAGACCAGCAGCAACCACACTAAAGAATCTCAAGGCCCACATGAGTGGTATCCTAGCCTCCACCTTAATGCTCCCTGTCTCTACATTCAGTGAGTCTGTCTGCAGAATGAACAATCTACAAATTGTTTGACCGCAACTTGACAAATCATCTTCAACAGCAGCTCGTAGACCTGATAATGGTTGTGTGGGAATGTCACCACCTTTTGAGCTTACCTCGGTTTCAGGTCACCGGAAGAATCACCTTTCGTCACTGAGTTAGAATCTTGGATCTCTAACAGCAGCGTGGGAGGATTTTTACTGCAAGAACTGAGGTGCTTTAGAAGGCAGCTTGCCATTATTCTCTTGAATAGAGTTGAGGAGCTTTGAAAAGCAGGGTCGACGAGTGTGAAGCAATAGAATATGTAGTTTTGAACACATAGATTCAGTAAGTATTTAAAAGATGCAGCATTAAAGATTTTTGACAGACTAATGTTTCTGGTGTCATGGATTTGCTTGTAGGATTGATGGCTACAAGACGCAAATCTTCCCCAGTTTTTTTCTTGGCCTTCTCTCCTCACCTCTAGCCCTTTCACCAATCTATTTCCCAGGTTATTTACTTCATCCCTCCCTCTCCCAGTTTCACCTATTGCCTTGTGTTTCTCTCTCCTCTTCCCCCACCTTTAAAATCTATTCCTCTTCTTTTTCTCCAGTCCTGCTGAAGGGTCTTGGCGCAAAACGTTGACTGTACTTTTTCCCCCAGAGATGCTGCCTGGCCTGCTGAATTCCTCCAGCATTTTGTGTGTGTGTTGCCTGCATTTCTAGCATCTGCAGATTCTCTCTTGTTAGTGACAAAAATGTGAGGGAACTTTCAAGGATCAGTTGAAAGATTTCTGCTTCTGTGGTGATGTGCTAGTATTTGGGATTCAAGGATCAGCAGGCTGGTTTCAAAGTCTTCAGTTGATGCCAAGTTGTTGACTCCCAATTAAATGGACTGAATCGAAATATAAAGGCACAGGAATGCTAATTGAACTCTTGAGGTGTTAATTTTGGTGTCAAAAAAGGACATTAAATCAACCTGGAAATGCAGATCAATAACGTCAAATTCCAAAATATTGTTTAAAATGATTTCCACTGTATGGTGTGCTAGGGTTCACCCTTAATGCAACTGAAGGACAGGAAACCAGCTGTTAAAACATTTGAGTTCCATTAGGAGGATTTTGTTTTCTTTTCTATGGAAAGGATATTGGAGTGGATAAGAGAGGTCAGTGAATGTACATGTGGATTTAAATGGGTAAATCAGCAAGTTGCTGTGTAAAGTTGTCCTGCTCCTCCCAGACATTGCCTCATGCTGGTATATCGCTGTGGGACTTGGGTATTGAAGTACATGTGATGGCATGAACTGCATGATATACACAGAAAGTATTAAAAATAGTTAGACTTGTCCATTGCAATGTAAGAACATTTTTAACAGTTATTAACTTTAATTACTGCCTAACAACCTTACTTGCGCTGAGAATAACCTTTGCAAGTGTGGGAACACATTTGTCTTTTATTTTTGTATTTGCACTCTTATCCCATTGTAAAACACTTTGAACTGAGTTATATGAAAAGTGCTCTATAAATAAGTTATTATTTTTTGGAGATTTGAAATCTATTTATTTTAAATTTGGACTTTTGTCTTTGTTTGCCTTTTTAATTCTGCCTGATGTACTGAGTTCCTCCATTTTGCGTGTGGTTGTCCACTTTTTATTGATGTTTCTGTGGCCCCCACCACCTCGTCTTTACTGCGGATGCCCAATCGTTATACACCTCCCATTTTCCACCATCAAGAAGGTATTAAAGGTGCTTATCCTGAGCAACTTTTGATCCCTTTCAGTTACTAGGAACCAAATGGGTAGCCTTGGGTTCCCGCAAGGGTCTCAGCTACGCCTGTCTTTTAGTTGGTTCTGTCGAACAGTCCTTGTTCCAAACCTTCTCCAGTACCCACTCCCTAACCCTTTGCATTACATAAGTGCTGCTTTGAGTCAAATCAGAACTGGGTTTAATATCAGTGACGTGTCATGAAATATATTGCTTTGCAGCAGCAGTACATTACAATACCTAATACGAATTATATGTTGCAATAATTAGTATAGAGTACTGTGCAAAAGTCTCAGGCACAGATGTGCAGTGAGGGTGTCCAAGACTTTTTTTGCACGGTACTGTATTTGTCAACGTGGAGCGGAGAACGAGTTTATAAAATCTGTCAGGAGCAAAGGATCTTGGAAATGCTGAGGGAGCACAGCGGGAGGGGTGTGGGACAGGTGGCAGAGAAGGAGGGCCAGGCGGGGTCTGACATGAATGCAGACACGCCAAACCCTGAGACACTAGGCAAGGTCATTTGATTCCAAACAAACGGCTAATTGATCATCACAGAATGTCTCTCTGATGCTTCCTGCTCCCTCCCCTCTCCCTGACCCCTCCCCATTCTCAGTCCACAATAGAGACCCATATCAGAACCAGGTTTATCGTCACTCACATATGTCATGAAATTTGTTTTGTTTTTGTGGCAGCAGTACAGTGCAATACATAAAATTACTGTGCACAGGTCTTGGGAACTACATAGTATAGTTGTCCAGAGGGTTTTTGTGGCAAGATAGGGAAGTAGAATGCCAGGCCTTTCTTCCGCACAGATACTACTACTGCTGCTGCTCACCTTGTCACCTGGCCAGATTCGAACCCAGGACCACCTGGCTCAAAGTCAAGCGCTGATGCCACTATACCGCAGATGTACTGAGGAACTGTTCATAGGCTCCTTATCCATCAGAAATCTGATGGGGGAGGGGAAAGAGCTGTTCCTGAAACATTGAATGTGGGTCTTCCATTTTTAATCACCTTTGCTGCTTCCTTCCACTCCACTTTCAAATTCACCACTGCCTCCACCTCAGGAGGGAATTTGTCCCTATAAACCCATAGCTGGGCTACACCTCTTCCCACCCTGTCTCTTTTGTAAGGACACCATTCCTTTCCTGCAGTTTCTCCATCCTTGTTGCAAGATGAGGATTTCCATTCCAGGACATCTGAAATGTCCTCCTTTTTCAGTAAGTGTGGCTTCCCTTTGATTGTGGTTCATCAGGTGCCTCTCTTACATTTTTGTTTCCTGGATTTGTGCTCTCAAACCTCGTGCCTCCAGACAGGACAGAGATAGAAGATTTGCATTTATTTATCCCGCGAGCATTTGCATTAACAGCCGGTATACCCGACCTTCTGGCTGCAGCATAGCACATCCACAGTGCTTGGCAGAGCAACACAGAACGCGACAAGCCAACCAATTTACCAACAGCAAGACAAAGCCCCATTCCTCCCTCCCACTCACACAAGCAGTCTTCTAACCCCCAATACGGCCCATCGTCTTTGACTTCCTGCCTCCAGCAGCCTCTGATTCCAACTCCTAGTCCTGCTGTTTTCACCTGACCTCGCCTCCATGCCCTCCGTCATCACTTCCATCTGCAGTGGGATCCCACGTCTTTCCTTACCCACCCCAGCCCCTCCCAGGTCCACTCCTCTCTCCTCTACACCCGACACTTTTTCCTGCAACCATAGGAAGTGCACCGTTTGTTTCTACACCTCCTCTGATGCTGCCATGATTGGGAAGTTACACTGAAAAGGAAAATGAGTAGGCTAGGGATCTTTTAAAAGAGATAAGTGTACACTATGTAAACTTATTATGAAAGACTTTGATAGGGTGGAGGTGGGAAATCTACCTTTTTTTCTGTTCCCGAAGGCATTAATATAGTTAAGTTCAAGGGGAACATGTGGGGAAACTTCACACAGAGGGTGGTGAGAATGTGGAGCGGGCTGCCAGTGCAAGTGGTGCATGCAAGCTCGATTTCAATGCTCGAGAAGTTTAGATAGGTACATGGATGGTAGGGGTATAGTACTAGTGCAGATCAATGGGAGCAGGCAGTTTAAATGGCCCGGCACATAACAGATGGGGTGAAGGGCCTGTTTCTGTGCTGTACTTTTATGTAGCTCTGTTGAAACTCTGTGTTTCATCCCAAAATGTCAACAATTCCTTTCTTCCCACAGATGCTTTCTGACCTACTGAGTTCCTCCAGCAGATTGTTTGTTAATCCAGATTCCAACATCTGAATTCTCTTTGTGTCTCTGTCAGGCATTAATGTTAAGACAGCCACAATCAATCCAAATTGAGAATTATGTGACTACCTTCACTCCACGCGGCAGAAAGCTACACACACTTGCCACTGTGTGTTGAGGTTGGCAACACTCGAAGTTTTACTGTACATGGAGTAGATCAAGAAGATTAGGAAAAAGTGTTGGAATGTATTCTGGAGTTATTAGTTTCAACAGCAACCAGTCCCCAGACCTGAATATGAATTGTAGATTGAGATTAAAATGCAGCTCTGAACAATGGTATTCTTGGAGCTGGGGTTGATTGCAAATTAAAAAACATGCCATTGACCTGAGATATCTGCATATGCATGAATGCAACCCAGAGTCATTGGGGATTAACGTTCACTTTGGGTGTCTGGAGCTTTGGTGTTGAGGAGGTGTTTGAAAATTGTATGTAATTCAAAGGAAGCATTCTAGATACATTGTAAATATAGAATTGTCCTGCTGTTAGCTTTGATCTTTAGCATTTAAAAATATCATGTAATATTGGGCAGGAGGACTCTTCTTCCAAGAGTGTCTTGAATATGGTGCCTGCTGCTTGTTTTGCTGAATTAAAGACCTCTATATCCACCAGCTCTGGTGTCTCTTCAGTAACTCCGTTCACAGACACAACAAAAGGACACTGATTTTCACAACCAATATTCACAGAAATCTGACTTGTATCTAATGTACCTTTCAAACTAGATTGCTAAGGGAAATTTTCCATTTAAAATCTGGACTGCGGAGTTTGCCCTGATTCATAAAATGTGGTCAAGAAATGAAAGGGTAGCTGCTGCGTGCTGCATTCCCGCAGGAGTTGAGACTGTTTTGGTGAAATTATCAAGCATATTGACGGCTGCTAAGGAGAATCACAGAAATTTCTGACGTTGAGCTAATAAGCAGTTGGAGCTCCTGATCTGTCAGACCGAGTCTGTGGGATTGAGTTAAATTGATTTGTCAGTCACAAGTGTAGAAGGCTGCCAAGCAGCTACATTGCTGCACAGTGTTGGCTTAATCGATAAACCTACTATCATAGTAGTGTTTGTTCAGTGTAGTGAGGTTAGCAAGTACAGTGTTTTCAGGGGCTTTTTTGGACAGATTTATGGAAGATCTCTTTAAGAAGTATATCGGATTATTAATACGTTGCTGAAACTAATGAATAGCTGGTTTGGCATACAACCTAGAAGTCTGAACTAGGCAGTGTGGCACAGAGGGCCTGATATTTTGACATAAAAGCCCAATAACATCATAATTGGAAATGTCAGTATGTTTTATTGACTGCAAAAAGTTCAAACTGAAGCTCCAAAAGAGACCAGATCTAGGATTTCTCATAATCGCTGAATTGGTGTTTGTCTTAACACTTGCAGTGGGGCCCCACTGTAAATTTCAAGCACTTGGTGGCTGTGATCTTAAATATTACAGTGCAACTTTATTAAGAGGAAATAAAAAGTGCAAAGCACTTGCCCTCCTCTCTGGTTTACTGTATTTTGTTGTGTGGCACTAAGAAGGACAGGTTCCTGTACTGAGTGTCATGCAGGAAGGTACAGCCCTGCAAGTGAGAGTTGGGTTTCCCATTCCCCAGTGCCACCTTGAACAGACCAAAGAGCTGATTCCGTGGGCTTCAGAAAGGGGTAAGATGAGGGAACACACACCAGTCCTCGCAGACACAAGATACTCTGCAGATGCTGGGGTCAAAGCAGCACTCACAACAGGCTGAAGGAACTCAGCAGGTCGGGCAGCATCCGTGGAAACGATCAGTCAACGTTTCGGGCCGGAACCCTTCGTCAGGACTGAAGAGGGAAGGGGCAGAGGCCCTATAAAGAAGGTGGGGGGAGGGTGGGAAGGAGAAGGCTGGTAGGTGTCAATAAGGGGGAAGATCGAGGGGAAGCAGGGAGGGGATAGGCAGGAAAGGTGAAGAAGGACTAGGGGAAAGCACAATGGGTAATAGAGGGAGGTGGAACCATGAGGGAGGTGATAGGCAGCTGGGGGAGGGGGCAGAGAGAAACTGGGATGGGGGAAGGGAGGGGGAGGGAATTACCGGAAGTTGGAGAATTCAATGTTCAATGACCTCGCAGAGGGATCAGAGTGAAAAGAGTGAGCAATTTCAGGTTCCTGGGTGTCGATATCTCTGGTGATCTATACTGGACCCAACATATCGATGCAGCTACAAAGAAGGCATGGTGGCAGCTATATTTCATTAGGAGTTCAAGAAGATTTGGTAGGTCACCAAAAACACTTGAAAATTACTGCAGATGAACCATGGAGAGAATTCTAACTAGCTGCATCACAGTCTGGTCTGGGGTGGGGGGGTGGTGATTGAAATAAGCTGCAAAGAGTTTGAAACTTGGTTCTATCATGGGCAATATCC
The DNA here is from genome assembly GCF_030028105.1 of Mobula birostris. Classification (NCBI taxonomy): domain Eukaryota; kingdom Metazoa; phylum Chordata; class Chondrichthyes; order Myliobatiformes; family Myliobatidae; genus Mobula; species Mobula birostris. The sequence continues at coordinate 20,788,249 of NC_092400.1, forward strand.
TCTGTAGTATCCAGGATATCTTCAAGCGTTTATGCCTCAAAATGGCGACGTCCATCGTCAAGGACCCTCGTCACCAAGGTCATGACCTCTGCTCATAGTTACCATGAGGAAGGAGGTACAGGAGTCTGAAGGCCCACACTCAGTGATTCAGGAACAGCTTCTTCCCCTCTGCCGTTTTAGTTCTGAATGGACATTGAACCCATGAACACTACTACCTCACTACTTTTTTCTATTTATATTTTTGCACTAATTTAATTTATTTAATTTTATATATGCACACTTACTGTAATTCAGGTTTTTTCTTGATTTATGTATTGCATTTTATTGCTGCTGCGAAGTTAACAAATTTCGTGACATATGCCGGTGATATTAAACCTGATTCTGAACGTTTGGCAGTTGGTTCGCTTTCAGGTCTCTTTGAGAATCTGTTCTCCTCATTTGTCAGAGAAGTAAAGTCATTGAACGCAGCCCAACCTGACATCTCACTAACATGTCGGCATCATCTTGGGTGGACTTGAGCACTGTGATGGTAAAGCTGCTGACTGTAACGTTTGAAATAAAAAAAACAGCGGATGCTGGAAACACTTGGGCCAGGAAGCCTCTTTGGGGAGAGGAGCAGCTAATATTGCCATCAGATCTGGAAAGATGAGAAAATGGGTCAGCTTTCAGGTGCTGAAAAGCAGCTTACCTCATCCATTTCCTGTACCTCCTCACCCTATTTTTAGATTACCTTCACATGTACATTGAAATATGAAAATACCCAGTAAAATGCATTGTTTGCATCAGCAAGCAACACTGTCTGAAGATGTGTCGGGTACAGCCCACGGGTGACTTCGTCTTTCCGCCACTGACATAGCATTACCCATAACTTCCTGCTCTAACCCGCGTGTCTTTGGAATGTGGTAGGGAACCAGAGCGCCTGGAGATCGTACAAGCCCCTGGCAGTCAGTGCTGGGAATTGAACCGAGATCGCTGATGCTGGAGAGCATTAAGCCAGCTGAAACCGGACAGAGCAAGGTTTAGAGGCTCCCTTGGTCTTCTCTTTCTGCCTGCATTCTGAAAGGACAGTTTTGTTCATGGCTTCCTCACCTGCTCCCTCTCTCAGCAATTTCCCATGCAGTTGCGGGAGATGTTACATCGCCATCTCTAACTTTCCCATCATTCAGTTGCTCAAGGTGCCCTTCCAGAATCACTAGCACTTCGTTCAGTCTTTGTAGACAATCTAATGATCATCATTGTCTACAAGGTGGATTCCTCAGTGTTGGAGAATCCCATTGCAGATTGTGTTGGGGGGGAATTGCTTTTGGAATCCTGGAACTCAAGCAATAGTGGTGACTCAGTATAGCCAGCAGTCAGTCACCTCAGTTCTCCATCTCATTTCCAATCTGCCTTCTCTTTCCACAAGACCTGATGTCAGCTTGAGGGAAGACTCCTCATCTTTTTGGGGTACCTTCCCTCAAACGGACATTGTTGAATTTGATATTGAAGAATTATCCCATATTGATATTACATGTCCCAAAGGCTGCACTGCATTGTAACCGTCTGGACGTGATATGAAATTCAACAATATGTGATAACCCTCCCTCTGTCAGGGTTGTCACTTTTGCTGCAAGGCCATCCATCTGAATCATAAACTTAGCGCTTCCCCTCCTTTCAGATACTGCATGCCTTCAGCATCCCCACTTTGGGTCTCGGGTCTCGGGTCTCAGCACCAGTCTTGCAGTTCATATCCTTACCACATCTCCCTTTTGATCTTGCTTTCTCCTGCTGCCCTCATTAACCTATCTTGTGGCTCTGAAAACATGGAGATGACCATGGCAACCTGGCCTTGCCCTGTCACAGCTATCTCCACCCCTCCACCCTCTCTGCATCATAAAACTAATTGTTTTTACTTTCCTTGTTCTCTCAAATGGTCCTACCCTTAAACTGTTAACTCTATTTCTTTTACCGCACATACTGTCAGACCTGCAGAGTATTTCCTGCATTTCTGGTTTCATTTCAAATTTCCAGCATCAGCAGTTCTTTGATTTTTTAAAAAAAATTTTGCTATAATATTTGATTGTGAGAATTATGAATTTAATAAACTTCAGGACTGATATACAGCATGGAACAGGCTCTTCTGGCCTAGTGAGCCATGGTGCCTAGCAACCCACCTAACCCTCACCTAATCAGGGAACAATTTACAATGACCAATTAACCTACTAAGCGGTACGGCTTTGGACTGTGGGAGGACACCGGAGCACCTGGAGGAAACCCACGGGGTCAGGGGGAGAACGTACAAACTCCTTACAGGTCGTGATGAAATTGAACTTTGAACTCTGAACTCCGAACTCCAAAGCCCCAAGTTGTATGAGAGTCACACTAACCCAAGAGGCACCCCCACTTGGGTGCCCCTGAAACCCAGGGAAGAAACAACATCAGAGATCCTGACTAGTGCAAGCATTCACATTTTTTTTCAGATGGAACACAAAAAGACTGTGGTGCTGAGATTTCCATGTCCTTCTGCTCTTTGACCTTCTGCAAATCACTAGGTCTGGTTCTCATGGGATCACTAATCTGAGCCAGACCTTCAATATCTTGAATTGCCCAGTGATTGGCTGTGTGGTGTGCACACACACTGAGCCATTGCATTCCCCTTTTTTTTAAGGATGCATTTCAATTCGGGTGCTCTGGTGAAGCTCTTGCAGTGAATAATCCCAGGCCAGCGTGCTGAGGAGGTGATGTGTGAGCTCTGATCAAAATTCACTTGAACAAGATAGGCAAGCCTTAGTTTGCTGTATCATCGAAAACACACCACTTCAACAACGCAGCTGACCCTCTGCGTTGTCAACTGAAATTAGAGGGTTCAGTTTTCTTAATTAGAGGGTAGTCTGGGCTTGAGAGTGGGGGAATTGTCAAGTAAATTATGGCATCAATGTAAAATGTTTTTAAAGCAAAATTGGGAATCTTGCACTTAAAATCAGGACTAAAGTATGCAACACACACAAAAAATGCTGGTGAACGCAGCAGGTCAGCCAGCATCTCTAGGAAGAGGTACAGTCGACGTTTCAGGCCGGGGCCCTTCGTCAGGACTAACTGAAAGAAGAGATAGTAAGAGATTTGAGAGGGGGAGGGGGAGATCCCAAATGATAGGAGAAGACAGGAGGGGAGGGGTTGGTCTAAGAGCTGGAGAAGGGAGCGGATCATGGGACGGGAAGCCTGGGGAGAAAGAGAAGGGGAGAGGGGAGAGGAGAGCCCAGAGGGTGGAAAGCAGGCAAGGAGTTACAGGGAGAGGGACAGAGGGAGAAAAAAGGGAGAGAAAAAGGGCGGGGGGGGGGAATATATAAAGTATACTGTGAATCGGTGATACACCTTTGGTGACATCATAAAGGCGTCTGCCAAATTGTTCTGCTCACTTAAGGTTTCTGGGGGCAGAGTTTGAGGAGACATTTTGTGTATTTGTATCCAGTACTTGTGCGTTCCACCATGCCACACAGGTCAAAGGGTAGAGGCCAGACTAGGAGTGGTCCACCCGTCCTCCAGGTTCAGGGGTTCAGCTCAGGGCTAACAACCCAGACTGGTCAAACAAAATTAAGGAAACAGCAGTGAAGAATTCTTTAACATCTGAGTGCGACGGTATTCCCAAGTCTCCACCCAGGACTTGCATGACTGATAGTAGTGAAAACCAGAGGAAGCTACTGATATGATGTAGGAAGCCTGGAACATAGTCATAGCCATAGTCATAGTCATACTTTATTGATCCCGAGGGAAACTGGTTTTCGTTACAATTGCACCATAAATAATTAGATAGTAATAAAGCCATAAATAATTAAGTAGTAATATGTAAATTATGCCAGGAAATAAGTCCAGGACCAGCCTATTGGCTCAGGGTGTCTGACCCTCCAAGGGAGGAGTTGTAAAGTTTGATGGCCACAGGCAAGAATGACTTCCTGTGATGCTCAGTGGTGCATCTCGGTGGAATGAGTCTCTGGCTGAATGTACTCCTGTGCCCAACCAGTCCATTATGTAGTGGATGGGAGACATTGTCCAAGATGGCATGCAACTTAGACAGCATCCTCTTATCAGACACCACTGTCAGAGAGTCCAGTTCCATCCCCACAACATCACTGGCCTTACGAATCAGTTTGTTGATTCTGTTGGTGCCTTCTACCCTCAGCCTCACAGTCAGAGATGGAGGAGATTTGTTGCTCTAAATGCCAGTATCTTAACGGGCAGTACATAAGTACCTGAAGACATGGAGTGATCCAGTAAGAACAGCGTCTGGCAAGAACGAACCTAATTACAGGCAGTCGGGATGTTGGGGTCTATCCACGGTGTCTTCATTGGAACATGAACAATCCATTGAATGGTCAACATCCGAAGGACTATTCCTCTGGGCCAGCAGCCTACAGCTTGCTATTGTGACTGGGCATTGGAACCCAGTGTGATCTCTATGAACTGCAGGCATAACAATAGTTTCATTCAAAGGTGCTTAACTTGGAAGCGAGCAGTGGATTTTTTTTCTGTCTGGGAATGCCTGTATAACATTGTATAGTGCTTATGTAAGCACTGACTGGGGGCGTGTAAGGCTTTATACACACTAAGCTAAGGTGCAAGTTACCAAAGCCAATTAAATAGGTTTGCCAATTTTATTTAATAATAGACTGAAAATATAATGAAATTTAACAACCTTTAAAATGGACTCACTTCTCCAGAATGCAGGCAAATATGGAAGTAAATATAACCTTCAAATAACCTCTCCCTTCAGGTTCCAAGTTACCCAATAGCCTCCCTCTGTGTTTATGGTGGAAATATAACTGGCAGTGTGTGCATTAATATAGTGAGGTGGCAGGTTTATGTGACCTTGGTTAATGTGCAGAACATATGACAGTCAGGGTGAGTTGTAGGAGACTTTCCACGGTCCCATGTGAATGCAACAAACGTGAGGAGGCTGAAAACCTATTGGAGCCTCTCGACTCAAACAGCCACCAGCCCTCTGGCTGTCATTTGCATCTCTATAAAATGCTCAAGTATCTTTCCAGCTCAATTTTCCATAAATTTACGAAAGTTGGCGTGTGTTGTCAGAGGGCTACATTACAACAGGTGAACAATATTTCAGGTTTAAAGTCGCAGGAGAAAATTAAAAGTTTGGCTGTTCTCCAGATTAAATTTCAAAGAAATAGTCATGCATGTTTTTGTCTTCATATCCTAAAGTAGGTGGGTTGAAAATTTATTTCCTGCTTTTGATTATTTCTGACTGTAGCTTTTCAAACTGAACAATATTAATTTCGAAGTTCAAAATACGTTTATTATTAAAGTGTGTATACTTTTACAGACTTGAGACTCGTCTCCTTACAGGCAGCCGCAAAACAAAGAATGCACAAAAAAGACTGTCAAGACACTGTGTGTGTGTGTGGAGTAGAGAGAGAGAGGGGGGGAAATCATGCAAACAATAACAATATTGGCATTCAGGACAAAAGGGAGTCATTAGGCATGAAGCCTGGAGCAGGCTTCAGTTCAGCACAGAGCTGTGTAAACATCATGGACTCCTCAGGCACAGAGTCCGGAGTAGGCCGCAGCCTCAGGCTCAGTTCAGCACAGAGCTGAGTAGATGCCGCAAAGCAGCGAGCAGAACTGCCCGACTCTCACCTCTTGTCCCGACACCCTGCCTTTTCAGTCTATCTGGCCAGGTGTTTAACTTGTCCAAACGTCGGGTCGTTCTTCGCACTGGGACCCGGGTCCTGTCACATTGATGCGCTCTAGGCCTGGACCCCACCACCAAGTTCCGGGCCGTACCCGACCTTTCCAAATCGGCCTGTTGCTTAGATCGATCAGACCTTGCTTTCGGTTTAGGTGGACGGGCATCAAATCTACCTCTGCTCTGCTTTGCTCGAGCATGCCTCGCACTTGCATGCTCCGACCCTCGGCTCAGCCTCGCCCTCGTTTGTGGCAACCATTTGCCACAAATTTTACAAGAAGAAGTGTTATCAGTCCAGTACTCAGTTGTATTCTTCCTTTTGTCAGTCGTGCCATCGTAAATCGTTGCTCTTCAGCCTTCCTTGAAGCACCAGTCTGACCTTCACATGGTACAGGAGAAAGGTAAATGTTCATTTTGAGGATGGCAGCTTTTAAAGTCCTTCAGTAAATTCCACCTTAACGAGGCATTTCTCAGGGTAATAGTAAACAGTCGAATTAACGCATCCATTCATTCCTTCCTGTTGTAAAATGCTGGAGAAAACCTTCTCTGAAAGGATAATACCGTAGGAGGAAAATGCGCAATTTAAACAATTTTTATTGAAGTTTGAGGGTATTTTTCTCTTTTCTGAACTGGAAAACTGGGTCTATCTTTCAGGGCAGCTGCTTTTAGAGCACCTGGACCCCGTTCAGTGGGTAACTGCTTAAATCAACATTACGTGATGAGCTAAGATCCAATGGTAATTGCATGCATTCAATTTTCTTGGGTCTGATCTTGATTAGTCTTCAGGCTCCCCCCCCCTCCCCATGACACCAAGCTGCAGATTGTAAAAGGTGCTGAGTGGAGAGAGGGCGAGACACAGGCAGAGGTTTTTTCACTTTTAATTCAATGTGGGTATGGACTTCGAGGAGTGTGTTGCTAGTATGGTTCTTTGTTGCTTTTCAAAAAAAATGGTTGTAAAAGGTAATAGAAATACAAATTCCTATTAACAGGAATGATCCTCAAAATTGTGGAATTGTCAGTGTGAGCTAGTAATAAACCATATGAGCCCAATACGGCACTACTGTTGTTTTATAGTGCAGATTTTAAGTACACAGACTCCATTATCTGCTCACTGTACAATGGCTAATATATTTCATTGTACAGTTTAGAGCCTGATGTTTCAGTATTCTAAAGTCTTAGCGTTTCTTTGATAGCTTAACACTTTTGCCAGATTCTATCCATGTAATTCTCAATCAACCAGATGTACGTATTTGCTTGTGAGTTATCCGATCAGCTTCGCTTGTGAAGATAATTTATTACACCCCAGTGCTGGCCCTGACACGTCCTCTAGTTATGCTGCTGGCTGATTTATTTTATTCGCGTTTTGGACGATAGGTGCTTTTAACAAGAATTTGATTCAGTCGGTGAAGCTGTCTATCGCCATCATTGAACAACATCTTCCTCAGTGGTGCTTTAATGAATCAGCCTGGTTCTGCTGTTCTGGGCCCACCTGTAGTAAACCCCTGGAGTAATTGCTGCCATCAAAAGTCACTAGATGCTGTGTCTTGGGGGGGGGGGAATTTTTGACACAACTGCAAAGACTAACTATTGCTGCAGTTCTTGCAAAGCACCCTTAGAAATATGCTGTTTCAAGTGGAGTGGCAGGTAATTCCGAGGCTGGTGTGGTTTGGTCTGCAGATGTGGTAAAATTGGTGCATTTGTGGATTTTTTTAAAAAAAACTTGCATTATTGCAAATAAAAGTTGTTTTCTGTTGTGGCTTTTTATTTTCTCCTGAACTGCTAAGACAAAAACAATTTTAAAATAAGCACAGGGCGTCAAATTTGCTTGGGGACCAATGAGGAACTTAGGTCATCCCACGCAGTGACTGCTTCCACCCTGAGACAACTCCCCCCCCCCGCCCTGTTCGAGCTTCGCAGCCTCGCCTGATGCAAAGTGTTGATAAACCTCCAGAGTGCCCTTACCAACCTGCGTGAGTGGTCCAAAAACAACAACATATTTATCCAGCAGTTTGGTTAAAAAGTTGCAAGGCAATTCGTAGGCCTGCTCTCAAAAGAGAAATTGACACTAAGCCCCATGAGGTAATGGAAGAGCAGGTGCTGGTAGGCTTGGCAAAGTGGTAGGTGTTCAATAGCATCTGAAATGAGGAACGAAACACTGAGAGGATTCCACAGCTTAAAACCTTAAGTTGTAGAAATCACTGGTGAAGTAATTAAATTTGAGGACAATGGAAATATTAGGAACATTTTAAGAAACGCTTAGGCATGTGAATACAGGGAAAATGGAAGGTATGTTGGGGGAAAGGGTTAGATTGATTTTAGTATGTTAAAAGGTCAGCACAGTATTTTGGGCAGAAGGGCCTTATGGTACTGTACAATGTTCTGATAATTAGAATGGAATGTTTTTTTCTGTAGATGTTGCTGGAACAGGTTTACAAAGATGAAAAAAGCTGAGGTCAAGGAGAGACTTCAAAAACACAAAAATTGGCTTAGTTAGGGAAATGAGGACAGGCCAGATAGCGGTTGTGACATGACATTGGCCATGGTCTGTGGAATGTATGGAAATTGGCAGAGGGTGGATCAAGTGGGGCTGGTCAGAAGTCCACTGGACCGGTCAAATCGGCCATAATGCTGGAATGAGTGAGCCAAGCAGGGCAGGGTTTGGCGATGCTGTTGAGATGGAATTGCGATGTACTTTGACTACTATAGAGAGGTGTGGTCAGCTCTGTTAAAGGCTCAGGACAGAGAGGTCAGCTGAATGGTAATAGTGAACACCTAGAAGCAAGAAGGATGTGTAAGGGTGAGATCAGTGCCAGAAGGAAGCGAAAGAATATTGCAGTGGTTTACTTGTCATTTGCAATAACTAACATAATCTAATATCCTGAGTCCTTCATAGGAGATTATCACCTTGAGAGAGTCTGGCATTAAGATGGAAATTACCATCTCAGTCAAATGAGTGTTTTTTTGTTTTGATTAATTTGATATTGTAATGATAAGTTTTTTTATGATGTGAATTGTATTGGCAATACTTTATAAAATTATTTCCAGGAGATTTATTTCAAAACATAATTTCAATATGTTTAATATTGGCAAGTTAGCTAACTGGCATCTCAATAGTATGCCACACTTCAAAATATAATTTATTGAATTTGAAGGACAGGATAGGCACTAAATTTGCCGTTGTTATTTAGAGGTCACAGCTGTGCTGGTGTCAGAAATTAGTTTTTACTCCAGTGTAGTGTGTGGGGAATTTTCAGTGTTGGAGGTTAAGGTAGGGATCACAAGCCTTTTTGGATTTAAATTTCAAATCAGTCTGGCCTTCAATCACCCACGGAGAAATAAAAGTCCCTATTTTTAAGAAAAAACTGAAGGTACCTGATGTATGTTTCATTTATTACTTTCCCCCCACGATCTTCAGCGTCTGGTACCCATCCTCTATCCTTTGTTTTCCCTTCCTAGGCAGCAAACACTCTCAATTACAGAGAGCCCTGGGCGCTTAATCCTTGTATAATCAAGTTCAGAAGGTTTTGTGGAATTTGGCTGTCAGTTGAGGCAATCAAAATCCTCTCTCTTGATTGGATGAGAGCTTGTTTGTGGGAGTGAGTTTCATGTGTTTGCGCCTAGCCGTTGTTTATACTGAACACGCCGATGTCGGCTATCAGCCTGAAGCCTTCCCAATCCTAAGTAGTGAAACCCGACAGGGTGGTAAAGTAATGCTGGAAATGCTGGGGAAGGTTAGAAATCGGTGCTCTACAACTGGACTGTATCAGAAACCCAACTCTGGACCACGGCGAAACATGGCCGACAAGATCAGGTCTTTGGCTCTTGCACAGAAATCCGGAGCTTGAAGGCACAGATTAAGGAATGCTGGCAGTTCGGTGTGTAACAACACTGGAATTGAATTTATGGGGAGATGTCAGAGCTTAGTTCAGCTAGCTCCAGTGAGCCCTTGGGTTGTTAGAAACTTGGTGACCTCCACCCAGGAAAAAAATCTGTAGCCCTATGAATGTGCATTCATGCCTGTTAAGGAATTCTTGGATTTTTTTGACCCAGAAGTGATGCGCTTTCACATTTGGAGACTTGTTCTTAAGCCAGTCAGGTGACACAATGTAGGATTTGTGGCAAAGTCAGTTCACAGAATATATTGTCTCCATACAGAGCAAAAGTACTGCAACTGCTCTCAGTAAGTTAATTTCCCCTGGAAAAATGCACTGTGAAGGAATAGTTGTGTGTAAATTGTCTACATAAGCTCAAATTGTCATTTGCAGTGTGGTACAAAGATGCTTAATCAATAGAAGACTGAGCTGGGTTGTGGGGGTGATGTTGCCATGACATATTGTCTTCAATGTGGAAATTGGAAGGCAACCTTGCAGTTGATGTTATTTTCATCTGCCTGCTCTCCTTTCCCTTTTTAGATGGCAGAGGTCTGGGAGACGGTTTTGGAGAAAAGCTGCAGCTGTGCATTTTTCAGACTGAGTGTTGTATGGATGTTTCCCGTGGTGGAGGAGTCTAGGTCCAGACGGTGCAGTCTCAGAATAGAAGGGCACCCCTTTAGAATGGAGATGAGGAGGAATTTCTTTAGCCAGAGGGTGGTGCGTCTGTGAAATTCATTGCCACAGGTGGCTGTGGAGGCCAAGGCTGTGGGTATATTTAAAGTGGAGGTTGACAGGTCCTTGATTTGTAAGGGGAGAAGGCAGGATTAAGGGGGCTAACAAATCGGCCATGATGGAATGGTGGAGCAGATTCAATGAGCCGAATGGGCTAATTCTGCTCCTGTGCGTTATAGTCTCGTGCATGCATGGTCTCCCAGTGTAGGGGAGAAGAAATCTTCATTGTGGAGCCTCGGGTGGTCTTGTCTTGGAGCTGAAATTGGAGTGCATTCATCGTTTTTCTGACTCGCAAATGGTGGAAATACTCTCAGGTGCTGGGAGGGACGACACCTTTCAGCGCTTGCCTCCCCCTCGCCTGCGCTTAGGGCCGCATCGTTAGTGTCGCTGGTCCAGTTGGCTTTGGTCAGAAGGGAAACGAGACTGCTGATGGAGCCACATGCGAGATTCTGGAGAGACTCGGAGGGTCAGGTAGCACCTGTAGAGGAAAATGGACAGTCAGTGTTCTGGGTTTGAGACCATTCACCGAGACATTAAATGATGGAGCCAGCGAATGCCAGGGAGAGGTGATCCGACATTTTCTTACTCAAGGTCATTGATCAGTTAAAATATGAAAGCCAAATACAAGCTTGGAGAATTCAGTTGTCACGAATACTCGACTGTGAAGTACCACCGGTGTTGATCCCTAATGAGATAAAAAGCCATTTCTTGATTGACTAGGTGGAACAAAATTAAAAACATGAGCATTTATAATATTTGATACACCTAGTCGTCACTCAGTCCTCCCCCTGCGCGAGGAAAGAATGGAACATCTGTACTCTGAATCTAACTGCGCAGCACCTGCTGAGGGAGTGTCTGTTGCTGGCCCTCATTGCCAGAAATTGGAAAGTTGTCAATTTTCTTGCAGGTAAACGTCCTACCTGGCTGTCTGCAGAACTCGGGTTATTTTTGGAAGGTTCCTGACTTCGGAAATGAGGCGAAATGGGAGCAAATGAATTCTTAAGCTGTGGAATGGAATTCGGGCATTGTTATTGCCGGCACTGAGGCAGACGTGCTATCTTAATAATCTCTCTTGTGTACAATACACAAACGTTTACAAATGCTACTATAGTCCATGAGGGATTATCATAAAGCGTTACTTCAGGAGCTTGCTGTTTGTTTTGATTGTCTTTGTCCTCCTCCCTTTGTGCGAGGATTGGATCACTCGCGACTGTAACTCTGAGTAAGAGTAAGTAAAGGCCCAAGTGTCAGGGGTTAAATTCCAATGCGGCAATAATGTGCCCATCCTTCACACAGAGGTGGCATCCTCACCAGGCGGCTTACTTGTTGTCATGGTTACTAACACATGGTACCCCTGAGAATCCAGACAGGAATTAATGGCAGTCCTGTGTATAGGTTTCCTGTCAAGGGCTAAGAGATGGATTACATTGATGTGCCATTTGTCATACTGTAATTGTTCTGGCAAATGGAATACCCACTAGTATAAACGTTCAAGCTTCACTAATAGAAGTGAAAATAGGAAGAGAAAGGAGTAATACTGTATTACCTTCAACAAACCACAACTTGGCTGATGACATTTGGTAAAAAGAATAGCCATTTATAAGCAATACTGAATAAAAATTTAACACATGTTCTAGCTCTGGAGAAAAAAAATATAGCAGCTGTGTAAACATGGAAGAGGATGGAATTTCTAAGATAGTAATTTAGATAAATAGATTTACAGAAGAAAAAGTTTCATCTGGAAAATTTGGAGAATGCCTTGTATCAAATCGCAAATGTTTTCAAGCAATAATACAGTATTGAAGACTGACAGAACATCGGGGCAGATTGCTGACCATTATAACTGCTTAATAAAATATAAACTGAAGCCACATATAGATCGCCTCTCACTTGTACTTAAATTTTATTTTAAATCTTTGATCCCACCTGTGTTTACATTTTATATTGGTCTCTTTTGTTATTTTATTTCAAGAGCCACAATACTCTTGGGAAGATTCTTAATGTCAGTGGGTACATTGAAAAACTGGCTGAGCTATCTTCATTTGATTTGTGTGTGTGTGTGTGTGTGTGTGTGTGTGTATTTGTATATATATATATGATATATATGTGTGTGTGTGTGCGTGTGTGTATTTGTATATATATATATGATATATATGTGTGTGTGTGTGCGCGTGTGCGCGCATGCATGTATATGTACATTGTGTGTGTGTGTGTGCATGCATGTATATATACATATGTGTGTGTGTGTGTGATGTATATTTTATATAATATATATTTTAGTAAATTGTTTCTATCCATTAAAAAATAGAGTTTTTTTTTAAAGAAACATTTGGTTTCATGATTAATTAATAAAAGCAGGTCCCAAAACAATAGAATAGTGTAAATAAATGCTGATTTGTAACAGACTATTTGATTAATGAAGACGGGTGCAAATATTATGATTTATTCGGTGGCCCGTTTCATTTAAAAATAAGGTTCACATGCTCCTGTGATGAAGAAATAGTTATTTGTCCCGAAGGGGGAAAGTTTACATATTTCAGCATAAAAGCAATGCGCTGCTTTTTCATACAGTGATGATGTTGCTTGTTAAACTTCTTTTGTGCAAAAGCACATCTCTCAATTTAGCACTTTTTCCAATTGGGGTATTAATACCAAAATGTAGACTGTAAGGCAATTGATATTGTTTAACATGCACTTCATATAAACACCTTCAATTCAGCAGTGACATCTCATCCATAACTGTGTAGTTAATCTTATGGATATTAATAAGTCTCGAGGGATTTATCTAACGCTATTAATCTGTTTTCACCGCATGGTGTAATGGCACCTGAACTATATAACACACATTCTTCACCTATTACATCACTGCTTCAATAAATATCTTGCTCTTATTAATGCTACATGAACCTCTTTCTTTTTAATAAATCAATAAGGCTGAACAAAATGAATAATCTTTGGAAATACTACAGTCTCTGATCTATTTATTTTTTGAGATTTTAAGATGGATGAATTTGCTTTCGTATTTTATTTGCAGCTGGCATTCCAGCCTGTCGGTCTGACAATATACAGAGCTCTTGGAAAAACCGAGACTAGATTGTATTTCTTTAATACTATTATGTGCTTTTTCATGCACTGAACACATGGAATGGGAGACATTTTGTTCTGGATCACCATCTCAATTCCTTCTTTTCTAGAATGTTCCCTGAGCCAGATAATCGTATTGATTTATTTCGCTAGCAACACTTTTTTTGTATGTGAAACCTTTTCCGAATCGCCATCTAATTGGGCACAAATGCTCATAGTCCTTGTCAAACAATTATCAATAATATTGGAGTGAATAGCCATCAGACCTGGTGCAGTGGTAGTATGAATTCAGGGAGAAACGTTGGCCATTGAAATAAATTTTCCTTTGATCAGTGCCAAGAGGTTTCAAGATTTAAGTTTAATTATCAGGTGTACATCGAAACATGCAGGGAAATGCACCATCTGCATTAACAACCAGCACACGTGAGGATGTGCTGGGGGCAGCCCGCAAGTGTCGTCACACATTCCACTGTCAACGTAGTGTGCCCACAGTGCTCGGCAGAACCCAACGAAGCAGAATGCAATCAGCAACAAAACCAGCCCCTTTACTCCTTCCCACTCACACACGTACACAGTCCTGTAACCCCAGGACAAGCTGTCTTTCTCGGCCTCCAGCCTTCAGTGAACTCTGTCCTTGGTTTACAAGCGTTGGGCTTCGACTTCCTCAGCGAACTCACAGAGATTCGCAGACTCGGGGCTTCAGCCAAAGGGCCTTGACTCCTGGACTTCCGATTTGACCATCGGGCCTCAATCCTCTGCATTGACCCAAGGACCTACCAACCACAGAACACTAGGCCGCGACTCTGGGCTCGCCGATGTTGGGATCCCAAACACTAGGCCTTGAGCTTCGTCCCATCGAATCGTGAACACAGGGAGGGGGTCATCGGACTCATTCCTCCTGCCCACATGGAACCCTGCCTCTAGAACCCACTGACACCTCGTTGACCTTGGGTTGGTGGGGTTCACCAGCCCTAATCCACGCTGGTGAGCTGACCCGTCATCTGTCTGGACTTCCCGGCCCGGTTCATGGATGTCTCACATCTGTGTCCTGGCCTTCTATCTTTTTACTTTCTTGTAAAGAAACATTGACTTTGTTTTATTCTTCTTCCTAATTGTGCAGGACTGTACTAGAATGTTGGTTTAGATCAAGGCAGCTCAAATTATAGTCTAATATATATCTAAATCACTAAGGTGGATAGGGTTGGATGAGGAGTTAAGTTGGTTAAAAAGGGAGGATTCAATCATTTTTGTATTTTTTGTGCTATTGTTTTTGAAGAACATCCACTTTATATGAAATTAGCATATTAATTTTATATTTATTTAGAGCTATAGCACGAATAGGCCTTCCAGCCCTTCAAGCCATGCCACCAGCAGCCCACAAATTTAACTCTAGCCTAATCATGGGATAATTTACAGTGACCAATTAACCTACTAACGGCTATGTCTTTGGAATTTGTGAGGAAACCGTATCACCCGAAGGAAACCCATGCAGCCACGGGAAGACATGCAAACTCCTTACAGATGATGTCGGAATTGAACTCTGAACTCTGACGCCCCAATCTGTGTAGCGTTGCGCTAACTGCCACACTGCGAAGCCACCGTGGCGTCCATTAGATAAACTACTCAAGACTCTTAATCATGAAGCATGGAAGCTTTGGCCCTTCGGCCCTACTGGTCAATGCTTGTCCATCCAAGCTTGTCCCACGTACCCATCCTGTTTAAGCATTGTTAATGAATCTACCTCAGCTATTTTCTCAGGCCACTCGTTCGATATACATACCACTCTTTGCATTTTTTTTAAACAAATATAAGTTGGCATTTGGGCTCCTAATAAATATTTCTCCTCTCATTTTAAGCCGATACCCTCCTAGTTCTAGATCTCCCAACCTAGGAAAAAGACTGAGTGCATTCAATTTATTTCTACCCCTCCATGATTTAGGAAAGGTTTGCCTCTTCCCCTAAACCTACTTTCTTTGCTTTAGATTTCAGTATTCCTGTGAATAAAGCCTAGAATCCAATTTTTTGCATGTATTGCTCTTTCTGTCTGCTCATCTATCTAAAAAATCAATTTATCTTCAGTCTGAATTATGTAATTTGTTTCTCTAAACTAGGGGTCCCCAAATTTTTTTTTAATGCCATGGACCAATACCATTAAGCCAAGGATCTTTAGGCCCCAGATTGGGAACCCCTACTCCAATATATTAGCAGTCTGATCATTATGCTGTCTATTTTTTCCCAGTGTTCGTTCGTTCTTTAATGCATTGCTTCATGATTCTCTGTATTGAGCTGCAGCTGCCATCTGACTGCCCAGTCTGCTAATGCTCCCCTGAGCCTTCCTACATTTTCACAAGTTTGATAATAGTTGACAAGCTTTGAAGTAATCCATCCTGTACCACCTTTGTGTCATTTAAATAAACGGAGAACAAAAAGTTCAATAGGATAGCAGAGGGACATCATCTTGCTGCCATCATCCATAGTGTGCCAACATGAAAAACTTCGAAGTCTTTGCTTCCTTCGATATGGCCACTTTTCTCAATCCTTAGTACTATTCAATTGCCATGACCTCTGAGATTGTTCATATAAAATCTCTAATGCATTCTTTAAAAGCTCATTAAGGTGTCTTTACATTTTTATGTTTATTCATCCCATTGAATGAATTTTCCTTTTCCATGTGGGTGTCATTCAGTGGGGTGGGGCACACCACCTTGCAAATTTGCAAAATGGCATGAGAAACATGAAATCAGAAAACTGCATCGTGGAAGTTTATGGTTGTTGCATTTTCCCCCCAGGCTTTTCCCTCGTTTTCTGAATATTTTCCACAATACTAGTCCTTCCAAGAGACATGTCTTTTGGAAAATGTATACCAGTGTATTATCTCCTTATGCTACAGCAAGCTTCAGTATTCTATAATGCACATCATCTGGCTCTGAAGACTTTTAGAACCTGATAGCCACAATAACTTGATGTTCTTTTGAAGATTTATCTTGAGCAACAGCACACACCCACACTCCTCTGATATATCTATTTACCCTCTCTCCCCCACCTCCTCATTTTCACCCTTTTGCATAACTTAACAAACTTCTTCAAATGCATATCAAATATTACTTCCAGGTCAAGTTTAAGATTTGACTTAGGTTTCCACGCCTCGTTCGGCTGCCCTTTTTATCATATATGTTTTAAAAGTAACCTTTGATATCCCCTTTTGTCTGACCAATTTTCTTTCTTGTTCTTTTGCAATTTTCCAATTTTTTTTTGATTGCTGTAAGACTTCTCCTATTTTTCAATGTTTGCAACATGCTACTTTTTACATTTTTCTTCTCTTGCTATCTTGCTGCATCTTTGGAAACACCTGGTTTAAATAAATCACCTGCACTCCTAATTTTCCATCTCGTATTCAAATATCTCCCCCTACTGGGTACTGTTTGATTTGCCCCTATTCCAACAGGTGTATTTGAGCTCGGTTCCAATTCCTTCCACTAATTTCTAGTCCAACAGCACCATATTTCTAGTTAACTAAGTTTTTTTGAAAATTAATCTGCATTACCCCTCCAGGATTAAAGGGGATAACTTTACGCAGCTGCACTTGCCCCGTATTGAAATGTTCCCACAATCTACGGTCTCATGTTCAAGGACTCTTCATCTCATTCTCTCAAAATTTATTGCTTATTTATTTGTTTTTTTTTCTTTTGTGTTTGCACAGTCTGTTGGCTTTTGCACACTGCTTGTCCACCCTGTTGGGTGTGGTCTTTCATTGATTCTATTATGGTTGTTGGATTTATTGAGCATGCAAGAGCACGGTAGCGTAGTGGTTAACACAACACCTTGCAGTAGCGATGACTTGGGTTCAATTC
The DNA here is from genome assembly GCF_030028105.1 of Mobula birostris. NCBI lineage: Eukaryota > Metazoa > Chordata > Chondrichthyes > Myliobatiformes > Myliobatidae > Mobula > Mobula birostris. The sequence continues at coordinate 20,805,465 of NC_092400.1, forward strand.
CCAGCACCACCTGTAAGGAATTTGTATGTTCTGCCCATGACTGCATGGGTTTCCTCCAGATGCTTTGGTTTCCTCTTGCAGTCCAAAGATGTACCAGCTGATAGGTCATTGTAACTTATCCCATGATTAGGCTAAGGTTAAACCAGGGATTGCTAGGTGGCACGGTCTCGAAGGGCCAAAGAGCCTACTCCATGCTGCATCTCACTAAATCAGTAATCTCAGGTTTGTATATGGTGACATGGATGTACTTGGGTTATTAATTTGTTTTAAGCTTTGATTTTAAAACACATCGTACTAAAAGAGGGAGATCAAAGAAGCTCATATATTCTGAAGAACTTCAGATGTGCACAGTTCAGAAGTTTTCTGCTGGAGCATGGATCTTGGCTATGAAGGGACCACAGAGACTAACCTGAAAGAGATGTTCTGTGTCCTCAGTAGCTTTATTCTAGGCCATTGTTTGGCTTCGAGTAATCTCATTAAAGTAGCTCTTGATTACTTTTATATGGCTTTTAATTTGCCTTGTGTGTATACTTATGCAGGAGAACGGTAGTCAAATGTTTTGGATTGTATAATAGAGATGTACTTTGATTTCCAGGGGAAATGAGGGCCAGTGGAGCTGTTCCCTGAAGACCAGTAGTTGTTATATTCTGTGTTGGGTTAAGTTATGACAGATGAATGTGTGATGTCTTGGGAGAACATCTAAATGGTTTGGGGTGCTCTTTCTTGCAAAGCTTTTGGTATTTTTAATCTCACAAAGATATCTCAACTGCTCGCGCCGTAATGGAATGCAGAAATGCTGTTCAGTCAGTATGATGGATTGTTGTCCCAAGACTGTTCTATTTTTTTTCATGGCCTACAGGAAATTCAGTTTTTCAAATTGGAGGTTGCAGGGAGAGCTGCCCAGTTCTCGATTTGTATCAGTGCCTGGGGAGGGTGGTGGATTAGAACTGCAAAGATTTTCACATGTCTGTTCTCTTTTTTGGACTCCAAGTTCCAGGGCGCTTGATGGGTAGATTTGACTGATCTGTAGGATTAAATGGGCAGATGTGAAGTTGCCCACTTGGAGAGTGGGCTCTGAATTAATACCAGGCATGCTGAGGGGAAGCCAACCCCACTGGCCTGCTGAGTTCCTCCAGCATTTTGTGTGTCTCCATCCACCCCCGATCTCCCCCCCCCCCCAGCTGGGCCTTTACCAAAGCCGCTCACTTGACCCGGATTGACTGTCATGATGAAGTCCCTCATTAGGGGAAGCCTGGAGCTTTCAGGTAGGCACCTCTGCTCCACTACTGCGCTGCAGATGGGCACCTGCCCCAAAGCTGATGCCGAATGCTGGGATATGAAGGCCAGCTGCCTAACATGTCAACTTGTGACTGGCTTGCACATCTAACCGTGGACGCATACCATAGTTTGAATTGCAGAGAGCCACCCAGCTGTCATTGAAGAGCTCGCTTCTGACTAGTGGAATGCGCATATGTTGCGTCCCCATGTTGGCAACTCCCTGGAATGAGTTGTACTTCATTAATATTGAGCCCTGTTGCCTATGTAGTTTGGTACTAGCTCTCCTTCTAAAGCAGACTTGTAATCTAGTCTCCAAATCAGGCGGTTCTATAGTAGACCAGGCAGCTGATGGTATTAAACTAATAAATCTGTCTCATTAATGGGCTTTGAAGGACATATCCATTACTTGCAACTATAGTTCTTTAACACTAGGGTCGTGGAAACCACATTCTTAATGGATACTGTAGCATCAGCCAGATGTGCTCTGAGAGTTGCAACTGGCTTTGTTCCTTTTCTCATAGAAGATAGAAGCCTACAGCTCATTACAGGCCCTTCGGCCCACAATGTTGTGCCGACCATGTAACCTACTCTAGAAAGTGCCTAGCATTTTCCTAGCGCATGGCCCTCTATTTTCCTAAGCTCCATGTACCTAAGAAGCTCTTAAAAGACCCTATTGTATCTGCTTCCACCACCACCGCTGGCAGTGCATTCCACACACCCACCTCTCTCTGTGTGGGAAAACTTACCCTTGACATCCCCTCGGTACTTATTTCAAAGCACCTTGAAACTATGCCCTCTCGTGTTAGCCATTTCAGCCTTGGGAAAAAGCCTCTGACTATCCACACGATCAATGCTCCTCATCATCTTACACACCTCTATCAGGTCACCTCTCATCCTCCGTCGCTCCAAGGAGAAAAAGCCAAGTTCACTCAACCTATTCTCATGGTAGATGCACCCTCCAAAATGGAGGCATGGATGTGTCCCTGTCCGTACTCGGAATGGGTGAAACATGAGCCTCAGTTTTGCTAAATTTCACCCAGAACACTGCAGACTTGACTGATTTTTCAGTAGCTTGGATGAATGACTAACAGATAAATGATACAGGTTGAGTAGCCCTAATCCGAAATGCTTTGGGCCGACGTATTTCGGATTTTGGAATCTATAATGAGATGGCTTGAGATCACCATCATTCTTGACTTTGAATTTATGTTGTATCGATACGAAGTCTTTGTCTTACACTTGTTCATCAAACATATGAACTTAGCAGTAAAAATTATTGCATTCTGTTAATTTAATGAAAATATAATGTCTGCAGGGTAGCAATCAGCATTGTAGATTTATTCTGGTGTTAGATTTTCATCAGCGACAATCTTGGCAAACTCATCAATGAGTTTCTCTGCTCCTTCTTGATCAGCAGACACTTTCTCTTCAAAATTTTTTAACTCTTTAAAAATTTAGTGCCGTGCCTTTTCTTAATTTCTGCAACCAGCCTGCTGAATATTCACAGTTACTTTCAATTTTCAGTTTGTTGTGATAGATCTTTGCTTGTTTCATGATCAGCATGCCGTTTAGCGGCATATGTTCACTCCGACGTTGATGAATTCACTCTTTCAATACACGATCAAGATCTTCATTTTTCACTTTATGCAGTGTTTTCCTGTTTTTCGTTAACTTCTGTTCATTACATATGTGGGGTCAATTCTCAGAGAACTGCCTGTGGTGCTCAGAGATCTGTGCATCGCCTAGGCACCTTCCCAATGCCTTGTGGTGGTTTCCATTTGCGACATCGTGTCAGCGCTCAAAAAAGATTTTGGATTTCTGAGGTTTTCAGATTTTGGAATTTTTGAATAATGGGTACTCAGCCTGTCGTGGTTTCTTCATGAAAAAGACACTCTCCAGCAAAAATGATCAGGACACTGTTTCCAACTTTGGCAACCCAGAATCTGTACTACCATGACATCCATCATCCTTTCTTGTTCAGGAATGAAACAATGGACAAAACACTCTTCCATGCTATTAGCATCCGTTTGGACTTTTCCTGGTCTACCTTTTGGAATTTTTAGATGCCCCAGACCCTTTTTACAAGTTATACAATCACAGTTTTCAAAATTAAGTACAAATCCAATCTCTGATTTTCTTTTTGTGCCTGCCCTTTGACAGTCTTCTATGTTAAGGACATACAGTAGCATGCAAAAGGCTTGGGTACGTATACAGAGCTAGGGTGCCTCAGACTTTCGCACAGTACTGTATTTGTCAACGTGGAGCGGAGAGTGAGTTTGTTAATCTGACGGGAGCAAAGGATGTTGGGAATGGCTGGTGTGGAGCATCATGGGAGGGGTGTGGGATGGATGGCTGAGAAAGAGTGCCAGTGCCAGGGGTGGTGGGTGGCAGAGGTGCAGACACACCCACTCCTGGGACCTCAGGCATGGTCATTTGATTCAAAACAATATTGATCATTACAGAATGTCTCTCTGGTACTTCCTTCTTCTTCCCCTCGTCCTCCCACTTTTCCCAATCATAGTTCTCCTTTCCCTGCTCCCTTCCCACTCTCAGCTCACAATGGAGACCCATATTAGAATCAGGTTTATCATCACTCACATATGTCATGAAATTTGTTTTTTTTTTTGCAGCAGTACAGTGCAATACATAAAATACTACAGTACTGAGCAAAAATGTTAGGCACCCTAGCTATGTATACATTTGTAAGAAAACATTTGTAAATGCTTTACGATGACCTGGTTTTCTGCATTAATTACTCATAAAATGTGGTCTGATCTTCATCCAAGTCACAATAATAGACAAACACAATCTGTGTAAACTAATAGCACACAAACAATTGTACTACTTCTTGTCAATACCGAGTACACCATTTAAGTAATCACAGTCCAGGTTCAAAAAGTATGTGAACCTCTGGGTTAGTGTCTTCTACAAAAACTATTTGGAGTCAGGTGTTCCAATCAATGAGATGAGATTGGAGGTGTGGGATGTAGAGGCGCCCTAACCTACGAAAAAGACACACAACCTGCCCTTCTCAAGAAAGATCTGTTTGTGTGCACCATGCCTTAATCAAAACAACTTTCAGAGGACCTTAGAAGAAGAATTGTAGAGATGCGTGAAGCTGGAAAAGGCTACATAAGCACTTCTAAAGGCCTGAGTGTTTATCATTCCACAGTGAGAGAAATTGTCTACAAATGGGGGAAATTTCGTACTTTTGCTACTCTCCCTAGGAGTGGGCATCCTGCAAAGATCACGCCAAGAGCACAAAGTGCAGTGCTGAAAGAGGTGAAAAAGAACCCAAGGGTAACAGCAAAAGACCTGTGGAAACCTCAAGAACTTGCTAAGGTCTCTGTTAACGTGTCCACTGTAGAAAAAACACTGCTCATGCAAGGACATCATGGAGACAACTACTGCTCTCCAAAAAAAACACTGCTACATGTCTCAAAAGACCACCTGGATGTTCCAGAACACTTCTGGGACAATGTTCTGTGGACAGATGAGACAAAAGTTGAACTTCTTGGCAGAAATGCACACTGCTATGTTTGGAGGGAAAAGGGCATTGCACACCAACATCAAAACCTCATCCCAACTGTGAAGCATGGCGGAAGGAGCATCATGGTTTGGGGCTGCTTTGTTGCCTCAGGGCCTGGACAGCTTGTAATCGTTGAGGGAATAATTAATTCAAAACTGTATCAAGACATTTTACAGGAGAATGTCAGGGCAGCAGTCCGTCACCGGAATCTTAATAGAAGTTGGATGATCAATAAGACCGTGATCCAAAGCACAAGAGTAAATTGACAATAATGGTTTAAAAAGAAGAAAATTTGTGCTTTGAAATGGCTAATCCAGACCTTAACCCAGTGGAGATGCTGTGGCATGACCTGAAGAATGCTGTACCGTCAAGGTATCCCAGAAATATTAATGAACTGAAGCAGTTTTGTATGGAGGAATAGTTTAAAATTTCTCCTTAGCGTTGTGCAAGTCTGATGAGCAGCTACAGGAAATGTTTGGTGGAGGTTATTGCTGCTAAAGGAGGTTCTACCAGTTATTAACTAAAAGGGTTCACATACTTGTTCCCACCTGGACTGTGAATGAGTAAACAATGTGTTCAATAAACATGGAAAGTACAATTATTTGTGTGTTATTAGTTTAGACAGATTGTGTTTGTCTATTATTGTGACTTAGGTGAAGATCAGACTGCATTTTATGAGTAATTAATGCAGAAAGCCAGGTCATTGCAAAAGGTTCACAAACTTTTTGTTGCCACTGAATGTGCCAAAGACTTTTGCACAGTACTGTGGGTTGAGTAGTGCAGTCAGTAAAAGCAAGTTTTTACATCTTATAATATTGCTAATTATTTATTATTGCCATATGTACAAAGGCACTGTGAAAAGTTTCTCTTGCATACTGTTTACGCAGATCAAAACATTACACAGTGCATTGACCTAGAGTAAGGTAGTACAGTATAAAAGCTACTGAAAAAGTGTAGTGTAGGTAGGTGATATAGTGCAACATCATGTTGAGGTAGTTTGTGAGGCCAAGAGTCCGTCTTGTAAAATAAGAGGTCCATTCATGCATCTGATAACAGTAGGATAGAGGCAGTCCTTGATCCTGATGGAATGTGATTTCTGGATTTTGTATCTTCCTGGTGGGAGAGGGGAGCAGAGAGAATGTCTGGGGTCTCCGATTATGCTAGTTTCTTCACTGAGGAAGTGAGAAGTAGAGACAGATCTCATGGAGGAGGGGCTGGCTTCCTATGATGTGTTGAGTTGTGTCCACAACTCCCTGCAGTTTCTGGAGGTCACATGCAGATCCACACTGGTGATGTCCGCACCAAGGAACTTGAAGCTCTCAACCCTTTCAATTTCAACACTGTTGGTGTAGACAGCAACATGCAAACTGCCCTTACTGAAGTAAATGACCAGCTCTTGTTTTGTTGACGTTAGGCGGGGAGGGGGAAAGGATGTTGTTACAACGCCATGTCACTAAGCTTCAACTCATCACTGTGGTCCACTACGGTGGTTTCAACTGCAAACCTATAGATTAGGGGTTCCCAACCGTTTTTATGCCATGGACCACTACCATTAAGCAAGTGTCTGCGTACTCTAGGTTGGGAACCCCTGCTATAGATTAACCTGGAGCAGGATCTGGCTATGTAGTTATGAAAGTATAAGAGCACAAGAAAGTCTGCAGATGCTGGAAATCCAAAGCAACACTCTCAAAATGTTGGAGAAACTCGGCCGGTCAGGCAGCATCGAAGGAAAGAATATACAGTCGATGTTTCAGACAGAAGGGGGAAGATGCCAGAATAAAAAGGTGGGCAAGGAGGCTAGCTAGAAGGTGATAGGTGAAGCCAGGTGGGTGGGAAAGGTCAAGGGCTGGAAGAAGAAGGCATCTGATAGGGGAGGAGAGTAGACCATAGGAGAAAGGGAAGGAGGAGGAGACCATGGAGGAAGCGATAGGCAGGTGTGAAGAAGTAAAAGGTCAGAGTGGGAGGGGGGTGAGAAGGAGAAAGCAATGTTCATGCCAGAAGGGTGGAGGGTACTGGCAATCCGCCCCTTATCTCTTGCTTTGTACATTTCGCATGGGTACTGCAGGCTTTCTGCTGCTCCGTGTCATTTTCCTTCCTATTGTTCCCTCTGCAGACCTGGTAAGGGTTTGGGGAGGAGAGAATGCTCTTAGCTACCTTGACTTGTGTGAAGTTGATTGACTGTACTTGCATTAATAGAGCACCTTATCACATCAATGTTCCAAAGTGCTTCGCACCAGGAATTACTTGTTGAAGAAAATTGACTATTATGTTGTTGAACACCCTTGTCTTCCTCATTCATATCAGTAATTAAACAATCAATCCAGATTTTTTTTAAATACACCTCATACATCAAGATAACCTTGCAAGATGCTCTCTGTTCTCTTAAAATGTTGACAAGCCGCGGTGATGCGGACAAAGGAATAGAGGGTATTTTAAAGGATGAAAGCATGTAATCGATTATAGAGTTGTTCCCTTTGGCCAACTGCTCAACAAGATTTACATGGCTAAATACTTATCCTTGCCTGCTAAAATTAATTATGAATGAACAGCAATGGACATTTAAATATTCTTAGTAAGAAATCTTGAGATTATGCACAATATCCGCCTGCACGATCATTTATGGTCTATTGTGGTGAGCCTTAGGCAGCATAATAATGGGAGGTAATTTTTTAACCCAGTAATTGTCTGTTATTTTTGCGATTAATTGATGCGGTGCTGACTGACTATTTTTCTGCTTGTCCTTCCCAAATCCGCAGAGTCCCACTGCTTCTTTTGCCTCTATTTATACCCCTGTGCTGTTTGCTTCTCCCTGCCTGACTCTTCAGTCCTGGTCTAATGCAAATCCCTGGTTTTCATGAAGGCTCTGTTGGTGGCTGTGCCTTGGTTGGACCTACAAGCCAGAGGCTTGAACCAATTATCCAGAGATGCAAGCTCATCTCCCATCATGGCAGAGGTTGCCCACGTCCTGGCTAGATTTAAAAAAAATCTTTGACCTACCCTCAACTTAGGAGTATCAGTATCAAATTTCAATTAGTATCTCTCCTATGGGGCTGGCTTACTTAATACTGCCCTTTATGCCGCTGGCATTTAGGGCAGCAATGAAGATCTTCCATCTCTGGCAGTGTTCAGGGCTTCCTTCATCATGTCAGTAGCTCGGTTTTCACTACTGTCAGTCATGCAAGTCCCGGGTGGAGACTCAGGAATACCGTCGCACTCGGATGTAGAAGGATTCTCCTTTGCTGTTTCCATAGCAAGTTTGTTTGACCAGTCAGGGTTTTTGGCCCTGAGCTGAACCCCTGGACCCAGAGGACCGGTGGACCACTCATAGTTTGGCCTCTACTCTTTGGGCCTTTTAGACATGAGTGGCCCTACCAAGAACCAAGCACCAAGCCATGACTCCAGCCAACATAGCTCTCCGGGTCATTGAGGTATGCAAGCCTTCAAGCCCTACGACAAGATTGTGGCCCTCTTGGAGGTCATATGGGGGCACCTTGGGATAATTCATTACATTAAAGACGTTATATGGACCCGGACAAGTGAGCTTGGAAAATCAGAGTTGAGACTGAGGGCTAAAGTTGTTGCAGGCGGTTCCTTGAGCTAATAGCTTACAGAGGGCCTTGATTGCTCTCTTTATATGTCACTTCTAAAATCCTACCATGCATACAAGGACCAATAGATCAGAATCAAGTTAATTAACACTGACATATGTTGTGGAATTTGTTGCGGCAGCAGTACATAAAAAAAACCTTTACAGCAAGAACTATATTGTAAAAATTAAGTTAAATGAGCAGTGCAACAAGAACAAAAATAGCAAGGTTGTATTCATGGGTCGGTCCATTGTCTGTTCAGAAATCTGACTGTGGAGGGGAAGAAGTTGTCCCTGAGATGTTGAGTATGTGTCTTCTGGCTTCTGTACATCCTCCCTGATGGTAGCAATGGGAAGGGGGCATGTCTGGGGTAGTAGGGATCCTTAATAATGGGTGCTGCCTTTTTGAGGCATTGTCAATTGAAGGTGACTTCGATGGTGAGGAGGATCTCTGCTCATGATGAAACTGGTTATGTTTACAAACCTCTGGAATTTGGATTATGGAAGAGACTATTATTTGGAAGGCTGAGGCTGATTCCACCTTCATCTTAAGAGCCTGACCTTGGACTCCGTGTCTGAGGTGTCCATCTTCCCCCAGGTAAGGTTCCACTGAAAACCAGCTCCTCATCCTTGCTGTTAGTACCTCATCTTCTCACTTGAGCTATTCCCTGTTCTCTTTCTCTGCAACCTACATCCTTTTATAATAACAGGAGCTCTTGGGCCTTGAGTGTGATGTGGAATGTGAACCTTTCTACCAAGGGTTTTCTTTAATAGAACAAGCCAAGGCTTGCTGTAGGCCAAACTTAGCTCAGACCAATGTGGGCAATCTTGATCAATCCATATTACAGGCTGTAAATACTTGAGGGGCCAGCCCTGATTTCCCCCTGTGTCGCACTGTGCTGACAGAACTAAGATCGGATTACTTCTGTTGTGTCTGTCCTTCAACCCTAATATCCCTGTTTGACATACAAGTACGTTTTTGAGTGTGTTCTGAAAAAAATGAAAGGCATTGTTGGATCTGTGGCTTTTCTCCCCCTCCTTTTATATATATTAAATTGTGCATTAATGAAGTAATTAAGAATGGTCTTCCTGTTAAAGTGCCTGAGGCTTTCTAAACAATGGAAATGCCAAGACTACATATGCAGCCGTTTGTATAGTAGACCAACCAAATAATGAAATACATACGCACGGCCCACATTCACTCCCTCCCCCCTCAGTTATTTGGGTCAACGCGGGGCTTAGGAAGAAGCAGAGCAGGAACTAGGTCCCTCTGATCTAGTAGGAAAATACTTCTAATAAAGATGTTCAGATTCTGCAGAAGTACTCCTCCAGCCTCTCTGGATGGGTAGAAGGTGCTTTACAAAGGCCATTGAGCAAATTAAAAACTCATTGCTCCTGGATTCATTGATTGTTACCTTGTGTTGAAGAGTGATCTTGGCAAATTGGACCAAAGGTTTATGCATAATGGTGGAGGTCACTTTTGTATCTGAAGTCTTCACTTGAGTTGTTTAACAAAGCCTCCAGTCCACCTATAGAATCATAAAGTACTGCATCCCTGAGAGGCTATTTGGCCCATCCTTGTTACTGGCTTTTCAAAACTCTGCTGCTTTTGCCACTGTCCTGCTCGTTATCCACAGCAGGACAACCTTTTCCCCAGTCTGTTTTACATCCATTGTCCATGTGGTTGGATGGATTCTCTACCCTTTTGAGCGGTGGATTGCCTATTGTGTAAAAAAATTGGCCGATCCATTTGCTTATTCAGTGACCCTGTGTGGACCATTGTCTACTGTGTTGCTCAGAAAGGAACCTTTTGCAGTTTGCAGGCAGCATGATCATTTATGTTGTGTATTCGACTTTCTTCAAACCACTTCGGAATAGAATCAGGTTTGATATCACTGGCATATGTCTTGAAATTTATTGGACTTTCCGGCAGCGGGACAATGCATACATAATACAGGTGTCCCCGGCTTTTCGAATGTTCGCTTTACGACACCTCGCTGTTACCAAAGACCTACATTAGTTACCTGTTTTCACTAACAGAAGGTGTTTTCACTGTTACAAAAAAAGGCAGCGCGCGCCCCGAGCAGCCAAACTCTTCCCCTGGAACTGCATTCTAGCCAGCATTGCTTAAACACGTGCCTGTGAGCATCTGTGCTTTATGTCGATTTACTTTGAGCATCCGTTAGCAAGATGAGTTCTAAGGTATCGGAAAAGCCTAAAAGAGCTCGTAAGGGTGTTACACTTAGAGTAAGACTAGACGTAATTAAGCATTTCGATCATGGTGAATGAAGTAAGGACAAAGTGAGTTTAGCTTGTGGAAATTGATGAAGGTGATGTTGAAGAGGTTTTGGCATCCCATAACCGAGAACGGATAGATGAAGAGCTGATGCAATTGTAAGAGCAAAGGATAACAATCGAAACTGAATGCAGTAGCGAACGGACCAAAAGTGAAGTCGTCCAGGAACTGATCGTGAAGCAACTGCATGAGAGTTTCGCTGCAATTGACAACAATGATTGCAGAAAAGTACAACTTTAATTTTGAAAGGGTACATAGGTTTAGGGCATATTTGCAGGATGGTTTGAGTGCTTACAAAGAACTATATGGTAGAAAAATGCGCGAGGCTCAGCAGTCAAGCATACTGTCGTTTTTCAAGCCTTCCGCATCAGCCACAGCAGACGACGAACCTCGACCTTCGACATCAAGGCAGGCAGACATAGCAGAAGATGACCTGCCTGCCCTGATGGAAACAGACGACGATGAGATGACACCCCAGTGTCCCACCACCCCAACCTCCAACGACTCAGCCTGATACACCATCATCAGTGTGCTCGCTGTCTTTCCAATTCCAGTAAGTGATACTACACTGTACGTACATTATTTCTACCTTATATAGGCTGTGTATTTTTATGTGTTATTTGGTATGATTTGGCAGCTTCATAGCTTGAAGGTTACTGGAGAGAGTGTTTCTGCTGAGAGCGCTTGCGTGAGATTTTCACTACGGTGGACAGTGCAATGATTTCAGAAAAGAATTTCTACTTTATATAGTCTGTGTATTTATCATATCATTCCTGCTTTTGCTATATGTTACTGTTATTTTAGGTTTTATGTGTTACTTGGCACGATTTGGCAGGTTATTTTTGGGTCTGCGAACGCTCACAGATTTTTCCCATATAAATAAATGGTAATTGCTTCTTCACTTTAGAACATTCCGGCTTACGAACAGTTTCATAGGAACGCTGTACCTTCGGATGGGGGGGAAACCTGTAATGGAAAAACACAAATACAGAAATTCTTTTCCACTATGTATAATATATTTTATACATAATATAATATGCATATAATAGATTTATATATTAATAAATAGTGCAAAAATAAAAATGTAGTGAGGTAGTGTTCATGGGTTCAATATCCATTCAGGAATCAGACGGTAGAGGGGAAGGAGCTGTTCCTGAATCATTGTGTATGTTCCTTTGGGCTCCTGTACCTCCTTCCTGATGGTAGCAATGAGAACAAGGCATGACCTGGGTGATGGGGGTCCTTAATGATGGATACCACCTTTTTGAGGCATCGCTCCCTGAAGATGTCTTTTGCTTAATACTTCCCTCTGGAACAGGGGTTCCCAGCCTTTTTTATGCCATGGACCAGTACCGTTAAGCAAGCCTCAGGATGGGAACCGCTGCCGAGTAACTGTGGGTTTGGTGCATCTTATAACCTATAACCTACAGCTTCTAAATTGTTCTTGTCTGGGAGGAATAAATGGCTACTGGGTTCCAGTAAGAACCTGTCAAGGTTCATTTGTTGATTCCAGAAATGGGGTTAGAGCTGCTTCGGTTGTGTCTTGTGCTGAATTGCTGGCATGTGTTCAGCTAAGTGGACAGTTGCTGGGGCTGTGTGGGCCAGATAAAGGTTGACTTTACCCTTGTACCTGTTGCTCAATGAGTGCCCGACTTTGCCTTTTATCATGAAGCCTTCCAGTCAAGATGGCACCCATGTACAACGCTCCCACGGTTGACAGTTTCTAGATAAACTACGAAATTATTTATTTCACTTCTTTTGGGTCTGTTTTTTGCCTTGAATGTGTTTCTGGGTCTGTTGGAGTCTGTGATTTGCAGCTTGGAGACCGTTTGGATGTTCCCGCGCTTTGCTGTCTCCAAGGGGATTCTGGGAGGCAGTGAGTACTCGCCTCGTGGCGAGAAGGCTGCGGGCGAGCTGATGTTCGACTCTATTTCTCCGATTAAATCTTCCATTGTTCACCGATTAAAGCGATGAGGGAGATTGAAACACCAGCAAGAATGTGAAAGGTGACCGTCGGCTGCCTGCCTTTTGATTGCTGGTGGGATCGCTCAGCTGCCGGAAAGGGAACGCTGTGCGGCCTGCTACTGTGCCCGGAGAATGTTTTTTTGAAGTTTTCTGTGTTTTGGATATGGATCTGAACGATGGACTGTGGACTTCTTTTTTCTTTTTTTTTCCCTTTTTTTTGTTGTGCAGGGAAGGGGGATTTGGGAATCGATGTTCTTGTTCCGTTTGTTTTTTTTGTGCAAAGGAGAGGGAATTTAGGGGTTCTTGATCGTGTTGCTGTTTTTTTCTTGGTTTCGTGACTATCTGGAGAAGAAGAATTTCAGAGTTGTATACCTTGATAATAAATGAACCTTTGACCTTTGAATCCTTGTTCATAAATTTTCTGGGGTTACCTCTTGTGTTATGTGGTTCATCTTTTCACAAAATTCTGACTCACTACCTCAGGTATTGCTCGATATGATGTGCAAGTACTTAGATCTATTGCTAACTAGGCAGGAGCAGGACCGCAGAGGGAAAAGATACCACCACTAACTCTTAGAATGAAAGTGTCTCAGCCCATCCCCATTTACAAAAGGTATTATTTATCTCTGTTGCTTCAAATGAACTTCAATCCTTTCCTAGTACATGACATCTTGTGTATCTTGTTGTAAGGAAGACTTCACTCAATGATAGGGCAAGTAGAGATAACTTCATTCAGCTCCTCTTGCCCCATCATTGAAATGTTCTCACAACCTACGGACTCACTTTCAAGGACTCCATGTCAAGTTCTTAATATTTATTGCTTATTTATTTGTTGTTATTATTTTTTTCTTTTTGTATCTGCATAATTTGTTGAACACCCAGTTGGTGCAGTCTTTCATTGATTCTGTTATGATTCTATGGATTTATTGAGTATGCCTGCAAGACCATGAATCTCAGGATTGTGTATGGTGACATATATGTACCTTTAAAATAAGTTTACTTGGAACTTCATACTTTATGACAGAACTGAAGATTGTGTATTTACATTATAAACTTAATTTGATGTCTTTCTGAGAGTGGTAAGAGTTGTACACCAGAGAAACGGCCTTTCTGCCCACATGTCCATGATAACTCTTTTCCATTTTACACAAACGCCATTTACCCCTGTTTCTAGGCATAGAAGTGTACCTAATTGTCTCTTAAGAGTATTGATCGTGTGTGATTCCACCACCTCCTCCGGCAGCATGGTCTAGAGATCAGTCATTCTGATTTTGAGAGAACACATTCCAGATTCCCTTTCAAGCTCCTCTCCCGGATACTCCTACCATGGGGATAAAGTTCGGGCCATCTGTTGTGGTTGTGCCTCTCATGATGTTTCGTCTCTACCGGGTCGCCCCTTGGTCTCCTTTGCTCCAGGGAAATAACCAGTCGCTTAATCACAAAATGAACCTAAAAGAGATGGATGACTGAACTCCTGTCTACCCAAGGGATCTGCATGTCCTGTAATTGCTAACATGGTATCTTATAAGTGGACAATGTGTGTAACACTGAGTTAATCCAACATTAAATATCACTCTCTTGGAAATGTAATGGACGAAACAATTCAATAGTTGTTCTGGACCCGTTAACTCAGCAGGAGTGATGTTGCTGAATTACCCTTGAGATCTGATTTTACATTGCCTTGAAAGATACTTTTATTTATTTATTAACAAAACTCTTTGATAGCTTGGGTTTAAAGTCATTCTGCTAGATTATTCATAGACTCCCTCATTACTTGAAAGTAGTAAAGGCAAAGAAACTGGTTTGACATGGAAATGGACAAGACTATTGAGTGTCCACCATCAAAGTAGTAACTATGAGATAGATACTTTATTGATCCCAAAGGAAATTACAGTGTCACAGTAGCATTACAAGTGCACAGATACACAAATATTAGAAGTAAGAAAGAATAAAAAACAAGTTACCTTAAAGATAAGATGCACAAGACTTACAAGGCAAAGATTTCCAAGATTTTCAAGTTCACACTGATAAGATGGTAGTGCAAGAATTACCATAATATTATATAGTAATGGGTGCACACTCACACCATCCGGATAAGAAGTGATGTCAGTATAGCACACCAGGGTGTGGTAAACAGAGCTTAAACTGAGCTTTGGTAAGTGGAGGTTAATAACAGTCTAACAGGAGGGGGTCATCACTTCCCTGACTATAGGTTGACTGATTATAAGGCCTAATGACTGAAGGTAAGATTGACCTTGTATAGCGATCTTTGGAGCAGCACAGTTGTCTTAATCTAGTACTAAAAGTGTTCCTTTGGTGGCGCGACGCAGCTTGCACAGCCACTTCAGTGAATGATATCTGTAATCTGTCAAGTAGGGTGCCGTGCACAATTCTGATTTGATGGAGACAGACGTGAAAGCACGGAGGAACATCTGGTGAAACTTCTGAAATGCCTTTTTCGCTGCTGCTGTTACTGTGTGATCCAGAATCTCCGAAGGGGAAGGCCCCGAGTCCTCGGCTTTGCCTGTTGCTTGGCGGCCGGGACGGAGTCGAAGCGCTTGGCAGAGATGGTGCTCGGTGCTCGGTGTCGAAGGGCTGCTCGGAGGCTCAAAGTTTTCGGACTCAGAGTCGGCTGTGGTCAGGTGCTTCTAATGCATCGACAGTTGTCGGTGCCTGGAGGTTTATGGCAGAGAGAGTTTCTCCCTTCCACCGCCTGCTATCGGGGACTATTGGGAGCCGATCAGAACTTTGAGACTTTTTTTTACCGTTCCCATGGTCTGATCTTTGTCAAATTATGGTATTGCTTTGCACTGTTGTAACTATATGTTATAATTATGTGGTTTTGTCAGTGTTAGTCTTTGGTTTGTCCTGTTTTTTTTTGTGATATCACTCTGGAGGAACATTGTATCATTTCTTAATGTATGCATTTCTAAGTGACAATAAACGAGGACTGAGTGTCCTCATAATCTAATCTAATCTAATCCTCTGTTCAGCCAAGATGGTGTGCAGAGGGTGGGAAACATTGTTCAGAATTGCCCAGATTTTCTGGAGGGTTCTTTGTTCTACCACAGCCTCCAGTGTGTCTCCTATAACAGAGCCAGCCTTTCAAATCAGTTTATTGAATCTGATGGCATCAGCCGTGTTGCTGCCACTGCCCCAGCACACCTCTGCACCACCGCATAGAAGATTGTACTGGGGAGAAGAGACGGGTAGAACATGTGAAGGAGAGGCCTACATACTCCAAAGGACTTCAATCTCCTCAGGAAGTAGAGGCGACTCTGGCCCTTCTTGTACACAGCCTCTGTGTTGGTGCTCCACTCAAGTCTGTCATTCAGGTGGACCCCCCCAGGTACTTGTAAGTCCTTACCATCAGTAGTAGCATGGATCAGTGCAGGCTTAGCCTTTCCAAAGTCCATCACCATCTCCATTGTCTTACTGATGTTGAGCTGCAGATGATTCAGCTTGCACCATTTGACAAAGTCCTCCACCAGGGCCCTGTATTCATTCTCCTGTCCTCCCTTTATGCACCCAACTATTGCTGAGTCATCAAAGAATTCCTACAAATAACTTGACTTGGTGTTGCATCTAAAGTCCGAGGTATACAGGGTAAACAGGAAGGGAGCCAATACAGTCCCCTGTAGGACCCCAGTGTTGCTTGTAGCCACGTCTGATACAAAGCTCTGAAGCTGCACCAGCTGTGGTCTGTCAGTCAGTTAGTCCATTATCCAGGATACAATGGAAGTGCCAACCTGCATTGAATGGAGCTTTTCCCCTGGCAATGAGGGCTGTGTGATATTGAAGGCACTTGAGAAATAATTAAAAAAAAAAAAATCTTCACAGTGCTGCCCTGTTTATCCATATGGGAATCAGCTCTGTTCAGCAGGTAGATGACAGCATTATCAACTCCAATGTGCTCTTGGTAGGCAATCTGCGGGGGATGGAGGGCTGGTTTGACCAGGGGTCAGAGGTGAGCCAGGTCAAGCCTCCGTAGGGTCTTCATGATGTGTGAAGTCAGGGCCACAGGACAGTAGTTGTTCAAAACTTTCGGCTGGCCCTCCTTGGGTACTGGAGCCATGCATGATGAGGCTTAGATTGAAAATGCACTGGAAAACTCTGCACTGCTGCTCAGCACACTCTTTCAGGACCTTGGGGTTCACACCATCTAGTCTCGATGCTTTGCTGAGCCTGAGTTTCCCCAGGGCCCTTCTCACCTGCTCAGTAGTGAAGCTGAGTTCACGATGACTGGGGAGTTGGTGGAAAGTGGGGCTGGGAGAGATGAAGGTCGGGACGATAGCAGTTGGTATGTGAAGACGTGGATGGTAGGAGCAGGGGAAGGAGCGGGGTGAAGTCAATGGTAGCCTGTGTTGTTTATCCATGTGTTGAATCGGAGGAAGGAGGGGAGGGAGGCCCTGGGTCTGAGGGAACATTGGGTACCTCGGCACCTGGGTTGATGTTCTGGGGGGGGGGGTGTGAACAGGAGGGAAATTGTCAAACCTATTGAAGAATTGGTTTAACTCATTATCCCATTCATGGCTGCATTCTAAGGCTCTACGGCTAGGCTGATTGAAGTCAGTAATGTTCTTCATGCCTCTCCACACCTCCTGTATGCTAGTCCACCCAAGCTTGTGCTCCACCTCGCTCCTGTATTCCTCTTTAGCCACTTTAATCTTCTCCTTTAGCTCCCTGTGCATGTTTCAAGCCCTCCTTGTCTCCTGATCTAAAGACTCTCTTTCTGTGGTTGAGAAGAGCCTTCAGGTCACTGGTGACCCATGGTTTGCTGTTAGGGAAGCAGTGAATAGCCCTTGATGGCATTACAGTGTCCACACAGAGGTTGATATAGCCAATAATGCGATCAGTAAGTCCGTTAATGTCTTCCTCATATGGTTCACAAAGCACATTCCAGTCAGTAACCTCAAAGCAGCCCTTCAAAGCCTCAATGAAATCTGCAGACCATTTCCTTACTGTGTTGTTCGTAGCTAGCTGATGCTGAACTTTGGGTGTGTACAAGGACATGAGGTGAACCAGATTGTGACCTGATCTTCCATGTGGTGGGGGGGGGGGGGGAGAAGAGAGCCATGGAGCTGTGTGCATCTTTAACAATTGCATACAAGAGATCCAGTGTTTTATTTTCTCTTGCATGACACTTGACAAACTGAACGAAGATGGGTAGGGTTGTCGAGAGAGAAACATGGTTGAAGTCTTCCGATACTGCGATGAACACATTGGGGTGTTGAGTCTGGAGTCTCGCGATGGTAGTGGTAATGATGTCACACGCAGCATCAGGACTGCGTCGGAAAGGCGGAATGTAGACAGCAAACAATATGGCGCAGCTGAACTCGCGCAGTAGATTATATAGGTGGAAACTCACAGCAAGCAGTTCGATGTCCAAGACTGCAGATTCATTCTTTCACAGAAGTGTGACCGGGATTACACAATCTGTTGTTCACAAACACAGCAAGCCCACCTCCCTTCTTCTTACTGCGCTGTAGATTAACTCTGTCTGCTCGTAGCGTTGAAAACTCATTCACAGTGGTGTTGGAATCCGAGATTTGCTCGTGCAGCCACGTCTCAGTGAAACACATAACACTGCATTCCCAGTATTCATTCTGTGCTGATTGTGCTGTGTAGATTGAGAAGGCGTGCTGTCGTAGATGGTTACAGTTTGAATAAGTTGGTTTGACTGAATGATGAAACCAAGTTAGAAAATTGAGTGCTCATTTGGAAAATTTGA
Source organism: Mobula birostris (assembly GCF_030028105.1). Taxonomy (NCBI): domain Eukaryota; kingdom Metazoa; phylum Chordata; class Chondrichthyes; order Myliobatiformes; family Myliobatidae; genus Mobula; species Mobula birostris. The sequence goes on from NC_092400.1 coordinate 20,823,850, forward strand.
AAGATGTTTTTCAAAAGAAGTGTAGATTTTGGACTTTTTAAATGTTCAGAACCCTTCATTTAAAAGTATATACGAAACTAGAGATGCTGTAAAGAGATGAACTGGTTTTGTTATTTAATCTATATTGAGATTTTATCTCTGTTCTGGTGAAGGAGGTAGGGACCAGTGCGTTGTGACTGTGATCAAAGTCACGAGAGACACTGAACCTGTTGATACAGAAGTCATTACTCATTATAACAAGCAGGCGTCCTTCCGGACAACCTCTCATTGGAGTCTCACAAACCCAAAGTACATTTTGATACCCTTAATACTTCAATTTGGGTTGACAGTGCTTACTGTGAATTGCATATCTACAGTGGGAGGTATCTCTGAAAATTGAAATACCTTGGCCTCCCTGAACTTAGTTACAAGGATGCAAGTTCCTTAAACCTGTAGCTGATGCAGGGCAATTAACACAGCCCCATTTGTCTTAGATTTGACTGATCTCTTAAGGCTGATTTATACTTCTGCGTTAACGCGACGCCGTAACCTATGCAAGTGGCCTACGCGCGTTGTGAGCATTTATACTTATACGTTGGTGTGCCTGCATCGCTCTGCAATTCGGGCACGTCACGCATGTGCACACACCTGCCCGTGCAAGGCTTCATGGTCATGGTAGTCTTTCTCGGGGTAAACAAGCTTAAAGCGAGCGTCTTTTTTCGTAAAAGCGAAATGTGTCCTCCATAATTTTGGAGGTCTGTAAAGCTTTATGGAATGCATTGAAGCCAGAGTTCCTTCCCTGCCCTTCAGTCGGCCAATGGGAAACTATTGCAGCGTAGGATGAAATGCAATGCTACCAAGCGGACCGATCACAGTTGTTGCGGTCTGCGTTGCCGTGACGCGTAGTTACATTTTAGGAGAGGTGCGTGTCAGGCTACAGCGTAGGGATCCGCGTAGGCTCTGCGTAGGGTTTGTGGCGATGCCGTACCTATGGCGTTGATTTGACGCACAAGTATAAATCAGCCTTAAGTCTGTGGGCCAGTTTAACTTCAATTTACTGCTTGCAATTTCCAATAAGAACTGAAGACTGGATCTTGTTAGAGTTAATGTTTGCTTTCATCACATAACTCCAGAGTACTCCCTAACACAACAGAAGAGGTTTAGGATTTTGAAAGATACGCTGTTATTGCATTTAGTGAGCTGACTAGTCTGAGCCGTCAACATAAAGCAGACAGGTGCCCTGCCTAGGCTGTTCTGGCATACTTGTCTGGCTGGTGGTGGTGGTGGGGATGGATTAGAATTCCTTGAAAGGTTTTATCCCCGGAGACACCCTTGCACTTCACAGAAGAATTTTGAAAGATCCCAAATACTGCTTGACTCCTGCATGTAGAATTGGCCCAGCACTGTCTAGAGGAGAAGCTGAGTTTCAGCTGATCCAGGAGCTTTTAACAGCAATGAATCTTCCCTGATCAAAGTCTGCTGATTACCCTGATGAGTAGAGAGAGTCCTGGGATGTAGTCAAAGGAAGGGGTGTACAGCGTTCTGTGGATCTAGAATAGCTGAAGGGATAAAGAAAGTTGTGAGGAAAGTACCAAGTAAACAGAGGTTAAAAGAATGTTTTAAATGGTTGGAGGAGCGGTAACGTACTGTTGGATATGGTGATATTGATCCAGAAGTTCTTAGGAAGTCAAGATGGAGGAAGTGATCCCCTAACCAAATTAAATTAAAATAAAAAAGCTGAATTGGTGGAAATCTTTCTAGGAAGCACACTGCCCTGTTTTAGAAACGTATCATTACTTAATCTAAATCGTGGACCTTTCAGTAACTGTATACTGGGAGTACCTTTAGCAGAAGCACTTTTTAAAAGCACTTTAAGAAGGCAACTTGTAACCACCACCTCAAAGGCATTTAGGGATGGGTAATAAATGCTGAGCTTCTTTCCGATGTTCACACCTCAGTAAAATCTGGTTCATTGCACAACATCCAACCCAGAATTCCCTTTCCTCTAGTTGGCTCCAGCAAAGTTGCTCTAAAAAATTATTTTATAGGCATTCTACAAATTCCCTCTCGAGGGATCCTGCACCAAGCTGTCTTTCCCAATCTACCTGTATATTGAAATCCCCATGATTATTGTAACATTGCCCTTATTACACGCCTTTTCTATTTCCTGTTGAAATTTGTATCCCACATCCTGCCTACTGTTTGGAGACATGTATACAGTGGAATGCAAAAGTTGGGCACCGCTGGTCAAAATTTCTGTTACTGTGAATGGGTAAGCGAGTAAAAGATGAACTGATTTCCAAAAGGCATAAAGTTAAAGGTGACACATTTCTTTAATATTTTAAGCAAGATCACTTTTTTATTTCCATCTTTTACAGTTTCAAAATAACAAAAAAGGAAAAGGGCCCGAAGCAAAAGTTTGGGCACCCTGCATGGCAGTACTTAGTAACACCCCCTTTGGCAAGTATCACAGCTTGTAAACACTTTCTGTAGCCAGCTAAGGGTCTTTCACTTCTTGTTTGGGGGATTTTCGCCCATTCTTCCTTGCAAAAGGCTTCTAGTTCTGTGAGAGTCTTAGGCCATCTTGCGTGCACTGCTCTCTTGAGGTCTATGCACAGATTCTCGATGATGTTTAGGGTGGGGGACTGTGAGGGCCATGGCAAAACCTTCAGCTTGCACCTCTTGAGGTAGTCCATTGTGGATTTTGAGGTGTGTTTAGGTTCATTATCCTGTTGTAGAAGCCATCCTCTTTTCATCTTCAGCTTTTTTACAGACGGTGTGAAGTTTGGTTCCAGAATTTGCTGGTATTTAATTGAATTCATTCTTCCCTCTACCAGTAAATGTTCCCCGTGCCATTGGCTGCAACACAAGCACAAATCATGATCGATCCACCCCTGTGCTTAACAGTTGGAGAGGGGTTCTTTTCATGGAATTCTGCACCTTTTTTTTCCCAAACATACCTTTGCTCATTGCGCCCAAAAAGTTCTATTCAGAAGGTTCAAAGGAACATATAAACAAGCCTGATGCATTTTGGAAACAAGTCCTGTGGACTGATGAAGTTTGTGTCGCAGCCAGTGGCACAGGGAACATTTACTGGTAGAGAGAAGAATGAACTCAATTAAATACCAGCAAATTCTGGAAGCAAACATCACACCGTCTGTAAAAAAGCTGAAGATGAAAAGAGGATGGCTTCTACAACAGGATAATGAACCTAAACACACCTCAAGATCCACAGTGGACTACCTCAAGAGGTGCAAGCTGAAGGTTTTGCCATTGGCCCTCACAGTCCCCCGACCTAAACATCATCGAGAATCTGTGGATAGACCTCAAAAGAGCAGTGCATGCGAGACAGGCCAAGAATCTCACAGAACTGGAAGCCTTTTGCAAGGAAGAATGGGCAAAAATTCCTCAAACAAGATTTGAAAAACTCTTAGCTGGTTACAAAAAGCGTTTACAAGCTGTGATACTTGCCAAAGGGGGTGTTACTAAGTACTGACCATGCAGGGTGCCCAAACTTTTGCTTCGGGCCCTTTTCCTTTTTTGTTATTTTGAAACTGTAAAAGATGGAAATAAAAAAATTTTCTTGCTTAAAATATTAAAGAAATGTGTCATCTTTAACTTTATGCCTTTTGAAAATCAGTTCATCTTTTCCACAGCTATTCACAGTAACAGAAATTTTGACCGGGGTGCCCAAACTTTTGCATGCCACTGTATAACTCCCATCAGGGCCTTCTTACCCTTGTGATTTCTTAACTCTATCCACAAGGATTCTACATCTTCCAATCCTCTGACACCTGTTTCTAAGGATTTGATTTAATTTTTTTTTACCAACAGAGCCACCCCATCCCCTCAGCCTACCTGCCTGTCCTTTCGATGCAATGTCTATCTTTGGATGTTAAGCTCCCAACTATGATATTCTTTCAGTCATGACTCAGTGGTACCCACAACATCACACCTACCAATCTCTAACTGCGCTACAAAATCATCTACCTTATTCTGTATACTATGTGCACTCAAATATACAGTAACGCCATCCATCCTGTATTCATCACCCTTTTCAATTTCTGCCCCCATGTTACACCTAACTCATTCCACTGACTGCAATTTTGCCCTATCATCAGCCTGTCCTGCATCTACTTGTATACCAACTGCCCTGTCCTCTGCCCTATCACTCTGGTTCCTATTCCTCTACCAAATTAGTTTAAACCCTCTCCAACAGCTTTCGCAAACCTGTCCGTAAGGATATCGGTTGCCCTCGGGTCCATGTTTAACCCGTCCTTTATGCACAGGTCATACCTTCACTAGAAGAGATTCCAATGATCCAGAAATCTGAAGCACTGTCCCCTGCAGCAGTCCTTGGAGGTCCTGTTTGTTAGCCTCCTCCATAACTTGCTATACTCACAGTGCAGGACCTGTTCTCCCTTTCTACTTAATGGCATTGATGCCAATGTGCACCACGACCCCTGGTTGATCAATCTCCTTCTTAAGAATATTCTGCAGCTGCACTTGAGATATCCTTGACCCTAGCACTTGAGAAGGAACGTACTATCCAGGTGTCTCTTTCTTGGCCACAGAATCGCCTGTCCCACCCCCTAACAATTGAGTCTCCTATCACTATGGCTCTACCTAACTTTACCCTTCCCAGCTGAACCTCGAAGCCAGCCACAGTGCCACTGGCCTGGCTACTGCTGCCCTGCCCTGATAGTTCATCCCTCCCCCAACGGTATCCAAAGTGGCATACTTGTTGCTGAGAGGAATGGCCATGGGAGCCCTGCACTGACTGTCTACTCCCCTTAATTCTCTGGTGGTCACCCATCTGCTAAGTGAAACCTGCACTCTGGGTGTGACCACCAAGTAAAGTCTCATCCATGAGGTTTTCAGCCTTCCGGATGGTCCTAAGTACCTCCAGCTCCATGAGCTGAAATTGGGTGCACTTCTTGCAAATACAGTCATCAGGAAGACCATTAGGTACCCTGCAATCCCATATCTTAGAGGAGCACCATTCCACTGCCTACATTACCATCCTGTCTATACTTGTTATACCTTTGGCTCTAACTTCTTATGCTCTACAATCAACTAAACGATTTCAAATGACTCTGCACCCCTAACCTCTGCCTCTTCTTGCCAGAGGTTGACTGCTCTAACACTCCCATGGTGGCCACTCCACTTGCAAATTGCTTCTTTTTATTGGCCCTTGCTAATTCACTAATAACCCAAATGATGTCCCACTTGGCAGACAAATCTTGGTCAATTTTTAAACCTGGCACCTGAAGTCCATGTACCACTCTGAGGTGCATTTTCTTGCAGGCATTCACAGTAGAACAAAGAAATACAATAGATGACAAAAACTACACACAAAGACCACGTGCAAAAGAAAAGCAGTGCAAAAAGAAAAAAAACTAATAATAATCATAAATAATACTGAAAAGCTGAGTTGAAATAAATAGTCTTTTAAGAAAGAAAACTAACTGCAATGAAAGTTAATGTATTTATTTGGGAGACAGAGGAACTTGTCAAAGAAATGATGCAAGATTAGAAAACTATACTCATCAAGGATGTGTTGTCACTAATGAGCCTTCAAAAGACTATCCTCTGTTGGTTTTGTGGCCAAAATGGTTCATTTTGGATTAGCACCAATGGGTGATAAGCTCCATGAAGCCATCCTCATGACCTGGACAACATATGAGCAGTCCTTTGTGTGGAGATGGTAAGAGTGGTGAAAAGTGTGCAGATCCCAGGTCTAAGTAAACTAGTGCACTAGGAAGAAGTCAAATCAACACAACAACCCTATTTTAACTAGTAAAGGTTGTGCCAAAATTGTTGAATGCACTTGGGGGTTAGGCCGGTAATTACATTAGACCTCAGACTGGAAAGGGTCAGTTGGTCTAGCACTGGGAGGAATATTGGGTGTATTTTGTATTTTTTATTTTAAAGTGCTGAATGTGAATCTTGAAGTACGGAGGAAATCCGTTAGCACTTTCATTGCTGTGACTGATATCCAGAAGGCTTCTATTCTTGTCCTACTCCTGGTTTTCATGAAATCTGGGAATCCATCATTTGGAATTTGTCCAGGAATTGTATTCCAGGCAGATGAGACATTTCTCTCAGAAGAGAACTGAGAGAAAGTTATCTGACATTCATCTTGTTTGCGGTGTGTGGATCAGCAGTAGATAGAATAATCCTGCAGCGCCTGTTTCAAACAACTCTGAATAATTGCAGCAAGTTTCAAGGTTGTTTTGCTTTAACTTGTAGGCTTCTCTGGAGACCTGAGAGGAAAATCTTGTTTTCAGATTAGTTGGTAGAAAGTCGCTGTCCATGAGGTGTTCGTTTACTCTGTCTTTTCCTCAATACTTTGGCCTTTCAGCAGCAGTTTAGTGGTGGGTGCTCCCAAGCTTCCTCCAGGAGGACTACAACCTTGTTGTAGGGTTCGGAGGTTGGCGTGCCTCAATAACCCAGAGAGCTATGCTGGCTGGAGTCAAGGCTTTTATGCTTCAGCTCTTGGGAGGGTCACCCATGCCCAACAGGTCAAAGGGTAGAGGCCAGACTAAGAGTGGTCCATCGGTCCTCCGGGTTCGGGGGTTCAGCTCAGGGCCAACAACCCTGAACTGGTAAATCAAAACTGTTACGAAAACAGCAATGAAGAGTCCTTTTTCATCTGAGTGCAATTTTATTCCCGAGTCTCCGCTAGGGACTTGAATGACTGACATTAGTGAAAGCTGAGAGGAGGCTACTGACACGATGAAGGAAGCTCTGAACCCTGCCAGAAATGGAGGACCTTCATTGCTGTCCTAAACACCAGCGATGTAACAGGCAGTAAGAAAGAAAGTAAACTCCCAAGTGTCGTATTCTGTCTCCTTTGGTGGAGTGGTGATATTGAAGATATGTGAGATCACATCCTCAAGTTACGGGTTGTAGTGACAGCTGAATGGTCTGCTAGTTTCCAAGATAAATATGCTGTCTTATAGCAGATAGGAGAACTTATGGAAACATACAAACATAGAAATACATAAAATTATGAAAGGCATAGATTAGAGGCAGGAAAGTTGTTTCCACTGATAGGTGACACTAGAACTAGGGGACATGGCCTCAAGATTTGGGGGAGTAGATTTAGGACAGAGATGAGGAGGAATACGCTCAAAAACTCCTATAGTTGTACCGTGGAGAGCATTCTGACAGGCTGCATCACTGTCTGGTATGGAGGGGCTACTGCACAGGACCAGAAGAAGCTGCAGAAGGTTGTAAATCTAGTCAGCTCCATCTTGGGCACTAGCCTACAAAGTACCCAGGACATCTTTCGGGAGTGGTGTCTCAGAAAGGCAGCGTTCATTATTAAAGACCTCCAGCACCCAGGGCATGCCCTTTTCTCACTGTTACCATCAGGTAGGAGATACAGAAGCCTGAAGGCACAAACTCAGCGATTCAGGAACAGCTTCTTCCCCTCTGCCATCCCATTCCTATATGGGCTTTGAAGCTTTGGACACTACCTCACTTTTTTAATATACAGTATTTCTGTTTTTGCACATTTTTAAATAATCTATTCAATATATGTAATTGATTTACTTTATCAACAGGAATTCTGCAGATGCTGGAAATTCAAGCAACACACATCAAAGTTGCTGGTGAACGCAGCAGGCCAGGCAGCATCTCTAGGAAGAGGTGCAGTCGACGTTTCAGGCCGAGACCCTTCGTCAGGACTAACTCTTCCTTCAGTTAGAGATGCTGCCTGGCCTGCTGCGTTCACCAGCAACTTTGATGTGTATTGCTTGATTTACTTCATTATTGTTTTATCTATTTTTTTCTCTCTCTGCTAGATTATGTATTGCTTTGAACTGCTACTGCTAAGTTAACAAATTTCACGTCACATACCAGTGATAATAAACCTGATTCTGATTCTGAATTCTTATTCTGAACTGCTTTTCCCAGGGGGTGGTGAATCTGTGGAATTCTCTGCCCAATGAAGCAGTGGAGCTTACCTCAGTAAATGCACTTAAAACGGGATTAGATAGATTTTTGCATAGTTGGAGAATTAAGGGTTATGGGGAAAAGGCAGGTAGGTGGAGATGAGTCGACAGCCAGATCAGCCATGGCGATCAGCCATCAGATATTGCATGGCGGAGTGGGCTCGACGGGTCAGATGGCCGACTCCTGCTCCTGTTTCTTATGTTCTTATCTTCTTATGTAACTTGAATCCATTATAAAGATAATAAATATATGCATTTAAGTATTCCTTTGAAACCATGTGTCAATGCAGTTGTGAACACACTATGTCAAATGCTTGTCCTCTTGTGGTTAGGAAGTCTAATTATGCCAGTGAAGCTTCTTTTGACCTGTCTGTGGAAAGACTGTATTGGGACCTCCTCTGACCTGAGGGTTTTCCACCTTGTGGTAGACACATGCTGTTGTGAGCCACTTCCGTGAACGGTCGACCTATAAGCCTCATTATAGGTTGTCTTCTGTATCTATACCAATGTTGTGTCAGTGCAGTATAAATGTTTTCATCTGTCCGAAGGTTTTTTTTGCAACGGAGAGGCTTGGAAAGATGGCCTGCAAAGCAGACTCTTTCCTTCACAGAATTTCGGCATCATTGACAAAGCCGGAGTTGATTGTCCTTAAACTGAGTGGGTTTCAGACAGGAAGCAAGTCTAAACTATATTGGTGGGTTTTGAGTCAAGTCCAAACCAAAGTTCAAAGTAAATTTATTATCAAAGTACATATATTTCACTATGTGCAACTCGTGAGATTCATTTTCTTAATGCGTGTATTCAATGAATTCATAATAGAATAATAAATATATCAAATTTCCTTCCTTGGAGTACATTAATGAGATGATCTGATCACGAATTGATTGCAAGTATAATTTGTGTTCTCTTGCCACAGCGATGGTCATTTAGGCCATTGAGTCTGTGTGAACCTTTCTGCCCCATTCTCCCAGGATTTTCCCTACGACCAATATTCCATATGCCTGTCAACTCCATCCTGATTCTCCTATCAGCCACCTACCAACCAGCAGATCACTGGTAATTTTTGGGAACCTATGCGGTCACAAACTCTATACGGACAGTGATAGACATCAGGAACTGAGTCCAGTTCGCTAGACTCTTGGGTCTGTGTGCTGCCTTCTTTTGCTGTTTCAGTCTTCAGTAATGCTCAATGTCACGGTGAGATTTAAACCAGCATTTCTATCTCATTAACGTCCAGATGCTGATCTAGTAATCCGACCGCTGTGGAATCCTCCCATGGTTCTTACTGGTAGTCAGGCTTTGTTCTCAATCGTGACTTACTTTCAAGAGGAGAACTCATTGATGAAGCTTCTGATATTCAACTGATCGAAGCACCATTTGACATGTAGTCACCACCAGCTTGGCTCAGTAAAATCTGCTCTGTTTCTCCTGTGAGTGGAGCACTAAATCTTGCCTGCCTCTCCATTGTGGTGCTGGGGAAGTGCGCCTTGTCAGATGGCAATTTTTAAGATGGGTTGTTTAAACAGAGACATTGTCTATTTCCGCAGCAAAATTCTAAAAGTTCCCAGAGCACTGTATTCTGCTGAAGAACAGGGCAATTATTCACAGAATCCAGCCAAATGTTTATCTCTCAAATAACATCATTAAAATAGATTCAACACACACAAAATGCTGGAGGGGCTCAGCAGGCCGGGCAGCATCTATGGAAAAGAGTGCAGTCGACATGTTAGGCCGAAACCCTTCAGCAGTACCGGAGTGGAAAAAAAAGCTGAGGAGTAGATTTAAAAGTTTGGGAGGAGGGGAGAGAGAAACACAAGGTGATGGGTGAAACCTGGAGGGGGAGGAATGAAATAAAGAGCCAGGAAGTTGTTAGGTGAAAGAGACAGGAGGCAGAAGAAAGAAAAGCGGGAGGAGCACCAGAAGGAGGCGATGGACGGGCAAGGAGATAAGGTGAGAGAAGGAAAAGGGGCTGAGAAATAGTGAAGGAGAAGGGGTGGGAGGCAGTACAGGAAATTCAAGAAATCAATGTACATGGCATCAGGTTGGAGACTGCCCAAACGGAATATAAGGTGTTGTTCCTCCAACCTAAGTGTGGCCTCATCACAACAGTGATGGAGACCATGGATAGACGTATCGGAATGGGAAGTGGAATTAAAGTGGGTGACCACTGGGAGATCCTGCTTTTTCTGGCAGACAGGGCATAGATGCTCGACGAAACGGTCTCCGAATCCATGTCAGGTCCCACCAATACACAGGAGGCCACACCAGGAGCACTGGACACAGTATATGACCCCAACAGACTCACAGGTGAAGTGTCGCCTCACCTGGAAGGACTGTTTGGGGCCCTGAATGGTAGTGAGGGAGGAGGTGTAGGGGCAGGTGTGGCACTTGTTCTGCTGGCAAGGGTAAGTGCCAGGAGGGAATCTATTAAAAAAAAAGTTTGTCTGCTGATTACTACCTTGCTTTATCAGAGGTACCAATCAACAATATTGCTTCCATGTCATGAGTACTTTGGCTTTAAAACACACCTAAGGCTCTGCAAAGACCTTTATCAAAATGTGAAGAGTTAAAGACCAAGCAAGGTACTATAATTATGTTCTGACTGTAATAATGAGAATAAAGGGTGTCCAATTCACTTCCCTATTTCTGGGAATAATAACAGATTTGGTTCCTCATCTGGTTCCTAGATCATGTTGGAATGCTGTGTAGTTCTTGTGAAAACTCTTCCAAGTTGGTGTATTCCACCCCCCCCCCCCCCCCGGACTTCCTGTTCTGTTGTGAGTGTTTTCCATATCCAGCATGTTTTCTTCCTCACGTCATCTCTGGTCTCTTGTCTCGAGCAGTATTTACCTTGCCTTGTTCTTCCAGCCCATCTTGCACTCTGACCTCCAACTCTGAGCTGATTTCCCAACCTATGGACTCACTTTCAAGGACTCTACAGCTCAAGTTCTCGGTATTATTTATTTACTTATTTATTATTGTTTTTTTTTGTATTTGCACAGTTTGTCATTTTCACAATGGTTGTTTGTCAGTCATCGCGTGTAACTGCTATTTATTTAATTAATTTATTGAGATACAGAGCCGAAAAGGCAGCTTGTCATTGGGGATGAGAGCTGATTTTGCTTTTTCTCCGCGATGGTCATCTGAGGCTATGAAGACTGCCCTAGCGGCTGCGCTCAGTGCCAGTAATATGATGAACTGATAAGCAAGGCTTTGGGCCTACTCTAGACTGCTCCGGGGTTCCGATCTGAGGACTCAATTTTGGTTCAGAATGCTGTTCCCCCCAATTGTTTGCACAATCTGTATTTTTCTCCTTTCTCTTGCGCATAGAGTGTTGGTCTTTTATTTTCAATCTTTTTTTAAAAAATTGTGCTCTTTCAGGCTAGTTGCTGTGTGGCTACCCGTGAGCAAGCAAATCTCAAGGCTGTATAGCTTGTACCTGCTCTGGTAATAAAAGAATCTTGAATTTTGAATAGACCCTCTGTCCCTTTGAGCTTTACTGCCCAGCAACCCCCAATTTAACTTTGGCCAAATCATGATACAATTTACAATGACCAATTAACCTACCAACCAGTACCTTTTTGGACTGTGGGAAGAAAACCATGCGGCCACAGGGAGAACATGAAAACTCCTCACAGGCAGCGAAGGGAATTCTATTTTATTTCTTTGTTCTGTCAATACATGCAAGGAAATGATTCTCAGTGTGGTGTATGGTGATATATGCTGTAGGTAGTTTTATGATAAATTTACTTTGAACTTTATATTCTTTCTTGAGTATCTCAGAGAGAAGGCAAAGTCTATTGTGTGCTCCACTTTTGACGAAGTTTTGGCTTCATTACATCTTTAATTGTTGCTTCTACTTTAAAAAAACACACGAACAGTTTCTAGTTTTCACCAATCAATTGTTTAATCAATATTGGACATTTCTGTCCTTTTGAAAAATGGATGCTGGTCAGGATCCTCACTTGTATATTATTAAATTTGTATTGTTCATTGGGATCTGCTGGTTACTCTGGCAATGTGTGTGTGTGGAGATGAAATGGGCTGATCTGAGGTGGGACTCGAACCCAGTGTCTGCCTGAGAAGTGATGGAGAGTCGGTCTGTCAATTTGATCCTGACAATAAAAGGTTTGAAAGTGCTTATGTAGATTGACTATATTTATACGATGGTGTTTTTGTTACGAGTCATTTTGTCGCTGAGAAGCTCTTTAATATTTGTTGTAAGCTGCGATCCTTGGAGGAAAATGGAGCTCTGTAGTTTGAACAAATTATTCGGCTGATTCTACACTAATATTCTGTTATTATGGACAATTTAGTAGTTGACTAATTTTTTTAAATGTTCGTTTTTTTTATCATGTTGCATGAATCTGCTGAAGGGTTACCATTAGGAGCAGTAGCTGTAAGTAGATTTAAATTGCTACTGAAAAGGATTCCAGTGAAGGCAATATGTTATAATGTTCTAAACCATATGCACCATTTTCAGGGCTCATCAGTTTTACATTGATTTCCAGTGAAGTGTTTAATTGCATCATGAACGGGATATAATTCAAGCCTTTCACCAAAATGTATATTACAAAGTGATGTGCAATTCTGACAGCTTAAATTCAGAATTATTCAAGCATCATAAATTGAGACTAATTTTTAAATTTATATGTAGATGGCCCACCAGAATCCCAACGAGAGTGATCCCAAATTACCAATAAACAAAATACCAATTGCAGAAATATGTACAATAACAAAACCAGGCTCATTTCCCCCTCCTGTTCTCAGTTGTTTGATGACAGTGTCCCTGAGAAAACAACTAAAACTAGATAAAGGAAAACACTGTTTTCATCTGGTGATGGCCTTCAGTCCCTGAGCATTTTAATGAAGTTTCCTGGACTGATGTTATCTGGTAGAAGATTCAATGGGTGAAGGAGAAATTGTCATTGGATAAGACTAATTCGGTGCAAAGTGACACAGCCTGCAAATAATAGTCCTTGTTTGATGGCCGTTAACTCATTGCTGTCACTTTATAGGGACTGATATGGTTTGAATTTCCATGACTGATATGGATGTCATGTGGGCCTGCACACTTCCCAGGAATTCATGTCCCTCACGCTTGATGATGCCTCGGTGAGCTGCTGGCCATCTTGTTCATTATGAAAGGGTGAATTTCAATCCGCTTACCTCGGGATCAGATACTGTGGCCTGCAGGACACTCACGCCAAGGAATATTTTTAACTCCCTAGTTTTGGTTTAAAGGAAGTTTATCATCAAAGTAATTTATGTCATCATGCCCTACCTTGAGATTCAGTATCTTGCAGGCATTCACAGTAGAACAGAGAAATACAATAGAGTGCATGAAAAACTACACACAAAGACAGACAACAACCAATGTTCAAAGAAGACAAACTGTGCAAAGATGCAAAAATAATTTTATAAATAAATAATGCAGAGAACATGAGTTGTGGAGTCCTTGAAAGTGAGTCCATCGGTTGTGGAATCAGTTCGGAGTTGAGGTGAGTAATATTAACCATGCTGGTTCAGGAGCCTGATGGTTGAAACGTAATAGCTATTCCTTGAAGTTGTTAGGTACCTCTGTATCTCCTTCCTGATGCTTCACAGGAGATTGTGTATTTAATATTTCAGTAATATTGTAAATATATTGTTTGAAGCATTCTTTGTTTACATAGTTCATATGGGTTTTATGTAAAAGCACATGAACGGCATGCATTATTACACCACTACGTCATAAGTACACCTCGCTAAAGGTAAAAATGAAGTTTACACACATCTCTCAGGTTTCCTTGTTTTTCTTTCAATTAGTTTTATGTTTTGGAGTTATAAGACATTGGTGGTGACAAGGGAGTTTTAAACTAATCTGAGATGACTAACTACCTGTTGAAGCGCAGCGAGTTGTTTGAGTTCTTGAAAAAGTGCAGCGAGACAATCAAGTTCTTAAAAAGCGCAATGAGACATTCAGGTTTTTTAAAAAAGCACAGCATGTTTGTTTCTTCGCAAGGGGAAGAGAAAGGTGATTGAGTTTAAAGAAAAGGCAGAAAATGGACAAATTTATGGGTTCAAATACAGTGAGTACCGTGTGATAATTATAAATGAAAAGAAGAACAGAAATGGCTGGCTACATTGGAAAGATAGATGTGTTCGAGTGCACAAAAGGTAACTGGATATTGCATACTGAGTGAATTGATCACTATTATGAAGGAAATGAAACAGTAAATGAAAAGCAAGTGCCAGTTTTACCGAGTGCATTAGGTGGAAAAACACACAGTTTGCTTAGAAGTTTCACTGCTCCAGCCGAACCAGCTGAAATAAGATTTGCTGAAATAGTGAAAGGAATGCGGGAACATTTAGAAATGAAAGCCTTGTTGATTTGCTGAACACTTTACGTGTCATAGGTGGAATCAAAAGGAAGGGGAATCCATTTCAGCATACGTAGCTGAATTGAAAAGATTGTATGAGCATTGTCAGTTCAATAATAGCATGATGTTATACCCATAGATCATTTAGATTGTGGAATCTTACAAAAATGACCCTAAGCAATTCACATTTAAAAGAGCAGTTGAAACCAGTATCAATGGAAACAGCACTCAGAGATATAATTGAGTTGCAGTCAGGAATGAAAGTGAACGTGAGCAGTCATTTCAAGTGTTATGCGCGGTGGAAGTAAAAGCTCCATAGCCTTTGTATCACGTTCGTTTATTGCTGCGGAGAAAAAATACCCAGTGATTGACAAAGACCTTGCGTTTGGTGTAAAATGTTTCAAGCAGTACTTGTATGGGAGAGAATTTACCCTCATAGCTGATCATCAAGGCCCTGGCACTGGTAAGGTACTGGTGAGGCCTCACTTGGAGTAATGTGAGCAGTTTTGGGGCCCATTATCTAAGAAAGGATGCGCTCGCATTTGAGAGGTTTCAAAGGAGGTTGACGAGAATGATTCTGGGAAAGAAAAGGTTATCATATGAGGAGCAGTTCATGGCTCTGGGCCTGTCCTTGCTGGAATTTAGAAGAATGAAGGGGGATATCATTGAAATCTGCCCAGATATTGAAAGGCCTAGATAGTGTCTGTGGAGAAGATGTTTCCTGTAGTGGGTGAGTCTAGGATCAGAGGGCACTGCCTCAGAATAGGGGGATGTCTATTTAGAACAGAGATGTGGAGGAAATTCTTCAGCCAGAGGGTGGTGAATCTGTAGAATTTGTTGCCACAGGTGGCTGTGGAGGCCAGGTCATTGGGGAGTATTTAAGGTGGAGTCTGAGAGGTTCTTGATTACTCAGGGTGAGAGCGGTTACAGCGAGAAAGCCGGAGAATGCGGTTGAGAGGGAAAATTGATCAGCCATGGTGTAATGGTGGAGCAGACTCAATGGAACAAAGGGCCTTATTCTGCTCCTATCAAGTGTCATCTAACAGTCGACCGCTAGTGTCCATTTTCAATCCACAGAATAGCAGCAGCACGAATGCAGAGATGGGCGCTGTTTCTTGGGAGGACACAGCTAGAAGATTGAATTCCAGAGGACAACTAATCATGATGGATTGTCCTGTTTACCCTTGAAAAAGGAAATGGCTGAATATTTTACAAAAGAAGACACTCCTCTTGACGTATTCTTCCTAACACAAATGGAAAGTCTCCCTATTTCGGCAGAGATGATCCAAAGGGAAGCGGGACTAGACCCTGCACTGTCTCAGTCTGAATGGCCACCCAAAATGGAATGTGCAGCAGAAATCCCAGTTCCCACACTTTTACCAGCGCCGGGATGAACTTGCCTTTGCCGAAGGTTGCCTGACATGGGGATTGAGTGTAGTTGTACCATCCAAGCTGAGATCTAAAGTGCTGGAGAAGCTGCATGCTGGTCATCTAGGTGTGGTCAAAATGAGACCGTTGGCTCACTGCTTTTGTCATGTGGCCTAGGAGAGATCAGCAGATCAAGCAGTTTGCCATGCACTGTTCAGGATGCCAACAAGTCCAGAAGAAAGGCATTCAGAACTACTTCCTACAGTCCCAGAGTCAACCCCTACAACCAGGACAGAGGAGGCCCCTGAACCTGAGATAGTTTTTACAGCCACCTGCTAAACAGAGTGACCCCTCGGTCAGGAGAGGCATCATGCCACGAGAATAAGAAATCCTCCATAGTGGATTTAGGCCTGAATGGGACAATTTAAAATTTACTATGCTATGGCTGCCTATGTGGTGGGAGAGTCTAGGACAGGAGGGCACAGCCTCAGGATAGAGGGGCACCCTTTCAAAACAGAGATGCGGAGAAATTTCTTTAGCCAAAGGGTGGTGGATTTGAGGAATTTGTTGCCACATGCAGCTGTGGAGGCCAGGTCGATGGGAGTAGTTAAGGCAGAGATTGATAGGTTCTTGAGTGGACATGGCATCAAAGGTTGCGGGGAGAAGGCCGGGAACTGGGGATGAGGAGGAGAAAAAAAAGGATCAGCCATGATTGAATGGCGGAGCAGACTCGATGGGCCAGATGGCCTAATTCTGCTCCCATGTCTTATGGTCTTATGATCTTGTATAGTAGTTGTATTGCAGTATGTAGTATACTGTATGTTTGTGTGTGTGTGTGTGTGTGTGTGTGTGTGTATATATATACACACACACACACACACATATGTGTATATATACACACACACACATATATATATATATATATACATACACACACACACACATATATATGTGCATATATGTATATACATGTGTGTGTGTATGTGTATATATATGTGTGTGTGTGTATATGTGTATATGTATGTGAGAGAGATGCATTCTGTATTGGAGTTTATAGCTAATCATAGAGGGGTGTTTAGTATTTAATATTTAAGCAATATTTGAGATTATATTGTCTGATGAAACATTCTTTGTTTACATATATGTAAAAGTACGCGAATGGCATATGACATTACACCACTCCATCAGAACTGCGCGTTGCTAAAAGTGAAAATGAAGTTTACACACATCTCTCGGGCTTATTTGTTTTTCTTTCAAATAGTTTTATATTTTAGAGTTACGAGGCATAACAGAGCTGAACAACATGAATAAATCATATGCATTTTTCCTTGGTGATACTCAACTAGAAGAGCATTAGTTTATGTATGGCACATTTCTAAAAGTGATTTGGGAGCCTGTGTTCCAACAAGAGTGCATTGAGAGCATAGCTACCATAGTCCATAATTTAGTGAAGGAAATGGCTTCATCCATTCTCTGGTTTAATAGTGAATAGCATTATTTATTCTTATGAAATTTGGAATCCAGCTTCTTTCTGAAGAATAGCTCCTTAATTAGTGTACCAAAATTGGACTCTGATCACGAGCCTGCTCACTCATGTGTGTATATATATATATGAAGTGGAACGTGTAAGTGGGCATTTGCATTCAACAAATGCTAATATGAGGTCAAAGGTCAGAATTGAGATTTAAAGAATGAGTGATTTGTTTTGGTGTGGAGTTGCCTATATCACTGGTGTAGCTGAAGTTGTCTATGGCAGTAAGTTTCTTGGACAACATCTAATATTTGGTTTGTAATACATGGCTGCTCATCTTGCCTAAGGCCAGACATTTGAGTGCCATGGAGGGTGCCCCTGTTGGGCCTGTATTCTTTCACCTTTGTCAGCGTTTTATATGTACTTTGTGCCTTCTGAAGTACAAAAATTACTGGTGCTTTACAGATGGCTTGCCAAAATTACACAACAAACCACATGAGCCGTGAGGGCAGATAGCAACTTTAATCAGAGACATATTTGAAGAGAGACTTTGAAGTTCGAAAGAGACAGTTACATTTGGCGTGAGAATTCTGGAGCTTTTATTCGAGGCATGGCCGTTGGTGGTGGAGTGAGGAAAATCCCTCCCACTCCAGTTAGGATAACTAGTTAGCAATTACGAAAGAGCAGAATGGCATTTCCATCGTGTGATATTTGCGTTGCACTTTATTTGTATCCTTTGATTAGGGGGACATTGGGCTTTGAATTTGGTGGTGATGGGACTAATATTCCTAAATCTGCTAAAAAATCCATCCTTGTTGAATTTTAAAATCATTACTTGAGAAATCTTCCATTAATAAAATTGGGAACATATGTAAACTGAGGATCAACTTTACTTTTTAGGAATATTGATTTTTTTTTGAAGAGGATCCGAACACTATGAGCATCACAAGCTAAATATATAAACCTGGAGTGCTTTGTAGAATGAATTTGAATGTCATTGAAAAATTAAAGAACTGTTTTCATCGTAATCAACCCACACAATACTTAGTAGCCAAATTTCTAGTGCTGACTTCCTAGTACCTTAAACTGTAGATAATGGATCACTCCAAGCTCCAAGGATGTCCATTTTATCTCCAACGCATTTTTAACTTGCTAATTTGTGTGACCTAGAACCTGTCCTTTGGAGCAGAGAAAAGAGGTGAAGTGTGGTATTGATTCGATCACTAGTGTCTCTTTTGCAAGAGAATTAAAGGCAAGTTATTATTTCCTGCTGATGCATAACTCCATGTTTAATATTGTAATAACTGAAATGTCATTCCACTTAGCAGTATGACATGCTGAAGAATGTTTTTTTTTCCCTTTTCCTTTTTTTTGATTTTTTTGCCAGCTCATGGGTTGAGGGTTATGGACAGCAAAGCCAGCTTTCATTGTCCATTGCAACTGACTGGGAACTCTGTGGCTTGTGAGGTTATTTTGAAGGACAATTAGTTGACTTCCTTTGTGTGTCTAGAGCTGCCTGCAGACCAGAGAGCATAATTATGTATAGCAAAATGGCAGTTCCATGATCACCATTCATGGTAACAGGGTTTCAAATCCAGGATTGTTTAGCTGAATTAAAAGTTCCCGGATGTCAAACTTGTATCTGTGGATCATTAATTTGTACCTTTCTGAAGTCCACTTCATCTGAGACTGCATGAACGTTTAAAAAATTTTAATCTCCCCTTGGAGTGATAGTGGGAGCCTAAAATGTGCTGGGAGAAGAGATGGTAGAAGCAAATTTGATAGCATTGTTTAAGAGACACTTACAGAGCACGTGGACATATAGAGGATGGAGAGATATGGACCAGCGCAGGCTGATGAGATTAGCTGAGATTGCCATCACTGTCAGTGCATGCAGACAGTGGGTCAGAGGTCTTGCCTCATGCCATACGGTCCTGTGTCCTACTTGCCCTGAAAGGTTGTGTCTCCACCTCCATGGGGAAGGCCATCAGCTGGTCTCTATATGTACTGCCTGCAGAACTAGAAACAGGATGGTGGTGTTAGCAAGACAATTGGGTGGCTTGACTGAGATTTATTTTATTATTCTCCCCCCCCCCCCATTGAATCTTATCATTAGCAAGATTCTTCTGATCAGAATGACTTGGTTATTCTCAAACACCCCTCCCCACCACCACCAAACCTCCTACTGCAAAATATATTTGATTCTTCAGTAGTTCAGTAGTCGCTTTGAGTTGCTAACTCTTTTGTTGCTTTATCTGGAAGTCTTTCTAGATGTTAGTCAGAATCAGGTTTAATATCATCGGTATATGTCGTGAAATTTGTTGTCCTTGCGGCAGCAGTACAATGCAATACATGATGCATTTAGAAAAAACATGAACTACAGTGAATATGCAATAGCTACATTAAATAAGTAGTGCAAAAACAGAAATAAAAAAGTAGTGAGGTAGTGTTCGTGGGTTCAATGTCCATTCAGAAATTGGATGGCAGAGGGGAAGAAGCTGTTCCTGAGTTGTTGAGTGTGTGTCAAGAAATCAACAACTTCTTGACAACTGCCGCAAGATTTTCTTTTGCCAGTTTGGGTCTGTGGTCTTAACTTTCTGGTGTAACCATAATAAAAGTATCCAGGGTTGCCAGGGAGTCCATTTATCTGCTCTTTCTCGCCAACTCGGACCTTGCATTTTGCACTCAATGACTGTGCCTTGTAGCCGGAACGGAGCAGAGTTCTTGATGTGATTGGTACAATTTGATCAGAGTTTTCCTTTGACTTCTGCTCTGCTGCTTTGGCTGTGCTTCTGTCCCGCTAACTTTCTTGGTTCTTTTGAACATGCTCCGTTTCACAGGGATCTCTGTGCCTTTAACTTCTTGACTGAGGGGGGGAACAAAACCATTTTCATTTGGAATTCAGATGCAGGTGAGGTTGCTAAACCTGGTGACAAATGAAATGCACGACGTGAACTCATGAAATAATTTTACTCTGAACTCCTGACCAGAATTTTCTGTATATACCTTATTTTTTTCTTGTCCATCTAAATGCGGTTGTTTGAGCATATTGGAACCCATTAAAGCAGAGCCAAGCAAATGCAGACTATGATTAAGTTTCACAAAAGGTGCTTTTTAGCTGTGAATTTTACAGTTGGTGTAAGCACTTTGCCACCATTAAACAATGACTATTTTATAGCCTGTAATGAGTAAAAACCTTGAAGGACTGGAAATATTTAGCTAGTGATTCATTGAAATATCGTAATGTTTTGAGCAGGAAGGAAAAAAAGCTCATTGGTCTCCCTATCCTGTCTTTGCAATCCATCAGTTTTATTACCATGGTCTTACAATTTAAAATGCTGAATCCTAATTGCTAAGATGGCTTCACCTACTCCTTGGAGCAATTGTTTATCAGCTGGGCTGGTAGGTATAATTGCCAATTGTACCTACCTTTTTAGCCTCCTACTGACGAGTTGTGGCCAAGTGTCTCACTTCGATTGCGAACTGTCATCAAGTTCGATGAATCCACCAAAATGAAAGGACGGGCTTTGTTCAAACACTTGAGATTTGGTTTAGATGCATGGAGGATAGTTACTTCAGAGGATTCAAAATAGCTTCTTGTCATTCTTCAGTACCCAAATGTAAAGGAGAACAAAATTATTGTTACTCTGGATCCAATGCAGCAAAAAGCACCCAATAAGCATAAAGAATACAAATCTAAAAACACCAAATATAAGTACTAAATATAAGCATAAACTGTATGTACATAAAGTGATTCTAGGTACGGGAGTATCTGACAGGAAATGACCAAGTAATGCTGGTGGGTGGAGGTGTTGATCAGCCTCACGGCTTGGGGGAAATAACTCTTTTTAGGTCTGTTGGTCCTGGTGTGGATGCTGCATGGCCTCCTCCCTGATGGGAGTGGGACAAACAGGGAGGGTGGGGTTCCACGTAATACTGCTGGCATTGCTGTTTATTGATTGAATATTGCCCTTCAAGGCGTGACACTCAGCAAGCCCTGATTTAACGCTGGCCTAATCACAGGGCAATTGACAATGACCAATTAACCTCCCATCCGGTATGCCTTTGAACAGTGGGAGGTAACCAGAGCACCCGGAGGAAACCCAGGCGGTCAGGGGGAGACCGTACAAACTCCTTACAGACAGCGGCGGGAATTGAACCCGGGTTGCCGGTACTGTAAAGCGTTGTGCTAGCCACTATGCTTCCCTGCCTCCCCATTATACACAAACTGTAATTCACATCTCTTACTAGCTCTTCTTTCAGTTAGTCCTGACGAAGGGTCTCGGCCTGAAACGTCGACTGTAGCTCTTCCTAGAGATGCTGCCTGGCCTGCTGCGTTCACCAGCAACTTTGATGTGTGTTGCTTGTACATGAGGGTGATTCTGAAAGGAGATGATAAAGTAGTTGGGGGGGGGAGGCTGGTGTGTGGTGGGTTGGGGGTGTTAATGAGTGGAGGTATTGATCAACCTCACCCCTTGGGGAAAGTAACTGTTTTTGAGTCTGGTGTAGATTCTACATAGCCTCCTCCCTAATGGGAGTGGGACAAACAGTCCATGAGCAGGGTGGGTGGGATCCTTCATGATGTCACTGGCATTGCCATATAGGTCATGTACTCTAGTGTGTTAATCTCTCCTTTTACCAAAATCCCCTTCGCAAGTTTCTTATATTGCCATTTCCTTTGGATGAACTTTGGAAGAGGATGAACTGTTGACAGATTTCTTCATAGCTTTGATCCCTTAGCCTGTGATTTCATATCGGACGGGAGGTATACTCACTACAGAGGAAAATTGTCCTACTTTGCCATTTCCTTTCAGCAGCTCAGGCATTTATCAGGAGATAGCGTCCCACCCTGTAACTTAGTGAATCCAGAACAGAAAAAGCCTTGGCTTGATTGTGTGAGGGTCAGGGGACTTTAATCCGGTGAGGAGAAAATTTGTGTTAGTATACCATGCCATTTCATGTGAATGTTACTGTTAAAAGCTTTTCCTAAATAATTAGAGGTCTTTTATGAACAAGATTGTATCTTTTTAATCTTAGGTTTTTTTTTCCCTTTGTGCCTGCTTTAAGCGGAATGACGCCTGTTGTTTCTTATCTACTTGTACCTGAATAATTATGAGTTTTTATTTCTGGGGATTTTTTTTCTCTTGTTTATCAAGCGGAACGACTTTGTTTTGAGAACTGAACCAGAATCAGGTTTATTATCCCCGACGTATGTGGTGACGTTTGTTTTGCCTCGTTAGTACAGATCCATACTTTCAATAAAGTTACGAGAAGTTGCAGTAAGAATATAGAACAAGTAAACAGTGAAGAGAGGAAGGTTAGTGAGGCAGTGTTCATGGACCTTTCAGAAATCTGATAGCAGAGGGAAGAAGCTGCTCCTAAAACTTTGAGTATCTGCAGGTTCCTTGTGGTGGTATTGAGAAGATACCATATCCTGGATGGTGAAACTATAATGTTTCTGTATTTTTTTCCCACTTTGCCCACAGTAAGCACATCATCTCTCCTTCCATTTTAATAATGTGCCAATCCCAACCAAGTAGTACAGTTTTGTCTTTTGAGGGGCAGGTTTGGGTTCGATGCCATTGTCTTCTCCAGCCAAGCTCATCATCCTTCAGAAAAAGAAGGTGCTAGTTATTTTCATTCATGGAGGTATGATTGTTATTGTGTATTCATACATAATTGGAATTGGATTGAATTACCAAAGGTAATTTTGTAGAGCCATTTACAGCACTGAGGCAGGACAAAGAAAGACTGTTGCTATGGCAGTAGACCATCCTTGTGTTTGTGAATTGTATTCTATTCCTTACTGTACACAGACCAGCAAAATGACAACGTATCAACCTGGCTGTTAGGACATGTGCAGTCTTTTTTCTTCTATCCCCACCACCGGGCCGGACTGAAGGGGTCAGGGTGTTGGGACTGGAGACAAGGCACGTGTCAGTTCCGCCTGGCCCCCCGTGGCCTGCTCCAGCTGCAGCGATGAGCGGCTTCGTGTCTGTGGACCCGCAGTGTTTACTCAGCTCTGCGATGAACTGAGGCTGGCTGTGACCTACACAAGCGAGAGAAAACTTGCAGATGCTGGAAATCCGAGCCACACACACAAAATGCTGGAGGAACTCAGCAGGCCAGGCAGCATCTGTGGAAGCGAGTACAATCAATGTACATTGACTGTACTCTGTACGTGCTGCTCGGCCTGCTGGGTTTCTGCAACATTTTGTGTGCGTTGAGGCTGTGACCTACTTTGATTGTAGTGATACCTGGCCTTCTGTCTTTCATAAGACTTGCAGTTCTGAATGTTACTTGCCTACAGTTATTGTCTGCAAAATTTCTTTCTTTCTGCACATTCATTGGATGTTCGGTCTTTTTTTTAATGGGTTCTTTTGGGATTTCTTTGTTATGTGACTGTCTGGAAGGAGACAAATCTCAAGATCGTATAATGTATACATACTTTGATAATGTACTTTGAACCATGAAAGCCCAATATTCCATGACGATAATGGAGAAAGGAAGGGGCCCGGGCTGAAGACTTTTGGCCACAAAGAGATGCGTATGGAATAAGAGATAAAGGAAAAACTCAACATCATGGGATATGGATGGTGTTGTGACTGTATGAAGTCACTGGAGAGACACTGAAGCTGGTGGATAGAGAAGTCTTTATTTAACGTAACAAGCAGGCATCATACTGGAGACACATTTGGAAGAGGCTTGGCCTGCCCAATATTACATGACATGTTTATGTGCTCACAATCAAAGGTTATGGCAGGGCAATTCTATCGTTGTAATTTGTCCACAATGATTCCTTTGAATTGCATATAAATTTCGAACACCTAGATCTTCCCACCAACACTCCAGACACCAGAAGTGAATGTTAATTACTGTTGTCTCTAAGCTGCATTCATGCAGATGCAGACATCTCAGGTCAATGGTATTGCAGTCAACCACAGTATGTAACGCCAAGAATGCCATAGTTCTGAGCTGCATTTTGAACTCTCTCTACAATCTGCATTCAGATCTGAAGACTGATTACTGTTGAAATTAGTGTTTGCTATATTGCAAAACTCCAGAATGCGCCCTCACAGATAGGAGCTTTGGAAATTTCTGCTCTCTGAGAGGGAGGGTGAGGGGGGGTAGTTTTTGTTGAAACACTGACAATGGTGAATGAGGGAGTGGAACTGCAGACCAGGGTAGCTGTGAGATTGTGAGCTGATGCCATTGCAGAGAGCAGTTGAGCGTGTGTTTTCTGACACAAAGTGTGAAGCAAGGAACCCAGGATACAGAGATCCTGGAAGCACAAAGCACAGGTCCACCCCACATTTCAAACTCTCTACTTAGGGACACCTGTGACTGGGAGGCCACTGGGATGGGTGGGGGTGGATTTGCCAACTGCTGTGGGACTGCCTGGTGGAACTGGACATCTCCACTTGCCCTTACTTCCCCAGGAAGGGCAGCCAGCTTTCCCATCACTGCTGCTTCTGTGGTCCTCTCCCACATGTGTTTTCCTCACTTCCAGCTGAATAGATGGTTTGGACTGTGAACCGTTCTCGGGTAACCCAGGAACTGCCTTGTGACTGCGAGAGGGATTGGACCTGAAGACTTGAGTTCTGATGGGTGGTATTTATGAGGGGTGATTGATAAGTTTGGGCCTAAGGTAGAAGGAGTCAATTTTAGAAAACCTAGCACATTTATTTTTCAACATAGTCCCCTCCTACATTTACACACTTAGTTCCAGCGGTCGTGGAGCATACGGATCTTGGACCTCCAGAAAGTGTCCACAGCAGGGGTGATTGATAAGTTTGTGGCCTAAGGTAGAAGGAGACGAGTTATACAGCTCTTGTTACATGCACATGCCGGTCAACTCTGAGTGATTATGCAGAAAGTTTGAAGTTAATAACTCATCAGTGGTGATTGATAAATTCGTGGCCTAAGGTAGAAGGGGATGAGTTATTAACTTCAAACTTCCTGCATAATCACTCAGAGTTGAACTGCATATGCATGTAACGAGAGCTGTATAACTCATCTCTTTCTACCTTAGACCACAAACTTATTAATCACCCCTCATAAGTTGGAGCCAGAGGCATTTGTTAGGAAGTGATGCCATTGTAGAAGTGAGTTTTGGTCAGCAACTTTATCCAAAATTATTAGGGACGATTAAGGTGAAGGAAATGGATCCCAAAGAACATAGGAGAATGAAGGGAGCTTTGATAGATCTGTACAAAATTATGAGGAGTGCACTGTAGATCAGCGGTCCCCAACCACTGGGCCGTGGACCAGTACCGGGCCGCAAAGCATGCGCTACCGGGCCGCAAGGAAACGATATGATTTGGCGATATGAGTCAGCTGCACCTTTCCTCATTCCCTGTCACACCCACTGTTGAACCATTACGCACGTGAAGTCATTACCCGCGCGTCATCCACGTCAGCACGGGAAGGAGATCAACTCCTCGAGCTTGCAAATGACGGCCGGCTGAAAAGTATGTTTGACATAACATCTCTGCTGGCATTCTGGATCAAAGTCAAGGCTGAATATCCTGAGATAGCCACGAAAGCACTGAAAACGTTGCTTCCATTTCCAACATATCTCTGCAATGAATGCAACGAAAACTAAATTGCGGAATAGACTGGACATAAGGAACCCACTTCGAGTATCACCGTCTCCCATCACCCCTCGATGGGACTGTCTTGTTGCAGGGAAACAAGCCCAGGGCTGCCACTGATTCAGCGATATTGCTGTGTTACAATGATTTTATATGTTCATACGGGGAAAATACGTGCTGTGTGTTTAATATCCAAACGTTACTTAAAATGTTATGATGCTATTGACTTACTTATATAACCATATAACAATTACAGCACGGAAACAGGCCATATCGGCCCTTCTAGTCCGTGCCGAATGCTTACTCTCACCTTGTCCCACCGACCTGCACTCAGCCCATAACCCTCCATTCCTTTCCTGTCCATATACCTATCCAGTTTTTCTTCAAATGATAATATTAAACCTGCTTCTGCCACTTCTACTGGAAGTTTGTTAAACATTTACTTCAAGCTCCCCTGTCCTCCCCTGATAATTGACTTACCACTATATTCATGCGAGGAAAATATGCGCTGTGCTTAATATTAAATTCGTTAGATAAACCCTTTTAGTAACGAAATTGAGTGTATTAGCCACTTACCACCTATATTCCAGTCGTGATTAACACCCCCCCCCCCGAGCAGAATCACTAAAAATGATTTGCAGGGAAAAACATCGGCAGGTACACGCATGGGCAGGTCACGCATGCACACTGGTGCCCACACAAGGCTTCATGGTCATTGTAGTCTTTCTCTGGGTAAACACAACGTATTTGACTGCTGTTCTTGTCCATTGGCAACCCTACCACCCCCCCCCCCCCAAGGTCAGCCAGTCCGCAAGAATATTGTCGATATTAAACCAGTCCGCAGTGCAAAAAAGGTTGGGGACCCCTGCTGTAGATAGACTAATTGCAAGCAGGCTTTTTCCTCTGAGGTTGGTTGAGATTAGAGCTAGAGGTCATAGGTTAAGGGTGAAAGGTGAAATATTTAGGATGGCACGGTAGCGTAGTGGTTAGCACAATCCTTTACAGTGCAGGCAACCCAGGTTCAGTTCCTATGGCAGCCTGTAAGGAGTTTGCACAATCTCCCTGTGACCGCATGGATTTCCTCCAGGTGGTAGTTTCTTCCCACAGTCCAAAGGCGTACTGGTTGGTAGATTAATTGTAAATTGTCCTGTTTTAAGGCTAAGATTAAATTGGGGGATTGCTGGGCAACGTGGCCTGAAGATCCAGAAAGGCCTACTCCATGCAGCATGCCAATAAATAAATAAGTTTAACCTGGACTAGATGGGCCGAAGGGTTTGTTTTGGTGTAGTAGTGCTCTGTCTCTATGACTCTAAATCACACAGCTTCTTCACAATGGAGGTTCCGGAAAGACGGATGCAGTGAATAGAACCATAATCAAAACAGAGGTCTGCAGGCGCCAGAAATCTGAAATAAAAATAGAAAAAGGGAAACCTCAACAGGTTCAGCAGCACATGTAGAAGTGTTCATTGCCTTTATTCAAAAAAAGTTATAAAAGCAATTATCAGATTGAAACAAGATCAAGAGTATTTGTGAAGAATTATTGCAGGGTAATTGCTTTGCTAAAGTGCTTTCAGTTCTAATCATTTGTTGAATCTGGAATGAAATTCTCGCTGCATTGATATAGAGAAAGAGGCTTTTCTGTTTCTCTCTGGGTTTTTTTTGTTTGCAAAGTGCACTGATGAAGGGAAATAAGAATGGAAGTGTGGGCTCTGGTTCACGGATTCATTAATGATAATCTCAAGTTACCAGAAAGCACAGAGGATTTGTGCTTTTCTTTTTATTTGGTTAGTGGGAGTAGCAAAACAAGATTAACTAGCAGCTGGCTGGCTGGTTCATGAGCATGGGTAAACATTAGTACTTGGAGTTTGCAATGTTCAAAGTACATTTATTATCGAAGTATGTATACTATATACAACCTTGAGATTCATCTGCCTACAGACAGCCACAAAGCAAAGAAACCCATTAAAGAATGAAAGCAGTCGAGCAGATTTAAAAAAAACATGCAAACAATAAAAGTCAGCAAATAACGTTCAGAACTGCAGCAGTGATCTCTGATCTGGTCCGACATTTACGTGCCGGGCAGCACTTAATTAATTAGCTTGTTTAGTTCGGCTTTTTTCTTAAAGAGGCTTTCCGGCCACCGCTGTACCGCTGCATTCTTCGCAGCCCGGAGGTTGGGGACCGCTGAATTATAAGTCACTTATAAGTCAATAGAATCATAAAATTTTTAGTAATGTTTGGATATTAAACACACAGTGCATATTTTCCCTGTATGAACATATAAAATCATTGCAACACACCAATATTGCTGAATCAGTGGGAGCCCTGGGCTTGTTTCCCTGTGACAAGACAGTCCTATCGAGGGGTGATGGGAGACAGCGATACTCGAACGGGATCCTTATGTCCAGTCTATTCTGCAATTTAGTTTTTGGTGCATTCATTGCAGAAAACTCCGCTTCGCAGAAATATGTTGGAAATGGAAGCAACATTTTCAGTGCTTTCGTGGCTATCTCAGGATATTCAGCCTTGACTTTGATCCGGAATGCCAGCAGAGATATTATGTCAAACATACTTTTCAGCCCACCGTCATTTGCAAGCTTGAGGAGTTGATCTTTTTCCCGCGCTGACATGGATGATTCACCGGGGACATTCACAAATGGGTCACGGACCCATTCCTTTGCACGTCTTGGGTCACTGATGACCTCGCGTGTGTTAAAATTTAACAGTGCGTGACAGGGAATGAGGAAAGGTGCAGCTGACTCATATCGTTTCATATTGTCAAATCATATTGTTTCCTCACGGCCCGGTGGTTGGGGACCACTCTTAGCACAAAGAGAGACCAATCAGGATGCTCGCTCTCCCTCTCAAAAAAATCTATTTCCGGGATATTGTATGTAATTTCCGGGCGTCAGGGAAACACTATCGATATGCAGGAGACTCCCGGAACTTCCAGGAGAGGCGTGATGTCTGCCATTACCTGTAGGCCACAGTGTCAGTGTAGCGCAGGGACGAGTAGGCCTCACGGAACAGTGAGCTGGACGCTGGCCCACCCCTCCCCTCCAACCCCGACACCCTGACCTATTCGATCTGGCCCGGCGCTTAACTCGTCCAAACCTCGGGCGGTTCCTCAGTCTCGGACCTGGGCCCTGCCGCTTCAACTCGGCCCGTACCTGGCCCTTCCAGTTCGGCCTGGCGAACTGCTTCAAAAGCAAAAGCTTGTTTTTCTTCAAAATTTTTCTGGAGTTACTACATTAGTCTGCATTATCTACTGGAAACTTGGGAAAAGAGTTTTTGATATCGGACCTTCTAAGAGGCTGCTGCTGCCCAAGACAGACTCCTGCAGAAATGGTGGAAATCCTCCACTGTGAATTGATTGTGAGTTCGACTGCCTCAGGCAAAAATTTGTCAATGGATTTTGATGTGCTTAGAGCCTAGTTACTGATGCTGTGTGGGAATTGGTGATGTGATCTGTCTTCCCAAGTAGTGGGACATCAACATATACATTTGGATCTATCCATGCTGCGGCAAACCGAAATGGGTTTACGTTGCTAAGTACTGTTTGCCTTTAATATTAGAACAGCCCAAGTGCACAATGCTGTTCTTTTGGGTATCAAACTGAACTCAGTAATTGAAGGGAAAGATTAGTCCTTAAAAATTCATGAACCATGGCACGAAGAGTTTTCAAATACCAAGGATTTACCAGTTGCATTGGAAACACAATTCAATACAAAACAAATAATTTTGTCGTTCGCAAGACCATAATAAAGACATTAAGGATTTTGCAAAATGCAAGTTCTCCCATGTGGTAGGAGATCTTGGCCTGTATCCTACAGTTAGTAGTGAAGCAATGGCACTCCCTGACCTTGAAGAAAGCTGCAGGTTAGTGTCAAGCAATCTCTGGGGTGTGGATTGCCCCTTTTCCGATGTTTGTTTGCTTTCTGACCAAATTTAGTCGGCTCTTTCTTGGGTACTAGCCTACAAAGTACCCAGGACATCTTCAACAAGCAGTGTCTCAGAAAGGCAGTGTTCATTACTAAGGACCCCCAGCACCCAGGCCATGCCCTTTTCTCACTGTTACCATCAGGTAGGAGGTATAGGAGCCTGAAGGCACGCACACAGTGATTCAGGAACAGCTTCTTCCCCTCTGCCATCCAATTTCTGAATGGACATTGAATCCATGAACACTACCCCACCTTTTTAATATACATCATTTCTGTTTTTGCGCAATTTTTAATGTATTTAACATGTGTATACTGCAATTGATTTACTTATTTAGATTAGATTATGAGGATACTCAGTCCTCGTTTATTGTCATTTAGTAATGCATGCATTAAGAAATGATACGATACAATTATTTATTATTATTATAATTTTTCCTCTTCTATATTATGTATTGCATTGAACTGCAGCTGCTGAGTTAACAAATTTCACAATATATGCTGGTGATAATAAACCTGATTCTGAATATTTCCAGTAATTCCTGTTTTTTCCCCAGCTTCAGTGGTTGAGAAGCATCACGGTTTACAAAATGATAAGAGGCATAGATTGAGTGAATAGCCGGAAACTTTTTCCCAGAGTGGAAGTATCTAATTCGAGGGAGCATATTTTAAGGTGATTGATGCCCCTCTCCCATGCTTTCCTCCGGAGACAGGCTTTGTTTTTAGACAGAGTGGTGGGTGCTTGGAACTCCTTGCCAAGATGGTGGTGGAGTCAGATACATTTAGGAGACTCTAAATCGGAGTTGGAAGCACGGGGTCCACGGACCCCTTCCTTAATGGCGTTGGTCTGTGACATAAAAATGGTTGGGAACCCCTACTGTAGATGGTAGAAAAATGGAGAGCCGTGTGGGGGGTTCAAAGGCTCGTTTTATTGTCACAAGTATGCAATTACAATACAACTCTGATACTTGCCTTCTACAGATAGCCATTTAAACACAGGAAGACCATGGGTGTTGATGAAAGAAAAGGTATCAACTCTTAGGAGGGTTAGATTGATGTTAAGAGCAGGTTAAAAGGTTGGCACAACATTGTGGGCCGAAGGGCTTGTGCTGTAATGTTCACCTGGATATTGTCAAGTTGAAGTGCAGTTAGAGTGAATGGCAACAGTTTCCCCATCGTTAGTACTGAGCAAACTGCTGTTGAATGTTTGGAAACGTTATGGGTGGGGCTTGGCACTAGGTTAGTCCTTTGTTTACAGATATGTTGGTTGGAAGAAATATTTGATAGAAGTTTGAAAATTTGAAGGTTGGGGAGAGTGGTAGATATTTATGTGGTAGGATATTTAAGATAGATAGAATAAAGAAGGGCAGAGTTTGCAAGTTAGGGAGTGTCAGAACTAGTTTGATTATAGGAGAATATTGGCCTTGCTGTGCAATATAAGTAACAGCATTAACTTGCAAAGAGAGATTAATAGATAAATAACACACAAAATGCTGGAGGAACTCAGCAGGTCAGGCAGCATCTACGAAGGGGAAGAAAGCTGTCGATGTTTCGGCCTGAAACGTCGACTGTTTATCCATTTCCATGGATGCTGCCTGACCTGCCGAGCTCCTCCAGCATTTTGTGTGGATCATGCTCGATTTTCCAGCATCTGCAGAATCTCTAGTGTTTACTAATAAGATCAAGTGACTGGTTGCAACCTTGCCAGATGGGTTTCATTGTTGGGAAAGTCAAATCAACTTTGAATTGTGGAGAGTATTGAATTGTCCTTCACAATGCAAGTTGGAAGCAATGAAACCCCCTGAAAAAAAATACGTGTGAGACCGCATATAGAGGCTGAAAATCATCTGTGATTTATACCTTGAACAGGTGTTCTCAACCTGGGGTGCATGGACCCCTCAGTTAATGGTAAGGGTCCATGGCTTAAAAAGGTTGGGAACTCCTGCTCTAGAGGATGGGAGTAACACACACATAATGCTGGAGGAACTCAGCAGGCCAGGCAGCATCTATGGAGAAAGAATACAGTCGACGTTTCTGGCTGAGACTCTTCAGCAGGACTCAGCCCGAAACATCGACTGTACCCTTTTTCCATAGATGCTGCCTGGCCTGCTGAGTTCCTCCAGCATTTTGTGGACATTACTCGGATTTCCAGCATCTGCAGATTTTCTCTTGTCTGTTGTTCGAGGAGGGGGGTGTATGGGAGCAGTGTTGTGGCTGTGCACAGCTCAGCGTAGATAGAGCCTTGTTCTGAGACCAGATCCTTAGGTTCTCATAAGTATAAAATGGAGGCTGAAATATATCACGATATTCAATATTTGACCAAAAAGTAGCGCAGTAACTCTTTCAAACTTGTTTTTTATTCTGCTTGAGGATAAAAGACTAAAGATTGGTCAAGAACACCATGCAGTAGTACTAAGCAGTCACTGTGACATATTGAAATGTGTCATTGCATAAGCAGCTGCAGTGTATTACCAGAATGTATTTCTCTAGTCAGAGTCAAAGCCAGCCTGTAGCTGGGTCCTGCTGACCTCTGATCAGGTAGCTAGGCTCTTATGCCAGGATTTACCCAATTCAACCCAAGTTAAACAGAATGGCACTTGGGTTGAATTGGTACAGGGTTGTAATGTTGTCCTGTGTGGGATTTTGAAGGTCGAGGGGTTGTCTGAGTAACACTCTCAAAATATTAACAAGAACTTTATTTTAACGAGAATTTTTTTTCCTTAGCAAAATAGAGGGCTGTGTGCTAGGGAAATTCCAAGCAGTTTCTGGAGTAGGTTACATGGTCGGCACAACGTTGTGGGCCGAAGGGCCTGTAATGTGCTGTAGGTTTCTATGTTCTATGTCACTGATTGGTAAGGTGCAGAAACTATATCTCTGCTGGCTGGCAAGTCTCGGGAATAGAGTTTGGCCATGATTCCTCTTTCGTGCTCTGAGAAGAGTTTTGAACTTCATACACAAACAGCAATTCATACTAGCGTAAATAATTTTAAATCTGAAATGCCAGAGTTATTAAGAAATGTCTATAAAGCACAGATATATGGAATTGGATCACAAATTAGTCATAATCTTATAACGGCAAAGGCACAAGGATGTAGCAACCTCAAGTGGATAATGGCTTCTCCCTGGTCGTACATTCCCATGGGAATGCAACACTGGCTTGCCTGTTGAGTACTGATTCTCTTTAAGCTAAAACATTTCTTCATGAAGCAGATGTCATGTTGTCCAGCAGATAGGTTTCTTGTAAATATTGCCATCTCATGGACCACTTGCATCTTAAAGGAGCGGAGTATAACAGAATTTATTGGGAGGAGCATGCAGCAAGCTTGCAAGTTAACATGTTAATTCACAGTGCTGTTTCCAACTTGGTGGGGCCTGAGTTGTGACTTCAATCAGCTGGGATTCACCACTCTAACTGGTGCTCACAGTTTGCATCCTGCTCTCACTACTGCCCGTTACACTATGGATGTTTAGGGCAGCAATGAAGGTCCTCCATCACTGGCAGTGTTCAGGGCTTCCTTCATCATGTCAGTAGCTTTGGTTTTCACTCGTGTCAGTCATGCAAGTCCCAGGTGGAGACTCAGGAATACCGTTGCACTCGGATGTAGAAGGATTCTTCATTGCCGTTTCTCTGACAGTTCTATTTTACCAGTCAGGGTTGTTAGCCCTGAGCTGAACCCCCGAACCTGGAGGACCGGTGGACCATTCTTGATCTGGCCTCCACCCTTTGACCTGTTTGGCACGAGTGACCCTACCAAGAGCCAAAGCACAAAATCCCGACACCAGCCAGCATAGCTCTCCAGATCATTGAGACAAGCTTGTGGTCCTCTTGGAGGATTATGTAAATGTTATGCCCTGTAATGACTAACCAGCTCTGTAGCTAAAGGGAATTTATTTTGTCTGCAAGGGTGACTACATAATAAAATTCTGTTTCTGCTTTGGGGTGATTTCATTATTCCTAACGTGGTAGAATTTAGTGGGCTTTTTTCGAGTTTAATATGTACCAGGAATGGAGGTTGAACAGAATGTCATCAGCTGTACGTAACTTGGGACATCCTGAAAACTCCCTCATGGAAGCTGTGATTCTGAAGCATTTGGTTTCCTAATACAATTCCCTTGTAGATTAGATTTTTGTTCATAAAGCTTGCCAAAAAGATATAGATAAATAATATTTAAAATCTGGTTGACAAAGTACAATATAAGCCAGTTAAGTAAACAGAAATCAATGGGGTGACTTTGAACTGCTTTACTCAAGATACTGACAGACAAGAGAATTGTGAGGTGTATTGTGACAATGATCTGTTAGGTGTATTGAAATCAGCTCAAATTTTGTTGTAGTAAAATTGAGATGAGTATCGCCTTTATTGTTTGAAAATAATACACGTTGGTTATACTGAAAAATACTTTGCTTTTTGGTGGTTTGAGCATTATTAACTGGTCTTGCCACGTTTTTGTAGTTGGTAGATTTTTGGAGGGTGTGTGTGTGTGTGTGTGTGTGTGTGTGTGTGTGTGTGTGTGTAGTTTGTTCTGACCTTTGATTGAAAGGTGTTGTGTTTTTTTTAAACTTAGTGAAGGCTGTAATAAAAAAAACCTGGCATTTTGGGCTGTGTACGCAGCCAGAAGATTGAGTGACCTCGAGCTGAAGCTGACATTTGTGGTCTCAGTTCACTTCCTTGACGCCAAAAGAAAGGGCCAGAACCAAAAGAAAGATTAACTACTGGAAATAAAGCAGTGGCTGTCTGACCTTGTACATGGCATGATGCTTAACAGTTATGGATTCGGTGACAAGGAGCTATGAAAACAAGAAAGGGCCATATGATTCTCTGCCAAGATGAGTCTTAATGATGCACGTTTGTAGTCGATGAGCTTTAAGCTGTAATCTAACACTAACATCTTCTGTGGGGACCCAGTTCATGTTTGGTTAACGTGTTAAATCACAGTGCTCTATCCTACATTGTGGGGCCTGAGCTGTGACTTCAATCAGCTGGGATTCACTACATTGGTTCTGACAGCGCACGTTAATATTCTGTCAGCAAGAATTTGACAATGTCACTATTTTGGAGGTAGCTGCCATTCACAAAAGCAGCAAAGAAGCAAATGACTGCCAGAGGTTCAAAGGTTTAATGCTTGCTGGTCAAAGCGCCAAATCCAATAAAGCACAGAATTTAAGCCCCACTCAAATACTAATGGAAATCAGCCAGCACACAGTTAAGAAAAAAAAGAGTAGATAACTTAATTAAGGTAGCTGTACAGAGTTTGTCATTCATTCATCCTATTTTTTTTACAATTTGGAAGTAGACCGTTTGGTCCATCAAATCTATACCGGCCGAGAGTGATTTCATCAGTCCCACTTCCTCACCATTTCCCTTGAACTATTCTGAGATACATTCCTATTTTCAATCCATCCTGCCCTTCGAGTATCCACTTACACCTGGGGCAATTCAAAAATAGCCAAGGTGCTTAACAGCCAGCAGGTCTTTGCGAAACTGGAGCACGCTGGGCAAACTCCATGGACTCATCACTGGAGGTTGGCGTTAAAGCCGAGTCACTGGAGCTGCCAGTCTTGTGAGGCACTTTTCATTATGTCCCTTCCTTTATTTCCCGTCTTTTCTTTGGTTTCTAGGCCCACTCTTTGCCACAGGTCTGGAGAACAGAATACGTTTTTAAGATCCAGTTATTTCCAAGTGATTGAGGAAGCACCTTTGGGCTGATTTTGTGAGGCACCTGGGAAGGAGGCTCAGTGAATAGTAATTTGGATCATGTTATAATTCCTGTTGATAAGCAAAAGACCCAGGAGGGAGAGGTGAGATAAAGCTGCTTCATGCAGAGTGTTGATGACAAGGTCTTCCTGCTTCTGCGTGTGGTGGAGATGGAGTCATTTATGGCCTTTGATAAGCCAGTTGAGAGAAAGTAACATGTGGGATTGCCAGGGGAATGGGAATGAAAAGGTGGCTCCACAAGCAGCTGGCATACATCTGATGATGTGAATGGACTCTGTGCCATAATCATTCTATGATACACTTTATTTATAAGGCTGATCAGGAATTTGGAAGACACTGGTAGGCAGAAACTCCCAGGGAAATTAATTTGCACTACGCTTTCTGTAGCACCAGTTTGTTTTGGCATGAATTTTCAGAATCAAGATCAGGTTTAATATCACTGTCACGTGTCATGAAATTTGGTGTCTTTGCAGCAGAAATACCATGCAATACATAATAAAAGGGGGTAAAACTGTATTACAGTAAATATATTTACTGCAATTCATGTTTTTTTCTCCATTCTATATCTATTTCCTTCTAGTTTTTATTTTTGCACTAATTTAACTATTTTATACATCTATATAGATATACACATAACATAATGCGTGGAGAGGGGAGACTTGCAGCTTGGGCAACTGCCAGTCTTCCATACGACCTTGCCCAGGCCTCAGTCAACATTGAAATCGGTGGACAGCCGAAGAAGAAGTGTGTATATTTAACTATAACATTTTTAAAAAGTAGTGAGGTAGTGTTCATCGGTTCAATGTCCATTCGGAAATCGGATGGCGGGGGAAGAAGCTGTTCCTGAATCACTGAGTGTGTGCCTTCAGGCTCCTGTACCTCCTCCCTGATGGTAGCAATGAGAAGACGGCATGTCCTGGGTGATGGGGGTCCTTAATGATGGACGCTGCCTTTTTGAGGGATTGCTTCTTGAAGATGTCCTGGATACTACAGAGGCTAGTGCCCATGATGGAGCTGACTAAGTTTATTAAGTCACTTTTGTTTCAGTAGGCAACACAATTCAGCTATATGAAGGTATCTGTAGTTCTTGGTGGACATTACTTATTGCCTTAAACTCTAGCTTGATCGCAATTATAGTGTCTGTATTAGTCTGTTGCTTTGCAATAAGGTGTAAGTATAGAAAAGTTACTAATTTTTTCAAGAGTGTTACACATTAACTAAAATAAAACTAAATATCACCTTCAATGAACATGGAATTTTATATAAAAAGGACCTTGTTGTCAAGAACACCCTTTAAGTAACTTATTGTCTGATGACATGGTAAATGACCCCTGACCCAGAGTCTGCCTGCCCTATTGTGAACTCCCAGAAGCATTTATTTAAATCTTGTATTAATTATATACTTTTAAGCACAAATGTGACAAACTTTTTTTGGGAGCCAGCTAAAATAACAGGCTGAGCTACGTGAATAATTGCATAGTTACCTCGAATTTGAAAGCGTATGGAAAAAGATAACAGAATCTTTAGTTTTTGAATGAAATCCCTCAATCATATCCTACTTTAGACAACCGTGCATGCGGAAAGGATCTTAGCAATGTTGGCCTGGAGGAAGGATGCTATTGCCTTTATCGATAAGAGAGTGCTTAATACCTTAGTGTATTTGGCATCCTCAGTCTCCCTGTTGCCGTCTTTTCAGTATTAATATTATCTCTGGATTTCTATCATTGTTCACATTCAAACCAGTAAACCCTACAAAGAGATTTGCATTTATGTGAGGCTTCATGCTGTTAGGAAATCCAGATTCAAAGTAAATTTATTATCAAAACTCACTCTTGTCACCACATGCACCCCTGAGATTTGTTTTCTGCAGTTATACACAGACAATCCAAGAAAGACAATAGGATCCAGGAAAGGCCACGCCTAACAGGACAGACAACTCATATGCAAAAGACAACAAGCTGTGCAAATGGAAATATAAATAAATATTGAGAACATGAGATGAAGAGTCCTTGAAAGTGAGTTTGTAGGTTGTGGGAACAGTTCAGTGATGGGGCGAGTGAAGTTGTCCCCTCTGGTTCAAGGGCCTGATGGTTGTGGGGTAGTAACTGTTCCTGAATCTGGTGGTGTGGGTCCTAAGGCTCCTGTACCTCTTTCCTGATGGCGGCAGCAGCGAGAAGAGAGCGTGGCCTGGGTGGTAGGAGTCCCTGATGGTGTTGACGGGTTGCATCACGGCCTGGAACAGAAACACCAATGCACTTGAACAGAAGATCCTACAAAAAGTAATGGATATGACCCAGGTAAAGCCACCACCCCCCACCACCACCGAGCAGATCTACACGGAATGATGCAACCTGTCAATGTACTCCCCATCACACACCTATAGAAGTTAGTCAAAGTTTTAGATGTCATGCTGAATCTTCACAGTGTAAGAATTGGCTTCTTTGCATGGGACCAGTACATTTTGGCCCAATTAGCTGAAGTTTCATGGAAATAGTTAAGATATACTACTACTACTACTACTACTCAGGCCTAGGGGGCCGGCGTCAGGCACGATGACGGACTCTCCACTTCTCCCTCTCCCTCATCAGTGTGTTCAGCTCATCTACATTAGCCGTACCACTGTCTTCTAGGAGCGTGTTGACCATAGTCTTGGGAGGGCGCCCAGGGTTCATCCTCCCGTGCTTGGGCTCCCATATGATGACTAGGCTGACAGGTAGCTCAGGTTGGCGTAGACAGTGCCCCGCTAGTTGCAGTCTTATCGCCTCGATTTCAGTGGTCAGCATCGGTAGGTCGTCATAGAGCTCGACGTTCGTCATGTGCTGTTACCGACTCACGTCAAGAGCCATCCGGAGCATTCGTGTATAGCAACCATCCAGAGACTTTCACATCGTTTTGGTGAGTGTCCACGTCTCACATCCGTACGTGAGAATGGACTCTATTACTGCTATGAAGTTAAAATATAAAAATGACAAACTACCGTTTAACTGAGTAGCAAATTGTTTTTTGAAATGAAATGCAGAACAAATTAGAATACTATCAATACTATTACAGTAACATAAAACTATATGTTAGTTTTGAGTAGTTATTGATGGAGAAATTTATCCAGTGAATGCTGCTGTGTTCTTTTGATTGACTGTAAATGAACAAAATCACTGCAGACACTTGGGGTAATTATTTCACCGAGTGTCAAATTGTTTTGAGGCATCTTGGTAAGGGTCTGCAATTTAATCAAAAACCAAAATCAAAAATCACTACTTTTTAAATCAGTGTTCATTGGCCAAAATAAATAACATAACACAAGCATACATGACTGTTACTTTTTTTTTAAAAAACTGTTCACTCGAAGCATGATATAGTGTCCAATATCCACACAGGTACATGCGACTGACACTAGTTAAAAACTGTTTGGAAACAGTCTCCTGTCCCAATTAAGTGGCATAGTGTCCCAAATAAATGATGGGAATCTCAGCTATTGTCTCGATTAGTTTTTGTTCTTCAACAGTTGTCCCAAATAAGCGATAGTTCCAATGAACTGATGCCCCAATTATCTGGAATCCACTGTATTTTTGATAATGACCATGTTTCTTTAATAAAATAATGATGCAAGTTGCTGGAAGTATTTGCAAGATCAGCAGGACCTGCTGTGAAGATTTTGAAAACTAATTTAGCTGCTGATGTTCCACAAGGGTCTGTGTTGGGGCCGCTTCTCTTCACGTTATATGTCAATGATTTGGATGAAGGAATTAACGGTTTTGTGGCCAAGTTTGTGGACAATACAAAAATGGTTGGAGGGGCAGGTGATGTTGATGAAGTGGGGAGTCTTATCGAAGGTCTGTACTAGTAACAGACTGAGGGTAGTGTAGGGATGTATATGGTCATGCACTTTGGCAGAAGGAATAAAAGACCATTTTCAAAAAGGTTTGAAAATTCAGAAATTAGGGCCCCCTTGCAGGATTCCTTAAAAGTTAACTTGCGGGTTTCTTCGTTTCGCGGCTGCCTGCGGGAAGACGAATCTCAGGGTTTGTATACTGCACACAACCCTGATAATAAATGCACTTTGACTTTGAGTTTATTGCCATGGATGGCTGTGGAGGCCAATTTATTGGGGATATTTAAAGCAGAGGTTGATGCGTCCTTGTTTAATGAGGACTGAGGGAGGCAGCTGGAGCATCCGGAGAAAGTGGAGGTTGATAGGTTCTTAGCGAGTAAAGGAGTCGAAGGTTACAGGGAGAAGGCAGGAGAATGGGGTTGAGAGAATAGTAAATCAGCTACGGTGGCATGGCAGAGCAGACACAATGAGCCAAGTGGCCTAATCCTGCTCCTATGTCTTATGATCTTATACCATCAATCCTCATATTCTTTGTCACTTTACTCTATTCTTGTTTTCCAAATGTCTATGTGTTATAAATGCCGATCAGCCCATCATCTATGTCAACAATCAGGGATTATCCAATAATAATAATAATTATTATTATTACTTTATTGTCACTAAACAATTGATATTAGAGATTACAATCATCACAGCGATATTTAATTCTGCGCTTCGCCCTCCCTGGAGTACAAATCGGTAGTAAATATAATAAACATTTAAATTATAAATCATAAATAGAAAATAGAAAATGGGAATTAATCCTATTCCCTACTAATTTCCCTGTATCCTATTCTCCCTGCCTTCCTTCATCCGAATTCTCCGACCAGCCATCCACCTTCGGGGTAATCTAGTGTAAACCAATAACCAACTGACCAGCAAGACTTTGTGATGTCAGAGGAAAGCAAAGTACCCTGGTGACACCACACGTGGTTAGAGGAAGAGACGTGCAATCCCCAGATACGCAGCACCAGAGGTCAGAATAGAACCCAGGTTTTGGGAGCCGAGAGACAACGGTATTACTGACCTTAACGCTGCTGGCAGTTTGATTTTACAGTTTGATTATGCGCGAAATTGTAGAAACTGTCCTTCCTGTGCCCATTCTCAATCAAGACATCAATGCGCTATCTGTATTAACCAAAAGGACCCTCTTGTGTAATTCAGGGAAGTACCCAGTGGTTACAAGAAGTCTTGATTGTAAAGAGGAAATTGTCAACAGTACAATTAATCACATATTGTACAGTTTTGCAACAAAGCTATCAAGTTTTGAAAACAAAAAACCTGTTTTTGGTTAATGTGGTTTTCGGTTGGTGTAAGAACACTTAATTTGGAACTGCTTCTGTAGGGTCCTAGAAATGGGAGATGGTAGGCTGTCGGCTGTAGTACAGGGGTCCCCAACTTTTTTTGCGCTGCGGACCAGTCTAATATTGACAATATTCTTGTGGACTGGCTGATGGGGTGGGGGGTGGTGTTCACATTCAACAGTGCGTGACCAGGAATGAGGAAAGGTGCAGCTGACTCATATCGTTTCATATCGCCAAATCATATCGTTTCCTCGCGGCCTGGTAGCACAGGTTTTGCGGCCCGGTGGTTGGGGACCACTGCTGTAGTGCATAATTAACAGGTAGAAAGGAAATGTTATTTATTTAAATTCTACCGATTAATATTTAGATTTAGTTCTTTTGAATCGTAGTTGATGTATTTGAGGTACCTTGATTTGACAGAGAAAAAGATTTCGCCTATGCTCGCTCTTACTTAAGCCGACCTCACATACTGGGGTATAGGCCGCAGGCCAGAATCCTCTGTCGTGGGCTGGTCTTTCAAGTTGTCTCCAGGTATAGCCCATCTCCTGTCTGTATCCTTCCTCTCCCAGGGACGTTTGGAGTTTCTCGTGGTGTATCTGTAGCTTTTAAGTTTTACAGGGTGGGGTTACTAGCTCCATAACCAACCCCCCCTCCCCCTTTTCACAACTGGCTTGTACAAGGGGGAGCTTTTCTCCTCTGCTTGGTACAACAAAATCCAAGTGGCCCACTGGACTGGAAAGAGGATGACTTAGTTCATGGTTGAATTCATCTATTCCAGTTGTGGCAAGTTGATAGAAAGCAGACCTGGACATTTCCCGTACCTGAGACACAGTTGGGCCCTGTCACTTTACAGAAGGAGCACAAAAAGCAACATCTACTAAATTTAGTTGATCTCAGTCCACAGAAGGCTCCTTTCATATGATTGAATTGAGGCATTGCTGTTAACATTTTTAATAAGATCCAAGGACTGGCTGTTATGGTGGATCAAACCCAATTACAATTTAGATAATGATCACATTTGGTTCCTTCTGTTCTTGATGTCATTTTGTGTGTATTAAATTCTTTACAAGGTGGATCTAAACCATTGTTGTGGAATATTTCAAGGATTATAGAATCCCGTTTAAAATCACAGCAAGGAACACCTCACGCATGTTAAATATGTTCTGGTCTCTTGTGAGACTTCTCATATAAATTAAATGAGTTGAGCATTAGCAAGACTGGGAAGAGAAGTTCCTATTTGTGCCAGGTGATTTCAGAACATAATATATTCGCCTCATAATCATAGCAGTAGTCAATTATATTCCTTTTTAACCCTTGTCTAGAATAGAGAACAAGGATTATGGGGAAGTTCTGTGGCCTGAGCTGTCGTTACAATTTGTCAGTAAGCCCCTCTGAGGCCAGATTGAAGCTTTAAGCGCTTTGAGTTGGGATATCAGAGCAGATATTGGTATTTGCTTAATGCTGTATTTATTTCAGTTGTAACTAACAATTTGTGTTTTAATAGTATCCACATAGAGAATGGCCAGTCGTATTTTAAATGAAATTTTGCCCGAGAAATGTTTGAAGGAAAGAAGAGGTTGGTTGAAGTCATAACTGCAAGCTTGTTAAATTTGGTTTGAAGGGGAGTTTTAAAGGATTGAGATGAGGAGGTGGAAAGGCCAAAGGGAATCTCTGTAACACACATAAAAGTTGCTGTTGAATGCAGTGGGCCAGGCAGCACCTCTTGGAAGAGGTACAGGGGAATCTCTGTGGTCTATCTACCAGAAGACATAACCACAAATGGGAGTGAAAGGGGTGAGATTCAGGGTGAAGAAGTTCAGTGATGGGAAAGGATAAAGTGGTCTGGGGAGTAAAAGAAGTTTTTGTGGATGGGATGGTTGACTGAAGGGTATTAGGGGTAGGGAGCTGTGACACCATCAAGTGATTTAAACTGAATTCAGTCCAGGATAGCTTTAGGAAATTAAGTTGCCTTCAAAGTACATTTATTAACTAAGTATATATACTGTATACAACCTTGAGATTCATCTCCTTACAGGCAGCCACAAAACAAAGAAACCCCAGTAGAACCCATTGGGTCAAGCACCCAATGTGCAGTTTAAAAAAAAATCAAATTGTGCAGGTAACATTCTGAACTGAAGTTCATGAGAGTGATTCCACAGGCACGAAGCCAGACGTAACTGCAGCCCATTCAGGAGCCCCTTAGTTGCAGGCCATAGCCTCAGTTCATCACAGAGATGAGTAAGCCTCTGGCCACAACACCCTGACCTTTTCAATCTGGCCCAGCACTTAGATCAGCCATACCTTGGCTCTTTCCTGGGTCTTGGTCCCCACTGCCTCAACTCTGCCTTGCCTTGGTTCTGCTGCATTGAATTGCCTCTAAGTCTGCTCCAGCCATAGCCAAACATTACAACAAAATGTAACCTAATGAAGGATAATCAGTTTAATTGGATGAAGTTATTTCTTAAATTGGATCAGTGTTGCTTCAATAATAAGTGAGTTAATATGGTGACAAATTAGTGAAACTGGTATGTTCTGTGCTAATTCTTATCAGGCCTTTATGCATGGGACTGTTAGGGCGTATTCTGGAATTAGGTTATGTACCAAGTATTAATTTCAACATCGACCAGTCTTCGGATCTGAATATGGACTGCAGATTGAATTTAAGATGCAGTTCTGAACAATGGTCTTCCTCAAACTGGAGTTGGTTGCAAACCTGGAAACACCCATTCTTTTGAAGACCCTGACCTGGAGTTACACGCAGACTTCGGTTCTTTACGGGAAAGGGACCCATTCTCGGGGGTTTTAGGACTGGCCGTTACCCGACATGCCAGGGGTTTGGCCTGAGAGTCTCACTCGTCTTTGGAAGCCTAAGATCTCGGGGCTCTGGAGACGGGCGGATCGAGGGTTGGTGTCACGGCAGGAGACTCGCATGTCGTCAGGGAGGCCAGAAGATCTTCTGCTGTGGGCCCGAAGACCTGAGATCTTTGCAATCTTCAGACATAGAGCTTGTAAGAAACAACGAAACGGACTTTTAACATCGTAAACCATTGGGTTGTTGTTATGTCTCCTGCTCACTTTGAAAATGGGGGACACCTCCCTCTCCCTTATTAGGGCGAGAGAGAACCTGAGGTCTGTCGTATGCCGGATGAAATGCGAAATCTTTGCTATTGCCTTGCTCGTGCTTGTGCTCGGTGATGGGGCAGGGGCTTTCTCTTTTTTGCTGGTGGGGGAAGGGGGATTGTTGCTCGCTGCCATTTACTTGTGGGAGGGGGAGCTGGGGGGGTGACTTTGGGGTTCTCACGTTTAGCTGTCGTTCATTCCTTGGGGCACTTCTCTGTTTCTGTGGACGTTTGTGAAGAAAAAGCATTTTGGGATGTTTATTGTACACATTTCTCTGATATCTCTGCTTCCCTGCTTTCCTCCCGCATTCCACAACGTGCAGGTTTGTAGTGTAATTGGCCACAAATTTAAATTGTTCCAATTATGTAGATGAAAGGTGGAATTTGGAGAAAATAAAAGGGTAGAATTTAAGTAAATAAAATGGTTGATGGTCAGCACAGATACAGTGGCCTGTTTATATGCTGTCTCTCTCTGCCTCTTGTGCTACATACAGATATGAGAAATGATTTTGTCTCAATTATAACATGCACTGTGGATGCAGAAATTGATCATTATTGTCAATGGTACCATTTTAATTTCACAGCTACCCGATTATATTGATGAGCTGAACATGTAAACCTGGAGGAAATTTGGGATTTTAAAAATATACTTTTTGCAAGAAAAACCCTCTAGCCCAGGGGCTGGCAATCTTTTTTCTACCATGGACCAAATACCATTAAGCAAGGGGTTCGAGGACCCCAGGGTGGGAACCCCTGCTCTAGCCTCAGTGATTATGACACAAAGCCATTAACTCCAGGATGCATGCAGGCAGGTGAGGTTGATTTGAGATTCTCCTTGGAGATTCTTGATTAGTCAGTGCATGAAGGGATTCGGGGAGAAGGCAGGAGACTGGGGCTGAGAGGGAAAATGGATCAGCCGTGATGAACCTTGCCTATTGGCCTAATTCTGCTCCTGTGTTCTACAAGTCTGTGGTGGCCAGTGCGATCATGTTTGCTGCTGTGTGCTGGGGCAGCAGGCTGAGGGTAGCAGACACCAACAAAATCAACAAACTCATTCGTAAGGCCAGTGATGTTGTGGGGATGGAACTGGACTCTCTGACGGTGGTGTCTGAAAAGAGGATGCTGTCCAAGTTGCATGCCATCTTGGACAATGTCTCCCATTCACTACATAATGGACTGGGTGGGCACAGGAGTACATTCAGCCAGACTCGTTCCACTGAGATGCAACACAGAGCATCATAGGAAGTCATTCCTTCCTGTGGCCATCAAACTTTACAACTCCTCCCTTGGA
Source organism: Mobula birostris (assembly GCF_030028105.1). NCBI lineage: Eukaryota > Metazoa > Chordata > Chondrichthyes > Myliobatiformes > Myliobatidae > Mobula > Mobula birostris. The sequence continues at coordinate 20,868,822 of NC_092400.1, forward strand.
GGGTCAGACACCCTGAGCCAATAGGCTGGTCCTGGACTTATTTCCTGGCATAATTTACATATTACTATTTAATTATTTAAGGTGCAACTGTAACGAAAACCAATTTCCCTCCGGATCAATAAAGTATGACTATGACTGTGACTATGACTATAGCTTATGGTCTTGTAATGCATCAAAAAGAAAAAAGGACTATGCTCAGTAAAGGTGAAAAGGGCACGTGGTTATTGAAAACAATAATGACTATCTGGTCAGATAATTCTCTGGGTGTCACTTCATTTTGAGGAGCAGATTCAACCTCCTAGGTAGTTTGTCAAGACTTTGTAAATATGAATTTGCTTTACGTCTCTTCAAAAAGAAGTTTGATAATTTTTTTTCTTAGTGAAGAACATCTTCAAAGTAGATGGATTAACAAAGATATCAAAAAGATACTGCTTTGGGCTCGTTTTCTTAGAAAAGGAATGTGGCAAATGCTATCCTGAGACTGAGCTGAGGAGACTTGCATATGATATTTTGATCCCCTTTCTCCAGGAAGTGACCAGACTTTCGATGTCAATTGCTGAGGGGAAAAGAGAGAGGATATTGATGGTGTGTAGTGTATATCATGCTCGTGACAGCTGGCTGGGCGTTTCCTGTCCAGTTTCAAAGTTGAGAGCAAAAGAAGTGACATGAGGAATGAAGAAACGATTTATCTTTGAGTCATGATCTCCATGAAAGCTATCTTTTGTATGTATTTATATTTATTATGTTTATCTTACTGTTAAATTTGCTGAATTGGAACTGGAGTAATTATTTTGTTCTTATGTGTGTGTGTCTATTTATATATATGTATATGTGTGTGTGTACTGGAAATGACATTAAACAATCTTGAATCTCAAAACTCTCCTACTGAAGTAGTTTTACAGGGTGGCCAGTATTGTAATGAAGAGCAATATAATGACCAGTTTGTGTGCGCGATTGTTCTGTAAACAACCATAAGACAATGAGAAAACAAGCTGCTCGAGTGATCCTTCCCAAAGCGATGAAACTGTTGGCTGAAAGGATATCATTGCTGAGTTCAAGTCGAGGTCAGCTAATACACTGGGGGAACTGTCCTTCCCTCAGATTCATCGCAAAGGGTCCTGGGTGAGCAACGAGGCACCGACAAGAGCCTGGATTGTGTTGAAAATTAATCTGAACGTCGCATATGACTACATATATGAACTTTGATAACTTCACTTTGATCTTTTGTTCTGGAGGAGGCAACTTTTGGTTGAGGGGTGAGACTTCTACCTGGCAAAATAATACTATGATATCCCCTCTGACACAAGCATGATTGTTATCTGATCGTAAACGTGTGTCGGTTCAGACTTTGGATATTTTTAACTACCTTGAATTTCAATGCTCCAAAGGGAAAAATAATTTCTTAGGAGCAAACGGTGTTTCAGATGCTGGTGTAGTGGCAAAACCAAACCAAAACTATTGCTGCTGCTGGCAATCCTACAGGTGTTACATTTGCATGATGTGCCCCCAACTCCAAGTGTCAAATCCTTTATCAAAATCAGAATCAGGTTTATTATCACCAGCATGTGACGTGAAATTTGTTAACTGAGCAGCAGCAGTTCAATGTAATACATAATCTAGCAGAGAAAAGAAAATAAATAAAATAATGAATAAACAAGTAAATCAATTACAGTATACGTATATTGAATAGATTTCTTAAAATGTGCAAAACCAGAAATACTCTGTATTTTTTTTAAAATGAGGTAGTGTCCAAAGATTAAAACATCCATTTAGGAATCGGATGGCAAAAGGGAAGAAGCTGTTCCTGAATCGCTGAGTGTGTGCCTTCAGACTTCTGTACCTCCTACCTGATGGTAACAGTGAGAAAAGGGCATGCCCTGAGTGCTGGAGGTCCTTAATAATGGGCGCTGCCTTTCTGAGACACCGCTCCTTGAAGATGTCCTGGGTACTTTGTAGGCTAGTACCCAAGATGTGGCTGACTAGATTTACAACCTTCTGCAGCTTCTTTCGGTCCTGTGCAGTAGCCCCCACCCCCTTACCAGACAGTGATGCAGCCTGTCAGAATGTTCTCCACCTTATAACTACAGAAGTCCTTGAGTGTATTTGTTGACATGCCAAATCTCTTCAAACTCCTTATGAAATATAGCCGCTGTCTTGCCTTCTTTATATCTACATCGATATATTGGGACCAGGTTAGACCATTAGAGATCTTGACACCCAGGAACTTGAAACTGCTCTCTCTCTCCACTTCTGATCCCTCTATGAGGATTGGTATGTGTTCCTTCGTCTTACCCTTCCTGAAGTCCACAATCAGCTTTCTCGTTGAGTGCCAGGTTGTTGCTGCGGCACTTGTTAGCAATTAGCAAATATACAACAATAAAACTTAAGCATACCCAAGTATAAGTGAGGCGTTGTGCGTTCTGCAGAAGTTATGACATCCGCCGGTCCCAAGGTACAAACTGCAATGACAACATAACTTATTCCCTTTGCTTTTACCACACCTCTCCCCGCTCATGTGACTAGTTACCGTAGTAAATGCTCAGCACAGAATACAAAGCAGATAGAGAACAGATGCATGGATCCAACAGCCAATATGAATCCTATTGATTATTTTTCCCATATATGTTTAATAGTTGACAATTTTTCAAATTTAAAGCATTACGTGAAGCTGTCTTTTAATTTATATTCTCTGATAGAATCCAGATAGAATTGAATCTTCCCTGTCTTATTTGTACACTTCACTTTCAATGAGGATAACTTGCTGTCTGATTTGTATTCTCAAATCTCTCTCCGTGTGTTTCTGGAGAAAATGATTTACATGTGTTTGCTATCATTTGTACCTGCTCTTTTTTTTTAACGGGAGTAGAATACTTTTACAGTCCTTGTCTCAAAGCTTAGCCTTAATATGTTTTAATTTGTTGTTACGTGATGAGGTACTTGCAACTTAAGGAGTGAAAATTGGAAGGGTATAGTTGCAGATAAATATTTCACTTAACAGTCCCCAGAATTTCTTTGGGAGAAGTATGACCTTATTAAATATTCACAGAGCAGATCTTTATTACATTATAGCTACATAAAGTGGGGCAATTAAGAACTTTGAAAATTAAAATTACTGACGAGGACAATTTAGCTTCTTGGCATTTATAGCTAACTTATCCCAGATATTTAGCTGTTCTTTGTTTAGCGAAGGGCATGGTAAGGTTGTAATTACTCAAACTAACAAGGTGAAAACATTCAGTTCTCAACAAGAAAAATAAAAAGCCTGGAGAGCTGATTCTGCTCGAGATCTTTCAGAAGTCACTGGAGTTAAACAGACATCCCACCCTGCAAAAACTCATTTCAGGGAGGTAGCACCATCAATTTGCGGGAGACTCCCGGAACTTCTGGGAGAGGTGGGATGTCTGCAATAGAGTAGCTCCTGAGCAGCTGGCCAGCTAGTTTAAATAACGTTAGCGATGCTAATGAACGAATCATACCTGTTAAACTCACCTCAACATGTCTTTTACAGTCTTAACCCACCATGGGCAATAGAAAAGTCACTGTTGCAAACAGTGCAGCGAGCAACACTGTCATTATTTTTGACCCCTATTAGGCAGGGGTACACTTTAGAGTAGTCTGGGGTGATGTATTTTTATATTTTCTTTTTTTGGAACTCTGTCTGTCTCTCTCTCTCTCTCTCTCTCGCTCTCGCTCTCGCTCTCTCTCTCTCTCTCGCTTGCTCTCTCTCTCTCTCTCTCTCTCGCTTGCTCTCTCTCTCAAAAAAATCGATTTCCGGGATATTGCATATAATTTGCGGGCATCAGGGAGCCACTATCAGCATGCGGGAGACTCCCAGAACTTCCGGGAGAGGTGGGATACCTGGTTACAAATCAGTAAACCTTGGAATTGAGCTCCCAAATGTTGGAGAATCAAAGAAGCAGGAGGAGGTCATGTGGCTGGGTCTTTCCATTCCCTTACTTGTTATGCAAGCACTTTCCTGCCCAAATCCCTGCATCCACCCCATTTCTCTCAACTCCTGATTCTCTTAGTGGATGGAAAGTATGTTTTAACAGTAAATGTCTGAAGATCCATGGCCTTTGAGATGAAGAATTCCAACGGTTTATAATCCTCTATGTAAGGAAATTTCCCAGCTCAGTTCTAAATTACTGCGTTATCCTGAGACTTAAGTAAAAGGAACTGGAGTTGATTTCCAGAATATATCGGTCTTCTCAAACTTAAGCCCTTGATAAACCATGGGATTTGAAGTCTGCTGGGGGCCATAGTGGTCGAGGATCCCATAAGAAGTCCAGGTATGCCCAATGGAGGGCCATCATGAGCGTGACAGAAACAACTCCAAGTAAAGCTAGAGAGACAATCGGATGCACAACAGCTGTGATATGGTCTCCAAGCCATGCTTCCTATAAGACGAAACCCAACAGTATAAGTGGCTGTGATGCCTCACTCCCCGACAAACTTAACATTACAAGTCCCACAGCATCCAGCGACCTGGTGATCTCTGTCTCAGAGGCCGGTGTCAGAACATCCTCAAAAAGGAGCGAATCCTCGCAAAGTGTCAGTCCCTGTAGTGTGCCTGGTTGGGGACCGAAAATCTGTGTTGACCAGTTGGCCAGAGCATGCAATGGCATCCTCCGTCTCTCACTGCCACATTCAGAGGGTCACAAGTGCTCCAAAAGGGGCAGAAATCATTCCGGTATCCAAGGAGAGCAGAGCGAGCTGCTTCAGCAATGGCCGCCCGGTCGCGCTCACCGGTAACACCTGGTTCTGGCTGGAATTAACTCCTGCCTCAGCGAGGACCTGGACCCACTGCAATTTGTCTACCACTGCAACGGATCTACAGCAGACACAATCTCACTGGCTCTCCACTTGGCTTTGGAGCATCTGGACAACAACGAGACGTACCTCAGGCTGCTGTTTATTGATTACAGCCCGGCGTTCAACACGATCATTCCCTCGATACAAATGATTAGTTTGCAGTGGATGTAAAGATTAGGGGCGTTGTTGGGTAGGGTAGTCTTTGATTACAGAACAATATTAATAAATTGGTTAAGTTTGACTGGGTGATGGTAAATGATACACAAAATGTGATACATTTTTTTTGAAGTACTGATGAATCTAGGATGAACTGCCTGGAATGGTGGTAGAGGCAAATACATTAGAGGCTTTTAAGAGACGTTTGGATAAGCACATGGATGTAAGGAAGATGAAGGGGAGTCCTGTCCTGTCCTTTACAGAGAAAGGCTGAACAAGTTGGGTCTTTATTCTTTGGAGCGTAGAAGGTTGAGGGGGGACTTGATAGAGGTATTTAAAATTATGAGGGGGATAGACAGAGTTGACGTGGTTAGAATTTTTCCATTGAGAGTGGGGAAGATTCAAACAAGAGGGCATGGGTTGTGAGTTAAAGGGCAAAAGTTTAGGGGGTAACACGAGGGGGAGCTTCTTTACTCAGAGAGTGGTAGCTGTGTGGAACGAACTTCCAGTGGAAGTGGTAGAGGCAGGTTCGATATTGTCATTTAAAGAAAAATTGGATAGGTATATGGACAGGAAAGGAATGGAGGGTTATGGGCTGAGTGCAGTTCAGTGAGACGGTGAGAGTAAGCGTTCGGCACGGACTAGAAAGGCCGAGATGGCCTGTTTCTGTGCTGTAATTGTTATATGGTTATATGGAGGGATAGAGGCATGGTGTAGGTAGGAGGGATTAGAATTTGGGTGTTCTTTATTTGCTTTTTAGTGGGTTTGCACAACATTGCCAGCTGAATGACCTGTTCATGTGCTGTACTGTTCTATTGAATGGTGGTACTTGAGGGACAGAATAATCTTGGTGCATGTGTTTAAGAATTACTGAAAGCTATATGTGCCAAGGAGGTTCTGTAAAATATTCGGATATTGGTGCTTGGTTATTGCATACTTGTGTTCTGCACATTGTTTGGAAGACACGAGTTACCAAGGAGACTCCCCTTGATATTTCCTGGTGTGGTGTAGACACCTTTGATGCAACTGTGGCAAAATCTGCCCGAGCCAAGCGTCGACCACAAGCTTTCCTTGTCCTTGGGTCGCAATGTTGGCAGCACGAATCAATGGGCAACTTCCACATCCCTGGTGAGCTTTACATTGGCTCAAAGACAATTCGTAAATACAGAAGTCCAAGGCTGCACTCGCTCTTGCAGATGTGGCCTCATCTGCGCCGTGTGCGGCCGCACCAAGGTTTCTTGAATTGAATACGGTTTTGGAAAACAGTCTTCCCTTACCTCTGCACTTCTCGTCTTGGTGATCTACGTTCCAGGTGGACGCAGGATTTTTGGAAGTGGACAAAATGGATGTTATGGAAAGCATGATCTCAGCACTGAGGTTATTAGAAGCCCTTTGTTAATGAAACAACTACCAGTGGTTTAGGATCTCGTTACCATTGCAAACTGAAAATGTTGAAAGCTTACAAAGAGTTAACAGCTTAACTTGCAATAATAAGGTTAATATAATTAAGCCATTATTATTAGACCGTGTTGAAGTGTTCCTCTGGTATGTTCCACGCTGAAAATGATCGTCCATGGACTTGGGAATAGTGCCGCTTAATCCAAATTGAGGTGAAGCATAAGCTGTGCATCACACTCTCGTAGTGGGGAAATCCCTGGGCAGATTATTTAGGAGGCGGCTTTTAATCTCTTTAACCTGATGTCTATGATGCTGAATGGAGTTAGAATGGAATAAGACTAGTTCTAAATCGGTGACTGGTGAGTGGGCACTGGCAATGCCAGACCGGCTCTACAAGGTTTCCTTTGTCTGGCTTAACACAGCAGTTCCTGTTTTCCAGTTTAATACGTCTATCTCCCAAGCCTTGCAAAGTCGTTTCAACTGATTATTACAGTGTAAAGTAAGAAGACTGTGGAACATATTGTGTATATGGTGGGTGGGGGGGGGGAGGGAGCAGGGAAGGGTGGTGTTAGAGGATTTTAAGGACTTGCTTCCTTTTGCAATTACCTTCTCTCAATCTTACCACTAATGGTAATAAATCAAATACAGAAGGTTCACTGGTTACCTATTTACTTCAAAATGCACAAGGCTTTCAATAGACGTTGTTGCTTCTGGAGGGAAGGAACAATCGCAGTGCAAGCTTTAGAAGTTGCATTTCCCCACCCCCCAGTACCTTTTCCAACAGTTTGGCTTAATAAATGGAATTCAGTTTAAGTTTGCAGTCGGCAGCCTGAAGTGTAGTGTGTTTACTGTGACTTAGTGTGCACTTGTCTTCTTGAGCAGATGCTGGGGAAGAAAGGTGACATGCTTTCTCTCTGATTGGTAGTTTGGTAGGTTCAAAGGCCAAAGTATTATCAAACTATGTCTACATTATACAGCCTTGAGATTGGTCTCCTTACAGGCAGCCACAAAACAAAGAAACCCAAAAGGACCTATTTTTGAAAAAAAAGGACTGTTAAACGCCCATTGCGCAGAGGGGGAAAAAATTGTGCAAACAGTAAAAGTAAGCAAATAGCATTCAGAACTGAAGTTTTATGAAAGACACGAAGCCAGGCCTCACTGCTGCCATAGCAGGCCACAGCCTTATAAAACTTTGATGTTTCAGATGGATGATTTGGGTGTCTCAGCCCAAATTGTTAACTGTTTATTCTCCTCTGTAGACGCTGTGCAAGTTCCTCCAGCACTTTGTGTGTGATCTTGATCTTCAATTATCTCGTTCCTCAGTCAACCAAACATGAAAGAACAGTGAACTAGGTGTTAAGCTGTTTATTGAGGTTCTGTTCTTTTGCTGAATTTTTAAAGGTGGCATGTTCTGGTTCAAAAGCTTTGTTTAAAAAAAAACTTAATTGGTAATCTACACTGTTGAGGAAGGCAGACTTCCAACATAATTTCAAACTGAGGAAATAATTGTCTCAATTCTCGATTGGGATGTTTGCTCTTTTGCCACTAAATCCAATCCTTTCCGTAGTAACACTCTCAAGCAGGTGGTTGCCATTTTGGTATCATAGCAACCCAAGACACGCTGTGCTACATATACCACTGCTATCCTCCAGATCACCCTTTACCAACTGTGAAGTTGTTCAGCTTTTCCTTTGCCTCTGCTCATCCGAGAGGCCTCTGTTGGTCAGCCTTGACCATGAATGTTGCATCCTAGCCTGGGCAGTACAAACTGTTGCTCGTGTAGCAAGCTCCCCCCCCCTCACCCCCACCTCTCCACACATCTAATGAACCTCCCCCACCTCTCCACGCATCTAATGAACCCAAAGGAACGGCAGGGACTGATACAGTTTGGAACCAGTGGCAGCTCAGGAGCTGCCAGTCAGCATTTGAACTCAACATAGGACTGCCTCAGAGACCCCAGCACCGGACTTTTCCCCTGGGGTTTACTTCCGAAGCCTTCCCCTTGAGTGGGTGTAGCTCAAGGCAGTGGAGCTTTGAGATTAGAGCTTTCCTTTTAGATAACCATGGCTGACGAGCCCCATCTGCCCAAAGTGACTGGTTTTAAGGCGCCAGTAACCCACCTTTGCCCCTTCTCCTGTCAGTAGAAACTGTTCTGCTGGGCTTAGTAGCTAAGCCACTCGTGAAGTCCGGGAGCTGGACTTGGTTGTCAGAGGCTATCTGAGGTGTGCACCATTGGGAGCATTTAATGAGTACCGGGAGCTTGTCCCCATTACCACCTCCGGCTATAACAACCTCAAGGAACCTCTGCTCATCTACTGCTGAATTTTACACCTGGGTGCTAAGGGATATTGATGAATGGAGGAACTTTGGGGTTTAAGTCTATTGTTCCTTGAAAGTTACCTCGCAGGTACATGGGGCAGGTATAGAAGGCAAATAGCATGGTTGCCTTCATGGGTCATAGAATATACAAGTTAGAATGTGACGTTACAACTTTGCAAAACGCTGGTTAGAGGACATTTGCAGCGTAGTGTGCAGTTTGCTGCAGAGAGTATAGAGGATATTTACCAGGATGCTGCCTGGCTTGGTAGACTTCAGTAGTGGGCAGAGGTTGATTTCCTTGAAGTCAAGGCATCTGAGGTGTGACTTGATAGGTGTACAAAATCATAGGGGGCACTGTTGGGAGTAGATAGAATAATTTCCCCAAGAAACAAGAGGGCATAAGTTTTAAGGTGAGAGGAAGGAGATTTCGAGTGGTTTTGAGAGGCGAGTTTTTTTTTTGTACAAAGACTGGTTGATATCAGAAACTGAGGCAGTGGGATCAGGTGCAATCACTGTATTTAAATGGAAACACTTAGACAAGTATTTGGAAGGAAATGGACTAATTGCAGACAAATTGGGTGAATGTAGATGGTCAAAAAGATCATTGTGGGTATGGTCAGCTGAAGATCCTGTTTCTATGCTGTCCAACTCAGTAACTCCTCACCTGTACCTTTTTGTTACCTTGTGTCCATCCAAAAGCTCCACTGCTTGACCTCCCTTCTGCTCTCAATAAACCTGAGGTAATCCACAAGTTTACTGCTGTGGCCTAACCTGCACAATGTCCTTCTCACTCTAGTGCTTGGTGACCTTCTGCAGCTCAAGTAAATAAATTCCTTGATTTAACTGTCGTCATTTTCAAATCCCTTTGTGGCTTCACTTCTGCCTCACTTCATTGTCAGATTTTATTTGGTGTTTCAATGCCTTGGGACGTGTTGCTGCATTTAGTCTCGGTCTAAATGCAGTTTGTTGTAGAAGTCATCAGGGTGTGGATGTTCTTCTTCCATTCTTCACTGGAAGCTCGTGATTCTTCTTCCAGTAACTCTGACCTCCAAAGCCGTCTGTCCCTGGGACTTTCCGGACAATTCTGGGATGACAAACCCAGTTTGGCCCTAATCTAATCAGGGACAATTTACAGTGACTAATTAACCTACCCAATATGTGTTTGGGCAGTGAGGGGAAACTGGGGGACCCAGAGAAAGCTGTTCTGTTTCTAGTATTTTCTGCTTTGTATCTGCAGTTCTTTTATTTTCAAGAATTAAGTGTTGTCCTAGTTATCAGTTATCTGGGACTTTCAGTTCTGTAATAATGATCAAGTCCCTGTGACCATTTAGGTTTCCACTGAGGGCTCTGGTTTCCTCCACGTTCCTAAAACGTACGGATTAGTAAGTTGTGGGCATGCCTTGCTGGCAACACTTGCAGGCAGCCCCCAGCGCATGTTTGGACTGCGTTGGTTGTTGACTCAAGTGGCGCATTTCACCATGTGCTTCGACGTGCGTGTGACAAATGAAACGGTTTTCTCTATTGCGGGGGCGCTGGCCTCTGTAGTATCCAGGACGTCTTCAAGGGGCACTGCCTCATAAAGGCGGCGTCCGTCATTCAGGGCCCCCATCATCCAGGACATGCCCTCTTCTCATCACTACCATGAGGAAGGAGGTACAGGAGCCTGAAGGCACACACTCAGTGATTCAGGAATAACTTCTTCCCCTCTGCCATCAGATTTCTGAATGGACATTGAACCCACGAACACTACCTCACTACTTTGTTTAATTTTTATTTCTGCACTGCTTATTTAATTGAACTAGATATATTTATTGTAATTCACGTTTTTCTCTATTACTGTGTATTGCATTGTACTGCTGCCGCTGAGACAAATTTTACAATGTACACCAGTGATATTGAACATGATTCTGATTTTGATGGATAGTGAGGTGAAAGTCTTCTGGTGATTGGAAGTAAAACTTGTGAAGGTTCTCACTCTCCTCTGTGCTAAAGCTCGCTAAAATCTGCTCCTGGATCAGTGCATCAGTGCTATTTGCATAAACATGTTCACAGTTGCTCATCGTCCTACCGTACTCTGGCATATTGTGACATCGTCAGATTTATGGCTTCTCCGCTCAGCAACCAACCCATCAAATCGCGCAGTTAAAATGACCAGAGTTTCTCTTGGCTTTGTGCAGGTTCCTAATGTGTAGGTGAGTGTTTACGAAGTCACCGTGTCCAAGTAAGTTTCTAGTTGAATTATATTTATGAACACTTTCACTTTTGGAGGTTTTTTTTCCCTCACATTTTCTTATGTGAAAGAACATTGCGGTCATTGGCACCTAGACTCCGGGAATTGAAAACATTATTTAACCCTCTGTAAGCACGAGGGAGAGAACTTTGAACTGAAATCACATAATTGCATAATGAGTTGTAGCATTGTTTTATGTGCTTATTGTTCATTTAATGCTGAATGTAAGCTGTTTGCTCCCATGTTTGACGGAAATTAAAAGTCCCATCTTAACTAGAAAAACCTCCTGGGGGAAAATTAGTGGTAATGAATGCAGATTGACTTAAATTCTAGAGAGTCCAGCATTTTCAAAACAAAGTCTAGTAGCCCGTTTAAGTCATAACTTGGCTCAAACGCACCACTAACCAATCACCAGCACTGTTTATTCTATGGTGGTACACAACTCTAGGCTATCTTATCAGTCCTTTTGCCATTGAATCATTTCGTTATCCCATTGACTGCCTTAACTAGCCTTCCATTACCCTCCATGTTATTTGAATTTTATTTTGTCACACTGCACTGTTTGGTCGTTCCAGCTTGTATTCGCTCGATAGAGTGGATGTGGAGAGGGTGTTTCCTACTGTGGGGGACGGGGAGGACACAGTCTCGGAATAGAGGGGCCTCCTTATAGAATGGAGGTGAGGAGGAATTTCTTTAGCCAGGGGTGGAATTCGTTGCCACAGGCAGCCGTGGAGGCCAGGTCATTGGTAATATTTTAGGCAGAGGTCGATAGATTCTTGATTGGTCAGGGCACGAAGGGGAGGAGAGAAGGCTGGAGATTGGGATTGAGGGGAAAATGGATCAGCCATGATGAAATGCTGGACTTGATGGACTGAATGGCCTAATTCTGCTCCTGTAACTTACGGTCTGGCTCTCCAATACCTCAAGTGTAAAATCTGCACCTGTGTCTTCCTGTTCCTTTACCACGTCACCTTACCCTATCTGCTAGCCACTTACATTGATCCAATGTTCTTTTTTGTACCGTATGTTCATAACTCCTGTTGGTTTTCCTTCGTGAGCAATAAAACTTTCAGCACCCGCGGCCCATCTTTCAGCCAGATGCTTGCCAATTGTCCTCAAAGCCCAGCTTTTCATCATCACATTTACCAGAACCAGAATCAGGTTTAATATCACTGGCGTATGTCGTGAAATTTGTTGTTATGTGGCAGCATTACAATGCAATACATGATAAAACTGTAAATTATAGGAAGAAGTGTATATATATTTTTTTAAGAAGTTAAATAATTAGTGCAACAAGAGGGGAAAAATAGCGTTCATGGGTTCAATGTCCAGTCAAAAGTCTGATGCTTGTCTCCTCTCCAGTTCTAGTTGTCAGGGTGTCTTTCAGTGTTTCCAATTTTTTAAAAATATAAACTGCTATTATTGGTTTTGGACTTTTAACTTTGCTCCTTTAATACTTGAAGCATTGGGTGATTTTGATTTAGTACTTTTGTCAGCAGAACTCCAAACTGTGCACCCTAACGGAAAGCTTACCTCAGAGTGTGCCTCTCGTGGCTCGGGATTCTAACCACATCCCGGAGAGCAGTGTGGGTACTGTGGCACCTGCGATGTCGGTTCCTCATGAAGCGTCACCTTCCAAAAGACCCTGTTGCTTCAGAGCAAGCTACAGAAGCTCTGTGTCCCTTACCGACACTTAACCGCCGGCCAGCACTGCCAGGGCATTTTGACTCTTTCTAAGTTGCTGTTTATAGGACCTTGTGGCGCACAGGTTTGCTGCCACTTTTGTCCAAACCAGAAAATATTTTTACCTGCGGAATGTATTTGGATGCTCTGCGCTTCAGATGAGTATGATATAACCACTACCTAATAACCTGGATTAGATTTTGACAGGATCCAAATCAGAATCAGGTTTATTATCGCCGGCAAATGTTGTGAAATTTCTTGATTTGAGGCAGCAGTACAATGCAATACATAATAATAGAGGGAAAAAACTGTGAATTACAGTATGAATATATAAAATAGTTAAAATATGCAGTGCAAAAAAAGAATTTGTGAGGTAGTGTTCATGGGTTCAATGTCCATTCAGAAATCGAATGGCAGAAGGGAAGAAGCTGTTCCTGAATCACTGAGTGTGTGTCTTCAGGCTTCTGTACTTCCTACCTGATGGTAGCGGTGAGAAGAGGGTATGACACACAAAATGCTGGAGATAGCAATGAGCAGAGGCACATCCTGGGTGATGAGGGGTCCTTAATGACGGACACTGCCTTTTTAAGGCACCGCTCTTTGAAGATGTCCTGGATACTTTGTAGGCTGGTGCCCATGATGGAACTGACTAATTGTACAATGCTCTGCAGCTTACTTCGATCCTGTGCAGTGGCTCCTCCATATCAGACAGTGACGTAGCCAGTCAGAATGCTCTCCATGCTCTGCAGAAACTTGCAAGTGCTTTTAGTGAAATATCAAAGTCTCCTCAAATCAAATCTAGATCCAGCAGTTGCTTTCTCTACACCAGGGGGGTTCCCATCCTGGGGGCAGGGTTCTATATCTTAAAAATGCTTGGGAACCCCTGCTCTACGCTGTCTTTAGAAAATAGCAAGGCATGAAACTCGAGCTTGGCTCGCATCATATCCACACCAACACTCTTCATTTGTAGAGCTGAGCAGCTGTAGTGTGAAATGCAGCGCTACACAAAGTTGGGCCTCCAGACATCAGAGAAGTAGGACTCAAGGGTTAGACTTCAGATGGATGATTGATTTCTCCCCTGCCCTCCCCGCCCCTCGCTTTTTCCCGTGCTGGTGTGAATGCATGTGATAGCACAGCTGAACCTGTAGTGGATTTAGTGCAGAACAACTTTTGAGTACAACAGGGCTTTTAATCAATCAAGTCCTTTCCTAGTGGGAAGCAATTTGTTCAAAGTCTTTTCTAGTGCAGTTGGGTCTTATTGGTAAGCACATTACGGCATTTGTTTTTTTTTAAGGTCATCACTGCTTGATAAGAACTACAAAAAGGTCTGTGTCCCATTTCCTGACTAGTGCCAGTCCCTAGATGGAACGTTTATTGACTGCCTGGATCCAGCAACTGTTCGAATTTGATTTCACTTTGGAAGGAAGAGAATTTCAGTCAGTTTAAATGAACCAATTGGAATAATGGAGGGATTGTTCCTGTTTGCTGCTGTGGACAGGGATAAGGTTGCCTTTTGGGGTGGTCTGTCAGGCACAGCCTGCAGATACTATTTATTTCAGTTTGAGCACAAAGGCTTTGTCGGAGCAGAGCAGATGTTCATCTCATGTCTGTATCTGCTATTTGATGAGAAATTTATTGCTGTTCTGCTGGGTTTGTGTTCGTCTACTGCCGAGTCTATTAGACGGACGAGTGGCTGGCAGCGCGCCAGGAAATGCAGTTTAGATGGAATTCGTGCTCTGGCTGCCGCCTCTGGGAAACAGCAATAATGGATTTGCTAGGCTTGTCTGATTGGCTGATTGATTTTGTGTGATTTGATTTATTGATCAATACTCTTAAATTTGACATCGTAGCAGGTAAACTAATCTTTGTGTGTTCAAGCCATCTTTGCATTGCAGAAAGCAGAGAGCTGATAAAGGGTGCCTGATTGGGATCTGAGCTTATCTTCATCATCCAGTGCCTTGCACTGCCTTGGCAGTGTGCGCGGAACACAATCGCGAGGCAGAATAGTAGAGATCTATAAATTGATGGAATCTAAAGCCCCCAGCATCGATTACCATTATAACAAACAGCAGTGCGCAGAATGTCTGATTATTTTTAGACAAAGATTCTGTGCTCTCAGCAACAATTTTGCTGATGCTGTCGCTGTGTCAGATATCTGCTGTTGATTGCAATTAGTCACGGCGTGGAACGGAGGGAAACGTGGCTGTGAATGGGTTACCATTTGTTTTTTGGTGGGGATAAATGGCATTATTTAGATTCTTGCTGCTCCCTTGTGAGTCAAGGAACTTGTCAGAGGAGAGAGACCATTGTCCTTCATTAGAAGAGCTCTCGTTCTGCCCCCTCCCCCTTTTTCAAAAACATCTTGGAGTTGTAATTTATGGGAGCGCATTACCCCTCTGCTTCACCCATTCCACCATCTTGAGAAGTGTGAGCCTTCCTTGTATTTGTTGGTGGATTGTTCCTTGATAGGGACGAGGAAGCCTGGCCTACTCTTGGCTTTGCTTGACATTCATGTTCACTCATTGGCCATTTTATTAGGTACATCTGTATACCTGCTCGTTAATGCAAATCTCTAATCAGCCAATCGTGTGGCAGCACTCAATGCATAAAAGCATGCAGAGGTGGTTAAGAGGTTCCACTGTTGTTCAGACCAAACATCGGAATGAGGAAGAAATGTGATCTGAGTGACTTTGACCGTGGAATGATTGTTGGTGCCAGATGGGGTGATTTGAGTATCTCAGAAGCTGCTGATCTCCTGGGATTCTGACGAGTTCTCAGTCTCTAGAGTTTACAGAGGATGGTGTGAAGAGCAGACAACATCCAGTGAATGCTAGTTCTACGGTGAAAATGCCTTGTTAATGAGAGGAGAATAGCCAGACTGGATCAGGCTGACAGGAAGGCAGTAGTAACTCGGATAACTACAAGGCACAACAGTGGTGTGCAGAAGAGCATCTCTGAACGCACAACATGTTGAACCTTGAAGTAGATGGGTTACAGCAGCAGACCGCACCAGATTCCGCTCCACTTCCTAATAAAATGGCCCCTGAGTGTCTTCCCAGCAGGCTTTGGCTGCATAATGAATATCTCCTTTGGTGATTTCCATGCCTAGGAAGCCAGGATTGGTTGAAGGATTTGTGTTATCCTTTGCCGTCAATGTGCGGCAATTAGAAACTGAGCTTCCCAGCCAGTCTTGCACTGGTTAAACCCATCGAGGCATTGGCCAGGTCCCTGAAGGATCTCCTTTTGATGGAGCTCACTTCTAATGCTGATTTTAATTTTTAATCTTCCAAGCTTACATCTTTATACAGTTTACTCATTAATTCTTTAAAGTCATCTTATTTCCTGCCAGTAATTATCTATAGCTGAATTCATTTCACACCTTGTAACTTCATACATAGCTTAATAGATGCATGGTGTGCAATGTTGCCATGGCATATAATGAACAGGCTTAAACTTTCCTGTCAAGCTGTGTTTCTGGAGTATTGATGTTTGCAGGAAAAGGCTTCAAAAGTAGCAGCAATCTAAATGTTGCCTTTTTATGAAATTCTCCCACCCAACATTTTGTTTATGAAGGTTGAACTAATATTTCTGTAAAGATTCTTACTGCCTGTTCAACTGAATAATACTGATTATAGAAAACTAATCTCTGTCTGAGTTGTTTAATGCAAACACTCCTGATTGGTAACTGGGAGAATAATTTCGCAGACCTGCTATTTTGATCAGTTGTATTGACTATTTACATATTTCTTGGAACGTTTCCGATTGGAATTAGCAGAAACTGTGGAGCATTGCCTACATACGAGTGTGATTATCTGTGTGGGCAGCACAGTAGTGTAGTGGTTAGCACAACGCTTTACAGTGCCAGTGACCCAGGTTCAATTCCCACCACTGACAGTAAGTAGTTTGTATTTTCTCTCATTAATGCGTAGGTTTCCTCTCGCAGTCCAAAGACTTACTGGATTGTAGCTTAATAGGTCTTTATAAGTTGTCCTGTGGTTGCCCTAGGGTTAAATTGGGGGTCACTAGGTGATGTGGCTCGAAGGCCCAGAAGGGCCTATTCCACACTGTATATCAATAAATAAATAAAAATGAAATAAAAATAACACCATAGTAAGACTATTAGATCACTTGCTAAATAAAGTATGGAAAGGATGCTTAATCATGTAGAAAGCCATTTGACAATTGAGACATCAAACAAAATTAGCTCCATTGGGATAAGGTGATTCAAGAATGATATTATAATGTTCCAAAAGCCATACAGAAACAATATTTTATATTCACATTTTAAAAGTAATTTGCAGATAGAACAACTTTTTCATGCATCCGTTAAATTTCTCAGTGGCAAAATGCTATTTCTTGTGATTGATTCGTTTAAGTTTGAAATTCACTTTGTTTCTGTGGTTTGAACTATATAATCTGTCATAATTCCTGATCCTGCTGTGTTTAGCAGTTGATGCAAATGATAGCTGAACACTTTCATTTGTTTTATGAATATTTTATAATGGCTGTATACTTCACAATGTGGTATAGACAAAGAAACACCACATCAAGTTGAATGACATTTTTTCAAATTGTGTGAAGTTGGAATTCATGAATTTTCTGATGAATATAAATTCTTTATTTATGTTCCTGAATATTTTATTTCACTTCATTCTCTCCCCTTGTGTGTGCTCACCCTCCACCGAAACATGTTCTTCCATCTTCACCCTCCATTATTGATTCCTTGCTGAGGGATGGACAGTATTTATGTCAGGATACTCAAGTGGCCAAACCCCACACCTGAAGTATTAATAACTATTATGAGACTGAACCAAACCTTGTCCTTCCAACTGAGGGTTCAGAATTTCGTTCTGGAACAGATGCCCTGAAATGTTATTCTCCTTCCCCAGAATATTTGCTGCCATCTTTTACACAGCCCAGCCGAGATTCGATGACCTTGCACCAGAGTCAATGATTGGATTTTTTCCGTTGGTCATACCGTCTAATCACTTTGACCTACTAAGCAGGCAGCAAAACTGGTGCTTGCTTCTCAACTGTGATGCTTTTAAAAAAAAATCTACTAATTTATACTGCGTTTAGTGCAGCTCACTGGTGTAGTTTTCAACTAAATTCAGTCCCTGAAGCATCTTAGCGATTGGTTAGTGATAAAGCTCTGCAGGTGAAGACTGATTTATCTTGAACATCTGATTATCTAAAATATCTGATCATCTAAAAGACTTCCATTGATTCTTACTCCTCATCCTTTTTGGCAGCTCAGCATCAGTACTAGTTGGGGCCTGTTTTGTGTTAAACTTTTTAAGCAGACTTTTAACCTCCCCAGTAATAACTTGCCATGTCTCTTATCTCATTTACAGAAGGAGCTGAACGCAGTTGCCTCAGAACTAGCAGCTCGACAGGAAGAGAGTGAACAATCTCACAAGCGTCTAATAGAACTGAGCCGAGAATTCAAAAGAAATGTGCCAGAGGTACATCACTCTAATGCAAATAGCTAACCAATCCTTAACGTTTCAGTAAGTTGCAGAAAAATGGAGTGTTAATTGTAAATTAATGGTTTGAAACGTACCTAAGTTAGCCAGAATATGTATCTGTTCAGTTAGGCTTGGTTTTCCAAAAAGGAGAATATTTTCCACTGGCTTAAATTTTTATTCAATGAGACCTGAGCCTAGCAGGAAGGAATATCGTTTGAACACCAAATTAGTGTTCATCTTCTTGGTATGATACCTGTCTGTGGGTTACTGAAGGAAAGGTTACCAAGATATCCTTTTCTAGTTGGTGCTCTGTCGCCTCACTACCACTCTCCCTCCTCCTGCCCCTCATTCTGCAGAAGTGCCATCCTCTACCCTCTCCACAACATGGACCAATAGCTGTAAGGTACAAGGCTTCCTTATTAATGACTGCTTTGGTGCAGTGCCAAAAAGGAGTATGGTGTACCCCTAGGGAAGATGGAGGATATTCACTAAGAAATAGGTAAGAACAGGTTTAATATTGTGCTTGTCTTGTGTTTGGCTGAGGAGCTAATGGCAATTGTACTTTTCTATAGTTTTGTCAAATTGGGGTCTAGCACTTGGTGGTTTAAATGCATGATGATGTTCAGACCTGGAATTGTAGAGTAGAAGTATCGAGATTTCCATTCTGTGTCACTTGATTCAGATTTGTTACATTAGTGACCCTGATCTCATCAATCCTCACGATCACTGACTTTTTTTTCCCCCCCCCAGCACAAATGATGATCATTAGTTCAAAGCTTCACTTCTCGAACCAGCTAATCTGTCTTTAAATTGCTGGTTTCTTCTGCAAATTTTTCCTTCTCCGCCTCTCCTCTTTCTGGGTCTGACTTTCACCAGGTAACAGTCCCAAGGTAGAAGAATGTTTATTGATTTTAATTTTTATTTAGAGACACAACTCAGAACAGACCCTTCCAGCCCAGTGAGCCACACCATCCTCTTTAACCCCAGCCTAGTCACAGGACAATTTACAATGACTGATCAGCCCACTAATAGTGGACAGTGGGAGGAAATCAGATCATACGAAGGATTGTCCTGTCAAAGTTGAATGTCCTGTCTAACTGATGGCACATCACACTAGACTTAGACACTTTCTAGCAAGGATCAGTCCAGGCCAATGAGGCCCTCAGAACTTCCACATCATCCGGGTAACTATAAAACCAATTCCTGTGCTCACTGTCAACGTTTTAGAACAGCTTCTTCCCGTGCTGTCAGATTTCTGAACCATGAATAGTGCCTCACTATTCCGCTTAAACAGCCACAGAACAACAAACCTCAGGGCATACAGTACTGTTGAAAATTCTTAGGCACATGTATATAACTAGGGTGCTTAAGGCTTTTGCACAGCACCGTATTCGTCAACGTGGAGCAGAGAGTAAGTTTGTAAATCTAGCAGCAGCAAAGAATGTTGAGAATGGTACGGGTGGGGCATCGTGGGAGGGATGTTGGGAATCCATGGTGGGGCGTCGTGGGCGGGTGGGGCAGCATGGGAGAGATGTTGGGAATGGTGCGGGTGGGGCATCGTGGGAGGGATGTTGGGAATCCATGGTGGGGCGTAGTGGGCGGGTGGGGCAGCATGGGAAGGATGTTGGGAATGGTGTGGGTAGGGTGCTGTGGGCTAGATGTGGGACGGGTGGCAGTGAAGGAGTGCCAGGGATGGTGCAGGAGCAGACTCACCCAGCCCTGAGACACCAGACAAGATCATTTGATTCCAAACAATTGGTTTATTGATTATAAAACAGAATGACTCACTGGTACTTCCAGAGGGGAAGCACCTCCGGTGAAGGGGCTTGTCGTGTCCATTCTGGGGCAGCTCACCCAGTTTTGGTCCCCACCAGGCACTCAGCACTCACCTGTGGCTCCAAGCATGCAACAGCAAACGCACCCCGTACACCACTTCGACAGGTGGGCTAAAGCAGGTGAGGGTAGCCAGAGGGCCTAATACCCTGGTGAGATAGGGGCATGCCTGCCCTAGCGTATGAAGTTAGCTCTGGTAGACTGGGTGGGTGAAATCAACATTGAGATCTAATGGCCAAGAAGGCAGCTCTGCAACTCTTCGTGGGGAGCAAAGGGCATGATAAAGCACAGAAGTAGTCCTGGCTATCCGCTGCAACCAAGGAAGGCCTCAGTTTGTGACGACTACTCATACCACTGGGCCCGGACTTCTGAGATCGAGGAAGTGGAACCTTCCCAGTGCAATGGCTTTTCCACTTTAAAACCTCTCCTGTACAGGTTTTACTGCCATTGTCAGATACGACAACCAACACGCTGTCCTGTTCTCTTGATTGACTATAAATGAACAAAATTAGCGCAGATAATAGACTATCCTGATGCAATGCTTTCGACGATTTCATCCTCCAAATCTTCCTTTTCATTGTACCATTCAAAATGATTGTTGATGCCTTCAAACTCTTCATAGGTCCTAACTTGTTGAAGTAGTGAAATCATTTCATTTTCACTCCCAGCTGTTTCTGGCATCTCTGACACTGAATGCTTGAAACCACAGTGAGCAAAACAGTTCTAAGTTGTCTTGCTGCTTATTTCTCGCCAACAATCAGTGACAGAAATCATTGCTTTTTGAACACAAACACACAAAACTGTCACTATTTAAAAGCTGTTCGCTCTAAGCATGGTTTAGTGTCTAATGGCCACACAAGAGCGCTCCAGTGACACTAGTATATGATATGTATATGTATGCTCTCGTCAGCCACTTTGCGTTCAGACACTCCTGTGCCTAGTGTCACTTTATGAATGTACAATCAATCCATGTATATAAGCTTCCTTATGTATTTATATTGTGATTTTTAAAAATAATTATTGTGTTTGTGTTGTTTGGTGTTCCAGAGTAACAATTATTTTGTTCTCCTCTCCACGTGTACTGGAAATGAATTAAACAATCTTGAAATTGAGGAGTAGAATTTGGCCATTCAGCCCATCAAGTCTGTTCTGCTATTCCATCATGGCTCCAGTCCCGTGCCTTCTTCCCTTATCCCTTCATGCCCTGACTAATCAAGAATCTATCACCCTCTGTCTTAAATATACATAAAGACTTGGCCTCCACAGCTGCCTGTAGCAATAAATTCCACAGATTCACCACTCTCTGGCTGAAGAAATTCCTCCTAATCTCCATTCTAAAAGGATGCCCCTCTATATATTTTACACACATGCATATATGTGTTTTTTTTAAGTGTGTGCACCACACATATACAAACCAGAATTTGACTTCTAACTCTGGAGATGCTTTGAAGCACTGTTATTTAATAAATGGTGTTAATGCAAGCTCAGTGCGGGTGTGGAAAGTTAGAAGTGTGAATTTACATCATTTGATCTGGCTCTGCAGTTCGTAAAGGGTTCAAAGGCAAGGTCACTAGTGGCCATGTGGAAGTTTGTAGCCATTTGATGGTGCTTTGCTTGAACGTTGTTGAGCGAAGAGGTGTTAAGGGTATAAACCAGCCCTAACTTTAGTTTGTATTGCTGATCAAAATACAGTGCCCCCATGATCTCAAGGTCATTGTGACCTGCTGACGTTTGCACAGAATTTTTAGGAGATTGTTTATTGCATTGCCAGGAGGTTGTTGCTTTAAACTGTGTCACTCATTGTTTGGTGGTAATGGAAGCCTCAATGTGAAGGGGGAAAGCTGGAACTGAGACGTAAACATCATATGACCCAGCCAATTGCCATTTAAGACTGCTTGGATCAGTTCTTGAAAACTATTTTGCAATGACACCAATTGAATTTGGAGGCTTGTTTAACTTGGTCTCTGCCTGAAAGACATACTTTGTGGAAATGAATGTTGTACATGCGCCAGTTATTTTCGTGAAGAGCTTGGGTTATTTTTCACAATGACATGAAAGCGTGAAGAACTGAGTTGTTCAAAACAGCTGTCTGTCTTTGCAGCTTTTCACACTTGGCTTTATTGACGTATCTTTACTCAGTTTCTCGATGTACGTAGAGATTCTCATTGGAGCTTCTTCAGAACAAGCTGCCAGTGGAGGCAGTGTAGGCACATACATCTGCAATATTGAAAAGGCCTGTGGACAAGGGAAGACGTGGAGATATATGGGCCTAATACAAGCAAATGGGATTAGCATAGATGTGCATTGCAGTCAGCACAGATTAAGTGGGCTGATCCTCTGTTGTATGTTTCTCTGATTTCTTTTTGACCTTGCTTTTCCAACCAGCCATTTCACTCTATGTCCACTCAAAACAGCCTTCCAAATTCACACCCCTCGAACGCTGGTCTCTGTCTCTTTACCTCCTAGAACTCTTGAAGAACATTTCTTAACTAAGCTATACTAAGCTCTACTTCAGTGTTTAAATTATCCTCGAGCATTTGTGAGAAGTTTAGATTTTTTGTGTGTGTGTGTGTTAAATGAGACTATGCAATTGTGTTGACTGCATGTTGTGCCAGCATTGACTTGTGCAACTAACTGGAGAGCTGTGTTCTTTTACTTCTGATTGGCATATTTACTTGTGCCATCTTTTTATTTTACCCTGAAGCACCTTGCTAAAATTGGGTATTATTCACATGATCCATATTTCCCTTTCTTGGGTGCTGAGCAGTAATATTTGTCCTTTCCCATTGTGATGCAGTTTAACAGGAGAGATAATGTTTGCTCTACTGCTGGTATACGTGCAAAGTTAGCAAAGAAGTAGCTTTCTCACTTCTTTTATACAGTACTGTACTGTGGAGGAAAATGTCTTGGGTACATGTTTAAAAAAACTGTAAAGTGTTGATTTCAAAACTAATGAAATTAAGAAGTTCAAAAAAATCATAAATTTACTATAAAGAGCAGTACACAGGAAAAAAAACCACTCAATCAAATCAATATTTGGCATGACCACCTTTGACCGTTCCAACTGCATCAATTCACTTAAGGTACGCTATAGTTCAACTTCATAAAAAAAATTCAGTTGGTAGAACCTGCCACAGTTCTTCCACAGACTTTGGATATCTCGCTTGTTTCTGGCTCTCCAGGTAATCCCAGACAGCCTCACTGAAGTTGAGATCAGGGCTCTGTGAACGTCATACCAACTGAAACCATATAAAAATCTAGGGTGTGCAAGACTTTTACACAGTACTGCATCTTAGGGTTGTCCATGTCTGTTAACCTGTTAGAGAAATACTGCTAGCCTTCCACCTTTTTTAAAAGGAATGAAACAAGTTGAAACCTCTCCTATTTTGATTTCATAGCACTTTTCCCCTTGTGCAACAGAAGAAATAAATTCACCAAATTGATTGTCTTTCCTTGGCTAACTCAAGGAACAATAGATTTGCAATGCTATTATTTGCACAACCTTGGGATTTGAGCCTAAGCAAGCATTTTCATTGTTGACTTATGCTTCACGAACTCTGATGCAAAGGCGGAACATTGGGTCAAATGTCTAATTAGCATGGGTGCATTTGTGTTGGAGGACATTGTTACAAGTTTATCTTTAAACTTTGTATTTCAGGAGATTAGAGAAATGGTCGCACCTCTCTTGAAGACCTTCCAGGCCGAGGTAAGATTTCCAAGTTAATAGTCTGACAAAATAATGTCAAAAGTGTGCTGTTGACTAAATATATAGTCCATAATGTAGAAGTTCTTTCTCCATGTCACCATTGAGCCAGATTTTTTTTTGCTCAATTTCTATTGGGTCATCACTTTATTCCCAAGAGGTATGGCTTCCATTATCTGTTGAAAATACTTGTTGTTTTAATTCAAGTGATCCTTGGGGCACTTAAGATCACTTCTGAGATTCCTCGTAAATCTCACAATTTCTTCTCTTGCAAAGATGAGAAATTCTGCAGATGCTGGATATCCAAAGCAATACACACAAAATGCTGGAGGAACTCAGCAGGCCAGGTAGCATCTATGGAGAAGAAAAAACAGTCGACGTTTTGGGCCAAGACCCTTCTTCTGCTGAAGTAGGGTCCTAATGAAGGGTCTGGGCCTGAAACATCAACTGTTTATTTTGCTGTTATCCATAGATGCTGCCTGGACTGCTGAGTTCCTCTAGCATTTTGAAATTGTTCTTTTGACTCATTTTCATTCATTTTCCTTTTTGCATTTTATTGCTGTTGGTTAATGTCAAGTGACTGAGACAATATCACAACGTTGCAGTGTTACTGATCCACATAGTGTTAACTCATTGTTTGCTTATTCTAAATTGTATGTTTTTACCCCTTGCATCTATTCAAAAATATTGAATTCTGTCTTTTGTTAAAGACAAAGAGCTTCCAAATCAATTTCTTTCAACATCTGTCCTGGATTTCTACAACAATGTGCTTAATTGTTCACAATTTATGCTGTGAAAATCTCATCACTTGTACATGACGATGCTGATGAGAAGCTGTATCAAATCAAATAAAATTATTGTATGCTTTGTTAAAAACCAGCAATTTATCTGTAACATGAGGACAGCGTCTTGTAACTCTGTTTTGATTTTGCCTTATCAGGTCAAACTACCTGGGTCATGAAAAATCTATTAGTGACATTTTTTTTCAGGAATAAATTGAAGGGATTAACATTCAGTCTGTATTATTGCTGTCCCACAAAAACATGTTTTTATTTCAGTGGGTCTTGTCTTGGCTCCTTCCACCCACTTCACTACTTCTTTTAAGATGGAAAGTGAAGTTATTCGATCCCAGCCGAGGGTCTGGTCTTTAACCAAAGGAAACTACAGAGGTCTGAAGAACAAGTTGATAAATTAGTGGCCTTCACCAAAAGGCACGACAGTGGATTAGCAAATGGCTAACTTTTAAGCAATGAAGGTAGCATCTACAACATCCATCTGTGGGTTCGGAGTTTGGGATTTTTATATTCTGATCTGTTAGCTTTAGTGCGAGGAAGAGGATGAGGGGGTTGATGTCTTTCTTTCTACTACAATGGCTCTCTGTATTTTATGGCTATCTGGAAAAGACAAATGTCTGAGTTGTATTCTGCATACGTACTTTGATAACACAATGAACCATTGAACATTTTGACCTTTGTTCTGGAGCAAAAACACAGAGAAAATGGAACATAACAATAGTTGACAAAAAAAAGTTTTAAAAAGTATTCGGTTCGAAGTTCAAAGTAAATTTATTATCACAGTACATAAATGCACTATATATAATCCTGAGATTTGTTTTCTGTTGGGCATATCAATAAGTCCATAGTAGAATCAATGAATGACCCCACCAACTGTCCATTCAACCAGTAGGCAAAAGACAACAAACTATAAATACAAAAAGAAAATAATAGTAATAAATAAATAAGCAATAAATATTAATAATATTAGATGAAGAGTCCTTGAAAGGGTGTCCATAGATTGTGAGAACATTTCAGTGATGGAGCAAGTGAAATTGAGTGAAGTTATCCCCTTTGGTTCAAGAACCTGATGGTTGAGGGGTAATATCTGTTCCTGAACCTGGTGGTGTGAGGTGAGTCCTGAGGCTCTTTTACCACCTTCCTGATGACAGCAGCAAGAAGAGAGCATGACCTGGGTGGCGGGGGTCCCTGATGATGGATGCTGCGTCCTTGTGACAGTGTTTCATTCAGTTGTGCTTAATGGTGGCAGTTTTGCCCGTGATGGACTGGGCTGTATGCACTTTGCTTTTTGTAGGATTTTCCATTCAAGGGCATTAATGTTTCCATACCAGACTGTGATGCAACCAGTCAGTATACTCTCCAACACGCATCGGTAGAAGTTTGTCATGTTAGATGTCACACCAAATCTTAAAGCACTATTGTTCTTTTTCTTGTAATTGCACTTGTGTGCTGGGCCCAGTACAGGTCCTCCGAAATGATAACGCTGGGAAATTTACAGTTGCTGACTCCACCTCTGATGAGGACTGGCTCATAGACCTCTGGTTTCTGACTCCTGAGGTCAATAATCAGCTTCTTGATCTTACTGACATTGAGTAAGAGGTTGCTGTTATGAAACCACTCAGCCTGATTTTCAATCTCTCTCCTACGTACTGATTTGTCACCACCTTTGATTTGGCCTACGACGGTGGTGTCGTCACAAACACGAATATGGCATTGGAGCTGTGCTTAGCCACACAGTCGTAAGTGTAAACGGAGTAGAACGGAAGGCTAAGCACACAGCCTTGTGGTGCTCCTGTGCTGATGGAGATTGTCGAGATGTTGTTGCCAATCTGAATTGACTGGGGTCTGAAGTGAGGAAATCAAGGATCCAGTTGCACAAGGAGGTATTGAGGCCAAGGTCTTGAAGCTTGTTGATTAGTTTTAAGGGGATGGTAGTATTGAATGTTGAGCTGTAGTTGATAATGAGCATCCTGGTCTATGCATCTTTACTGATCCAGATGTCCCAGGGTTGAGTGAAGAGCCAGTGAGATGGCATCTGCTGTGGACCTGTTGCAGAGAGAAGGTTCAAAGAGAAGATGTATAAAGTTTAAAATTAAGTAATAAAGCTGAGGATTGGAAATAATTTGGAATTTGACAGAAGAGGACGAAGAATTAGATTGAGAGGAAAGACATGAGGGTAAACTAGCAAGGAACGTGAGTGGACTATAAAAGCCTCTGTAAGTGTGTGAGAATTAAATTATTCCTGAGCCAGAAAGTAGGTGCCTTACATCAAATGTACTAAGAGTAACAAAGGAATTACAGAGCAGTTAAGTAAGTTGTTTGGTTCTGTTTTCATCAAAGAGAATACATACAACTTCCCATTTACTGAAAAGGAGAAATTAGAGGAAACTAGAATTGAGGAAACTTTTTTTCATTTTTTTTGTAATTTATTTTTATTGAAGTTCATCATCAAACAAAACTTTCCATAAGATGTATTTCAGATACTATACATGTATATCATATAATCATATTTGTCACAAATCTCCACATAATATTTATCTGATGTATACACTTATAGAAAGGAGAGGAAAGAAAGAACAAACAAAAGAAGAAAACTATGTTCAAAGTAGGGAGTGATCTTTTTTTTTACAACATATTCATTGACTAAAATCAGGCCTATGAGGTGTTATGTAGTTAAACCATTTTTCCGAGTATGAATCAAATTGTTCCAACTTATGATTAACAGATGTTGTTATCTTCTCCATTTTGTAAATGTCCATTGTAATTTCCATCCATACATTTAAAGTTGGGCTCTCCTGTGATAACCATTTCCTGGTAAGGGTCTTTTTACCAGCCACCAGCAGTATATTCATTAAATATTTATCTCCTTTTCAACCATTCTTGAGGTACATACCCAAAATATATGGTCTTATTTTCTAAGGTTATTTCACATTTAAAGATGTCTTGTAGGGCATTGTGTATCCCACTCCAATAGTCTTTGATAACGGGGCATTCCCAGAAAAGATGATGATGGTTTGCATTTTGATTTCCACAATTTCTCCAGCAAACAGGGAGGTTACTATCATAATGGGATTTCTGAGAGGGCGTAATAAAATATCAAGTTTTTCCACCCGAACTCCCTCCATTTCTGTGAACTGGTACACTTCCATTGATACCTCCATATTATTGTCCATTCTTCCTCAGATATTATTATCCCTTCTTCCTTCTCCCATTTTGTTTTAATGTATGAAGTCGAATATGTTTTAAGATTTGACAAGCCCTTATACACGCTTGAAATTATTCTACTACTGTTGTCTGAATTATATGCTTTTCTAACTAGCTCGATCAAACATGTACTTGTCTTGGTTACATTTTTAACCGTCTTATTAACATACTGTCACATCTGTAAATATCGATAAAAGTCTTGTTTTACTAATAAGTGTTTCTCTTTGAGCATTTCAAAACTGAACAGTGTGCCTTCTAGGAAACTTTTTTTCTAAACACAAAGTTTTGTTGAAATTACTAGCAATGAACCCCCTGGCCAAGATTAAATGCATCCTAGATTTCTCAAAGGTGAAGCCATTGAACTAGTTTGGTATCATTTTCTAGAAGTCCAAAGATCAGGTGTTCTCAATCTTCTTTATACCATGGACTCCCTACCATTAACTGAGGAGTCCGTGGATCTCATTTTGGGAACTCCCGCTGTAGATTATGGAACAATTTCTAAAAAATGCATGTGGTAATTTCCACCCATCCACCCAGCATCCTCTTTGACTTTCTACCATCAGGCAGGAGACTCCGATGCATAAAGACAAGAACGGTTAAGGTGGGAAACCTCAGGTCAGTAGGCTCCTGAACTCCCTGCCGCACTGCCTTCAGTGTGTCACCAGATAATTTGTACTGTACCCTACAATACTTAATTTATGCACTTCACTTTGTTTATTTCTGCATAATTCACTTGTGGATTTTATTCTAGTCATAGTCATAGCCATAGTCATACTTTATTGATCCCGGGGAAAATTGGTTTTCGTTACAGTTGCACCATAAGTAATTAAATAGTAATAAAACCATAAATAGTTAAATAGTAATATGTGAATTATGCCAGGAAATAAGTCCAGGACCAGCCTATTGGCTCGGGGTGTCTGACCCTCCAAGGGAGGAGTTGTAAAGTTTGATGGCCACAGGCAGGAATGACTTCCTATGACACTCTGTGCTGCATCTCGGTGGAATGAGTCTCTGGCTGAATGTACTCCTGTGCCCAACCAGTACATTATGTAGTGGATGGGAGACATTGTCCAAGATGGCATGCAACTTGGACAGCATCCTCTTTTCAGACACCACTGTGAGAGAGTCCAGTTCCATCCCTACAACAACACTGGCCTTACGAATGAGTTTGTTGATTCTGTTGGTGTCTGCTACCCTCAGCCTGCTGCCCCAGCACACAATTTTCCTGTTATTGTGTGTTATATGTGTGCTACTGTGTTTTACACCCCCTGGTCTGGAGAAAGGTTGTCTCATTTGAATGGGCAGTGGTCCTCATTGTCAGGGGTTTGAAATGCAAGAGCACAGATGTGTTGCCAAAGTCCCCGTCTAGACTGTTGTATGGGAGCAGATACATTTGCACAAAATGCTGAAAACGTTCACAACACTGCGTTCTGGGATTGGGAGATTCCTGTCATAGGAGTAGAAATTGGGTTGACTGAGCCTGTTTTCCCTCGAATTTAGAAGAATGAAAGGAGATCTTGTTAAGATTTACAAAATTCATAAACGGCACAGTAGCATAATAGTTAGGGTAACGCTACTCCAGGGCCAACGACCCAGGTTCAATTCCACCGCCGTCTGTAAGGAGTTTGTACATTTTCCTTGTGACTGTCCCTCGTCTTTCCTCCGGCTTCCTCCCACGTCCCAAAGTCGTACAGATTAGTAGGTAACTGAGGGGCGTGGGCTTGTTGGGTTAAAAGGGCCTGCTAACAGTCTGTATCTCAAAATTTTTAAAATAATTATAAATTCTGACCCAGCCACATTGACTGTGAGGATACGGTTTAGCACAAGAGATCACAGTAGTAGGATATGGGAAAAGACATTAGCCTGTAGGTAAAGAGATATTTCTTCACTAAGAGCCTGGTGAACCTGTGGAATTGTTGATAGTTGAAGGCGGTGCAAGCCAAATAGCTGAATGTATTTGAGGTAGGTAGGCGTCAGGGAGTGTTAGGCTCGTGTTGGAGCATGTTACTAAGAGAGTACAAGTCAAGGTCTAGTCCTTCTGCCTTCTATGTTTCTGCAGCAAAAGCTGGGTAAGACCGGGGCTGCTTTCTTCTACTGTGGTGCAGCTGCTAGAACCTGTTGCTGAGTGACTTTGGTTCTTGCGTCAGATCGTAAAAGTGCTGCACAGAGAGAAACAATAAAAAATCATTGTGGCTCTCCCAAGTTTTTCAGTGGTCAGTTATTCCCAAAGCTGCCTTTCCTTGTTTTATTTTTAGATTTTTCCCTTTCAATTTGTTTAATCAACCCCCTTGGAAAGATGGTTTCAGTCCCTAACAGCTATCGGTTGATATCTAAATTTTGATTATTTTCTATTCTTATGTCCCTCATAGGTGACTTTCAAAGCTTCTAACTCCTTCCTTCTGCTCTGGTTAATACAAACTGATGAAAATTTGCTACTCTTCCTTTGGCTTCAGCTTTTTGGTTATTCAGAAGTGAATAGTGTGGCTCAACCAATGCAATGTATAATTTAAATAACATCTTCCCAATTTATCTACTCTGCTTTTAACATGCATTAAAAGAAAATAGAATCCCATTTGCCTTATTTCTGGTGCTTGGGCACGTGGCCAAGTGGTTAAGGCATTCGACTAGCGATCTGAAGGTCGTGAGTTCGAGCCCCAGCCGAGGCAACGTGTTGTGTCTTTGAGCAAGGCACTTAATCACACAGTGCTCTGTGATGACACTGGTGCCAAGCTGTATGGGTCCTAATGCCCTTCCCTTGGACAACATCGGTGTTGTGGAGAGGGGAGACTTGCAGCATGGGCTGCCTGCCTTCCATACAACCTTGCCCAGGCCTGCGCCCTGGAGTGTGAAGACTTTCCAGGCGCAGATCCATGGTCTCGCAAGACTAACGGATGGTGCTTGTAATACCTACATTCTTATTTCAAAAATCTGTCCTATTCCGCCCAGTTAGAGTTTTACCTTGAGGTCAAATGAATTTTCATGCTCTACATTGACAGGTCTCAGTACTGAACTGTATCTGCCATCTATCTGCCCACTCCTATAGTACTGTTGACCTTCTGAATTTTCACACAGGTTTTCTGCATCCTTAAATTTGTTCATGAAACTGCTTTAAACTTTATTCTTAGATGTAGTCATTCCGAAAGTTATAGTAAATTTATTATCACTTATATGTCACTAGGTACTCTCTTCTGCCCGTTATGCTGCCGGCATTTAGGGCAGCAATGAAGGTCCCCCATTTCTGACGGTGTTCAGGGCTTCCTCCATCGTGTCAGTAGCTTGCTTTTCACCACTGTCAGTCATGCAGGTCCCAGGTAGAGACTCAGGAATACCGTCGCACTCAGATGTAGAAAGATTCTTCATTGCTGTTTCTATAACTGTTTTGCTTGACCAGTCAGGGTTCTTAGCCCTGAGCTGAACCCCCAACCTGAAAGACCGCTGGACCACTCTTAGTCTGGCCTCTCTACCCTTTGACCCGTTTGGCATGGGTAGCCCTGCCAAGAGCCAAAGCATAAAGGCCTGGCTTCAGCCAGCATAGCTCTGTCTGTCATTGAGGCACGCAGGCCTCCAAAATCCACAACAAGGTTGTGGCCCTCTTGGAGCATCACCTTATACTAGTTTGAGATTAATTTTCTTGCAGGCATTTATAGGAACGTAAAGAAATATAATAGAATTTATGAAAATGAGCCAAGAATGTCAAACAACCAATGGACAAAAGAATACAAATCATGCTCATAATTTTAAAAAGTGACTGATACTGAGAACTTGAGTTGTAGAGTCCTTGAAAGTGAGCCTAATGAGTTGAAGTCGAGAAATCTTTTCTCTTTTGCTCCTGGCCGTTTCCAGCCTCTCCAAGCCTTGAATGCTTGAAAGTGCACTGAGGCAGAACAATTCTGAATTGTCTTTACTACGTATTTCCAGCCAATCGGTGCTTTTTGAATACAAACGCACGTAATTGACGCTACTTAAAAGCTGTTCGCTCTAAGCATGGTGTTGTGTCTAGAGGCTACGTGGCGTGCATGGAGCTAACGCTAGTTAGGAAAAAAAAACAGTCTCCTGTCCCAATTAAGCGGCCGAGTGTCCCAAGTAAATAAAAGGGAATCCCAGCTATTTTCTCGATTAGTTTTTGTTCTTTAAGAGTTGTCCCAAATAGGCGTCATCTGCCCCGATTAACCAATGGCCCAGTTAACTGGGATCCACTGTGCTGGGCAGAGCCCATAACCCCTCCAGTTTCTTCTGTTTGCTGCACATTTGAATTGACGTTCATCTCAGCAAAGTTGACAGGAGGAAAAAATGTTTACACATCAGTTAATATCTTGAAGGCACAGCTGGGGGGTGTAGCAGTGGATGCAGAATAAACCACAGCATTCAAAAGGGAGCTGAAGAGGTATCTGAAAGGAAAGAATTGGCAGGAATTTAATGTGTGGGGGGGGTGGGGTGGGGAGGGGGGAGTGCTTTCACACTGCTGGTTGGGACAAACACACGCTTGTAAGCATTCTGTGAATCTTATGTTGCCTTTGTTTAATTTATGAAAATAAAGAGAAAGCAAAAGTAATCCCGGCTAATACTCTTTGTGTATATCACAAGTCATGAGCCAGCCACCCCAAATATATCCACTCATTCGTGCTCCCTCCCTGTGTCTCTTTCCAAGTTACTTTGTTTCAGTGCTTTTAATGCAATTTCACCCCCTGCCCCATTTTGAAATAATTTTGCTTTGTGGCACCTAGTCAGATGCCTCATGTAAACCCTTTTACAAAGACCATTTCCTGATCTTGCCTTCTTTTTACATTATTCTCTCAAATTTAAATAAATCAAATGCCTCGTGCCATCAGACGAATCCCTGATTGGTCCATATTTTTTTTTAGAAACTGTCCACTATTCAGCAGTTTGCAACCCAGTTTGTTCACCACCAAGGTCAGCATGGGGTGACTTGGCAGCATAGTGGTTAGCACAACGGTTTGCAGTACAGGTGACTTGGGTTCAATTCCCACCGCAGCCTGTTGGTAGGTTAACTGGTCATGGCAAATTGTCCCGTGATCAGGCTGGGATTAAATTGTGGGATTGCTGGATGGCGTGGCTCGGAGGACCGGAAGAGCCTATTCCACGCTGTAACTCAATAGATAAAGCAATAAAAAAAAAACTGTTGCTTTCTGCATTATCCCTTCCGTTTTTGGCAGAGATGTATTAAGTGTGGCACTTCATACTTATTCTGGGACAATGCCATTTAGTGCTGTTGACTGATTTCCAGTAATACATGGAATACTGCATTTGTCTAAAAAAAAATCTGCTCTAGGATTTTGCATTGTCCTCCTACTACTGTGCGGCAAAATGCTGTGCCATTTAGTAAAACCCTTAGTACTCCGTGCATAATCTTCTTTCCATTGTACGCTGAAAGGAGTAACTACTACTTTTAGGTTGACTGGTAAATGCCATACAGTAGCAAGGAGACCTGGGGTTTGATGGAACATGTAACATACAGCTGATAGTTATTATAGCCATGCATCATTAACCCCAGAGCAACAAAATAAAAAAAAAATGTAATATTAATAGAAAAAGGTAAAATGAAATTGCATGGACTTCAGAAGGAAAAAAACTACAATCAATTATTGTAATTTATAGTAGTCATTAATTTCAAACTTGCTTTGCACCGTAATGCTGTTTAAAAAGGAAAGTGAAGTTGATTACATTAATTTGTCCGGATCTCGTGAGGGTTTTAACTCTGACAAGTAGAAATCTGAAGTAGACTACTGTTCAATTTCAGGTGAAGGTTTTATTTTATAGAAGTTTACCGTTAACCTAATGGAAAAAGGAAATTGGTACCAATGCAATAAATTTTGCTTACAGTAATTTCCAACCTAATAATTCAAAACATGAAAATTAAAAACGTAATTGTGGTTAGAATTTTAGCACCACTCTGTTCTGATGTTTATCTTTTGAAATGTGTATTGATTGGAACAATCAGCTGACATTCAAAGTGATATTATGTTTATTGAAGGGTTTTGTCTAAATGTCAATTCACATTTTCCATTTTCAAAAGTTTAATAATAGAGCTTTTGAGGTCTGCTTTTTCTCTCTTCCCCTAAAGACTAAAGTTAAACATATGATTCTTCTGATGTCTACTGTGGTTAATAACACAAACTTATTGACTTGCTTCCCTTGCAAGAAAGACCAGCCTGTGTGTGTGTTTGCTGGGAGGCACTGTAGGACTTGAGGTGTGCTTCTGCCCAACGGCTGTTGGAGAATATCGCAGGATGAAAACTCAGAATCAGATTTAATATCACTGCCGTAATGTCGTAAAAGTTGTTTTTGCAGCAGCAGTACATTGCAATACATAATGAAAGTTGAATTAGAGTAAGAAGTGTGTGTATAAGTAAAAGTTAAAAAGTAGTGAGGTACTGTTCATGGGTTCAATGTCTGTTCAGAGGAGGAGAAGTTGTTCCTGAATCACTGAGTGTGTGCCTTCAGGCTCCTGTACCTCCTCCCTGATGGTAGCAATGGGAAGAGGGAATGACGCACAAAATGCTGGGGAAACGCGGCAGGCCAGGCAGCATCTGTGGAAAAGAAAAAAAAAGTCAATGTTTCAGGCTGAGAGGGTTCATCAGGATCAGATTTCTAAATGAACATTGAACCCAAGAACACTATTTCACTAGTATTTGTACTAGTTATTTAATTTTACCTTTGCAGCTTCTTAAAGTTCATAAGTACCTTTATTATCAAAGTATGTATATTAACGTTATCATCAAAAGTTGTATACATTATACAATCTTGTAAATCAATGTGCAGAGGGCGAAGAAAAAACAAATTGTGCAAACAGTAAAAGCAAGCAAATTGCATTCAAAGTGAAGTCCGTGGAAGAGAGTCCAAGCACGGACTCGAAGCCTCAGCCTGAGTTCAGTGCAAAGCCGAGAGAATGTTGCAGAGCAGCGAGCTGAACTGGCCCCCCCTCCCCTCCAGCTTCTCGTGAAGTCTTTGTAATTTACTGCCTGCCTTTACATCATCAGCAAATTTAGCAACTTTTCCTTCAGTTCCCGCATCTAAATCATACATATCGGTTGTAAAATGTTGAAGTCCCAGGACTGATTCTTGTGACATGCTCCTCATTGCATCTTGCTTCCCAGTAAAAGGCCCATTTATGCATATTCTGCCTTTCCTGTTAGTCAGCCAATCCTCTATGACCCCTGAGCCATGAGCTTTTATTTTTCTGCTGTAAACTTAAAAAAGATTCTTTCTGCAAATTTAAGTGCATTTCTCCCCACCCCACTAACTTTTATCCGTTAGAGCAGAGCTTCCCCCAACCTTTTTGATGCCATGGACCCCAACCGTTAACCAAAGTGTCCATGGACCCCAAGGCTGGGAAACCCTGCACTAGAGGGATTACGTTTTACTGTTTAAAGGAGCTTTAATATATTAGTCAAGCAAACTTCCCTTTTACAAAGCACGTTGATTTTGCCTGATTATCTTGAATTTTTCTAAGATCCCTGCCATAATGTCTTTAACGCCGGCTTCACATCTGTCATGGCAGCATGTTAGGAGCTAAATGAGCCGCGTTTTCCTGCATTTTGTCTCACTCCCAACTGTTCCGCTTGGCATAGAAACACAATCTATATGGATCTTTTTTTGTTTTGAGTTGTTTTTCTTGATCATCCACCCTTTTCTCCCCCCCAAAAAAAGCCTCTACCACAAATTCTGCCCCTTCGCATCGGTTCCAAGCCCCCCTCAGCCGTCCAACCAGTGCAGTGGTGCTACAAGTATTGCAGGAGTCGATCATCTGCACGTGATTCTGACCTTGGGCGCTCTGTGGTTGAAGTTTGCACCTAATGCTTGTTCTACCCTGGGCACACTGGTCTTCTCCCATATCCCAAGGTGTGAAAGTTATTAAATTGCAGGTTGCTTGTAAAAGTGTCTGGTTGAAGAATGGAGGGTCTTAATGCGAGAGAATAGAACTGAGGCTGGTGGGATTTGTCTGAACCACAGGGTAGATTTGATAAACTGAATAGCCTTTTCCCAAGTGTGGCCAAGTGGTTAGGGCGTTGGACTAGCGATCTGAAGGTCGTGGGTTCGAGCCTTGGCCGAGGCAGCGTGTGTGTCCTTGAGCAAGGGACTTAACCACACAATGCTCCATTCTACCCAGCTGAGAATGGGTACCAGCAAAAATGCTGGGGGTTAACCTCGCGATAGACTGGCGTCCTCTCCAGGGGGGAGTCTCGTACTCTCAGTTGCTTCACGCCACAGAAACTGGCATAAGCACCGGCCTGATGGGCGTGTCACAAGACTCGTGACAGAGTTTAATCTTAAAAAATGTGGAAAGGACTTGCAATGCCACCCATATCTTTGCCTCAAGAAGGTGGCATCCATCAATAAGGACACTTACCACCGGACACGTTGTCTCTTTTCATTAGTACCACCAGGGAGGAGATACAGGAGCCTGAAGGGAGCACTCAATGTTTCAGGAACAGCTTTTTCCCCTCCACCATTTCTAACCGGTCCATGAACCCAGGGGCACTCTGTTGCTATTCCACTTTCAAATCAAATCAGGTTTAGTTATCATTCCACCATGCATGGATACAGCTGGATGAAATGGGGCCAAAGTGCAAAACATGCACAGCACATGACATAGTCACGCAAAAAAAAAATACGTATATAGACCATGTCAGCACGTCCCACAAATTGATGGTGCAGTCTCCCAGCAGTATACAGATGTGTGTCTCCGGCGTCTCCTCTCCTGGACTGCAGCAGCAGGCAAGCCTGCAGCTTGAGGCCTAGTCCTCACTGCAACCAATGCTACGCAGCTCCCGCGCCGCCTGCCTCACCACCTAATAAGGGAAACAGGCTTGCAGCATCTTACTGGGTCTTGTGATCGCACGGGTAACATTCAAGACAATCACCCATGGCTACTCCGCACACCACCTTTGCCACCAACTCCGATGCTTCTGAGTATCAGGCAGCTCCTCCGATATGCTGGCCGGCTCCTCCATTGACCTGCCGGCCGGCTACTCCCAATCAACAAGCAGCTTACTAATGCAATAGACCAACTGTACCTGAAGTTAAAAACGTAGAACATAGAATAGTACAGCACAGTACAGGCCCTTCGGCCCACAATGTTGTGCCAACCCTCAAACCCTGCCTCCCATATAAGCCCCCACCTTAAATTCCTCCATATACCAGTCTAGTAGTCTCTTAAACTTCACTAGTGTATCTGCCTCCACCACTGACTCAGGCAGTGCATTCCACGCACCAACCACTCTCTGAGTAAAAAACCTTCCTCTAGTATCCCCCTTGAACTTCCCACCCCTTACCTTAAAGCCATGTCCTCTTGTATTGAGCAGTGGTGCCTTGGGGAAGAGGCTCTGGCTATCCACTCTATCTATTCCTCTTAATATCTTGTACACCTCTGTCATGTCTCCTCTCGTCCTCCTTCTCTCCAAAGAGTAAAGCCCTAGCTCCCTTAATCTCTGATCATAATGCATACTCTCTAAACCAGTCAGCATTCTGGTAAATCTCCTCTGTACCCTTTCCAATGCTTCCACATCCTTCCTGTAGTGAGGCGACCAGAACTGGACACAGTATTCCGAGTGTGGCCTAACCAGAGTTTTATAGAGCTGCATCATTACATCATGACTCTTAAACTCTATCCCACGACTTATGAAAGCTAACACCCCATAAACTTTCTTAACTACCCTATCCACCTGTGAGGCAACTTTCAGGGATCTGTGGAGTCTAGTGTAAAAACCGCATTTAACAAAGAAAAAAAACACCTTTGGTTGGCCCCTGGGAGGCTGCTGCGTCCGAACACACCACCATCTTACTGGAAGATTTTCACACTATGTATTTCCAATTATTTTATTGTAACATATAATAACTTGATGTCTTACTGTGGGCCTTTGAAAGATTATTACACAATTTTTTGTGTGTGTGTGTCTCAGTATCTTGGGGCCAGGAATTTGCACTCTCTGCAGGTGAAGCTGAACTTGAATGCTGATCTGGAGCTCCTTGGCTCTGCACTCCGGTCAGGCACTGTGTAACGTGGGAGGGCCCTGCTTCTGGTAGGCATTAGGCATTGGAGATGTGCTAGGTTGCAGCTTCCGCTAACAGC
Source organism: Mobula birostris (assembly GCF_030028105.1). Taxonomy (NCBI): domain Eukaryota; kingdom Metazoa; phylum Chordata; class Chondrichthyes; order Myliobatiformes; family Myliobatidae; genus Mobula; species Mobula birostris. Next base: position 20,906,512 of record NC_092400.1, read on the forward strand.
TACTAAAATATTCTAGAGATTTTTTTTTACATTTTGATGTCAGCAGATGACCTAAATGGTACTCAAATTCATATTATTAATATGTTCTATCCTTTACACCTGGATCAAGGGTGGCAGGTTGGGTTGAGGCACATCTCTACTAAAGGAGGTGTAAGGCGCTCCTTCCCACTGCTAGCCTGCAGGTCACCCTTGGGCAAGGTGTGGCACCTGCTTAGCACCCCCCCCCCCATTCGGGGCCACGTGAAGCTATGAGAGCTGGTGGTGCAGATCACAAATCTTGGTTATGTGACCACTGACGCCAGGCAGACAATCTCTGAAGAGTAGTGATAATGGCTTGGGTCACCCGGCTTGTACAGACACTGCCCAGAAGAAAACAATGGCAAACCTCTGTAGAAAACTTTGCCAAGAACAATCATGGTCATGGAAAGACCATGATCGCCTACGTCATACAAAACAGCACATAACGAACAAATGATACCTGTATCATCATTTTGGAAGATGCGAAGTTTCGAATAGAGTCAGCGATGTGTGTGTGTGTGTGTACACATCTATGTGTTCTTTTGTGTTTTTGGCCATCAAGTGAATTTTATTATCACACCCCAACATGCCGCATTCCTAAACCCTGAAATCTGTAATGTCATTAACCAGTCCCACTTGCCGTTGAAGTGATGATTTGTTCATTCAGTCATTCCTGTTGTAATTCTGGCCCCTCCTGGGGAGTGGGGGGTGGGGGGGGAGAGAGACTGATGTTCACAAAAGGTGCACGTGCCATGCCTTGTGCCAGGGCAGCGATTGTAATGTTGAGCTATCATCAGAGGCAGCTGGAGTCACGGTACTTTTAGATAAGCAGGATGTCATAAGACATAGAAGCAGAATTAGGCCATTTGGCCCACAAAGTCTGCTCCATCATGGCTGATGTTTTTTTAATCCCTCTCAACTCCATTCTTCCTTCCTTCTCTCCATACCTTTGACACCCTGACTAATCAAGAACCTATAAACCTCCGCTTTAAATATACCCACTGACTTGAGTCCCCACAGTTGTCTGTGGCAATGAATTCCATTGATTCATTACCCTCTGGCTAAAGAAATTCCTCCTTGTCTCTGTTCTAAAGGGACATCCTTGCAATCTGAGGCTGTGCCCTCTGGTCCTAAGCTCTCACGCTATACTACACATCTTCTGCAAGTCCACGCTATCTAGGCCTTTCAATATTCGGTAGGTTTTAATGAGATCCTTCCCCAGCATTCTTCTAAATTCCAGTGAGTACAGGCCCAGAGCCATCAAATGCTACTCATATGTTAACCCTTTCATTCTCATGAACTTCCTCTGGACCCTCTCCAATGCTAGCACCTCCTTTCTTAGATAAGGAACCTGAAACTGCTGACAATACTCCAAATGCAGTTTGACCATTGCCTTAGCAAGCCTCAGCATTGCATCCTTGTGTTTATTAAGCAGACTTGTGATATCATGCCTTGTTGATAGCAAGTTGGGGATACTCATTCCACTCCCCCCCGCAAGTGTCTGGATGGACAGTACCAACAAGGTGATCACTCTCTCTACCATTTGAATTTGGCCTTCAGTGGCCAAGAGCTTAAGGCAGTTTTCAACCATACCAATGTGTGCATTGAAGTTAAAATTGCCGCAATATGGGTCATCTCAGAAGTTAAACGCAAGTCCAGTGTATTCTTTACTCTAATTTAACTGCCTGATTACAGTTACGTAGCTGCTCTGGGTGATTTTTTTTTTGCTGTGTGCGAGTCTGTGCGCATGCATCGTGCGTGTCTGTGTGAGAGTGTCTGCGTGTGTGTGTGTGTGTGTGTGTGTGTGTGTGTGTGTGTGTGCGCGTGTGTCCGTGATGATGTCTTTTTCATGGATTTTACAAGGCGCGGAGTGAGAGAGAGAGACTGTGTGGCGTGCCACATCTCACACAGACATTTTCGCAGTATCGTCCCTTTATTTTACGAGGTCGAGTTGCGATCTCGACACTCAACCCGGCGTGGATGGAAAGCGTACTCGGGAGCGGACCCGACTGGTTTCGAACCGGGGAACCTCTGCTCCCGGGTCCGGCGCCGATGTCGTTGCGCCACCAGCCGGCCCGGTACATGATTTCTTGATGATCATACAATGACCGTACAAAGTCTCCAACTCGACCATCAACTCATCTGGTGTCGTATATTGGACTTTTAAAGAAAATAATAGGTGTTACTTATAGCTCTGGTGCCACCAAATGTTGCTTGTCAGAAATTTTACCTTTGAAATTTAAGATGTGTTCTGGGGCCAACTGTTCAATATTCAGATTTTAAGTATTTGGAAAGAACTGAATCTGTGAACCACATTTAATATCATTTGAAATGGCACGGTAGGCACAGTGGTGAGCACAATGCTTTACAGTACCGGTGACCCGGTTCAATTCCCGCCGCTGCCTGTAAGGAGTTTATATGTATTTCCATTTCCGTGTGTGGGTTTCCACGGGGTGCTCTGGTTTCCTCCCACGGTCTGAAGACCTGCCAGCTGGTAGGTTAATTGGTCATTGTAAATTGTCCCGTGACTGGGCTAATTAAATGGGAGGATTGCTGGGCAGCGTGGCTCAAAGGTCTGAAGGGACCTATTCCACACTGTATCTCAGTAAATAAATAAAAAGTGCTGGAAACCAAGTTTCTCATACATTCACATACTCTGCACACAGGGCCAGTGCCACCGCCTTGGTCCGGAATGAGGGGCTTCCATTGGATCACCATGTAAGAGCCCCTCGTTCACTCTCCACCCAGAAACTTCCAACGCACCTCTTTGTCTCACTCTCATTTCCTTCTGCCTTTTGATTTCTGTTTAAATTCTTCCAACTTTGTCTTTTCCTTCCAGGGATGAAGGAGAACGGCAATTATCAGACTGTAAGGACGAATGAAGTTTGCAAGTCTGGTTCTGCGCTGTAGATTGTAGAGTTGAAGTCTCCAGCTGGGTATCTTGTTTACAGTGGAAATAATGTCTTTTTACATCAAATGCTTTTCACGTCAGCACTGTCAGTATAAATGTTGGCCCACCATGGGGACTGGGTGACGCAGTGGAGTTGGGGAACTGACTTTCACCATTTAGGAGAGGGCCTAAATCCAGTTCAGACCAATCCCAATCCTGGGCTTGTGCCAGGCCCGGCTCGGCCTCAATCTGATCCCGTGCTGTGCTCCAGCCAAGTTTAACCCCAGACTTGGACCAGGCCTGGATTGATCCCAAGATGGCTCGACGATTACTTGAGCTGCCAGACTTATTTTGCACAGTCTGAGGAACCAGGTTCCTTATGAAGATAAGCCCCTGGCAAAACTGCTCATTGTTGAGTAGAAGCAGTAACACGTATAGTAAGCAGCAAGTCTTTTCCTGCAACGCCTCAAGGATGTCTGGGAAAATGTTGGCCCTTCTAATGGGGATGCTGTGGGCTTTGCACAAATTGGACTTCATCCGATGCTGTGCCTGTCTGCAACTCAGAAAATACTCCGATTTCCGTACAGACATCTATTATCTCTGCGGGTGCACGTGTGGAAGTAACAAATGCAGTTAGGAATTCAAGCGTGCCCAGCCCCAAGAATCTGGATTTTCATAAAGAATGTGGAGTGGACACTGAAAGATCTGCAAAAAATCACTGTGAGGGCAGGAAGATATTTATTCCCTCTCAAATTTGTCACCGGCAGGAGGAACATGCCTTTTATCTCTTTCTTTGGAGACATAACATTAGAAACCTGCTTTTACATGCCAACCAAGCCGGAGTGGAGCAGGATAGTATTTGATAAATACCCTGCATTATCAAACAAAGCTGCATTCAGCCTTTATTTAGTGCCTCCCTGTCGCCATGTACATGAAATGAGGAAAGAGGTAATTTAAATTAACCGTTTTGCTTCTAATCCCGGATTTGAAATTTTCAGACGTTAGTTTAGTGCACAGGATTTCTAAGCTGCAGGAATCCCAAGAAGTGCACACGCAGGTGGACCGTTGCTAGGATGTTGCTCAGTAAGTGTGTCCAACTCTTGGCAAAATTATTTTCAAATCTTTAAAGTGTTTACATTAGGACGACATTGCCATCTGGAATGCTGATTCTGAATGTACCACATTCTCCTCGGCGTGTTATGCAAAGCCTGTACATCTTTTCAATGGTGCAGTTTACTCGCCAATTCACAGTTATACCAGCTATTAAAATGGGACTTAATAACCTATTTTCATTTAGAAATGATTGTGAAGTTGCTGTGACGCATGGTAATAATGACACATGGCTCGAACTGACAAAGGTAATTAATTAGGCTATTATGCATTCCACAATGATAATTGCTTTGCTGGAAAGGCACCAGCCTTGAAAAGCCCAGGAGTATGAGTGCAATCCATCACTGAGAGTGTTTTCAGCACAGCTGTGTTTTTTCACCTTGACTCATTGTACAGCATATTAGGAACACAAAAATTAATGATACATCAATAAATAATATCTATTACTTGGCATGTTGCAAGCTGTTGGAGGATTTAATGGTTATTAAAGCTGTTTAATAGTAATGGCATTTCTTCTGCGCTCCTCCTGAAACGGGCTGTTTGACAGGGAATGTGTCTCCTGATTCTGGAAGTGAAACGTGTAATTTTCTGGAACTGGCGAACGTGACGGACGAGCTGCACTTCAGTCGGGGCGGCGGAGCTGTTCATTGGCCTCCCGGCGGGCCGCTGAAGTGTAGCCTGCGTTCCGAGGTGCGGCTAGGCAATTTGTTGAGACGGGCCCGTGAGTTACAAATGACCTCTCACTATTGTCTGCTGACAGGGATTTGATGCTTCTTGGAGAGTTTGTGTTTGACTGGAGCGAATCCTTCAGCTGCCAGAATGTCAAGGTTAGAAGTCAGTAATTTAACTGATAATTGCATAATCACCAGTTGTAGTAATTATAATTCATGATTACATAATTACTAATTACAGTTCTGCCAATCTAAGTGGCTGGGATTTTCAATAGATCTTCTACTTTTTCATATTGTGCCAGGGCTGACGGTTTTAAAGGAACTGCCAGAAACTGGGTGCCCAGCAGTATTGTTCCACTGATGCTTACACATTTATTTGGGAAATGTCTTTTTCCGTTAAAAGTAAAACCCTCTTGTTGAATATTTCTGTAATTCTGTCTGAAGGTGGAGGTACTTAGGAATTACCTCTTCACTCATCCCCAGCTTGGCTTCGGCTCGGAGTTACTGAAAAATCAAATGTTAAACGGGAATCACCTCAATTGCTTGTAGCGTTTAAATAGGGCAGCAATTGCACAAATTACTGGATAACCCTTTAAATGTGGGTCATGCTACGTGAGTCATGTCCAATTTTGGGTGAATATAATAACTCTTTAACACAATTTGGTCAAGTGAAGACTGACACTGGGACCTGTGTCTGCTGGTTTTAGTGAGAAACGTAAAACTGAAGCATCGCCAACTTCTAACCTGGACCTTTCTTTGCTCCAATCAGTGCAAAAAGGGTCTTGGGGCAAATTGGCCTGTTCCGATTGACACACCCACAATCCCGGAGGAACTCGGCAGGCCAGGCAGCGTCAATGGAAAAGAGTAAGCGGCCGGCGCTTCGGGCCAAGACCCTTCATCAGGATTTCCAGCATCTGCAGATTTTCTGGTGTCTGAAGTGGATCTCAAAACATCGAAAGATAAAAGTTGGAACTACAAGGAATTCATCCAGCCCCTTGAGCCCGCTCTGTCATGGCACAAGATCATGGCTGACCTCAACTTAGCTTTCGTTCCTCTATCCAACCTGACCCCACCCTACCCCCGTCTGAGAATATATTTAGTAGTTCAGGCTCCACATCTCTTTCGGGTCAAATTTATTTACCAAGATACAGCACAGAATAAACCTTTTCGCACTGTCTAGCAATTCCCCGATTTAATTAGCCTAATCATGGTACAATTTAGAATGACCAATTAATCCACCGACGCCTTTGGACTGTGGGCAGAAACTGGAGCACCTGGAGGAAACCCACAATGTCAAGGGGAGAACGTACAAACTCCTTGCTGGCAACGACAGGAATTGAACCTGGGTCGCCTGCACTGAAAAGTGTTGTGATGACCACTGTGCTACAGTCAGTCAGTCAGTGGGTGCCATCCCGAATCCGTGGTTGGTAGGTATGCACCTCCATCTTCTTCGATTTTGCGACAGCACCGAGTACAGCCTCTCCTCCAGTTTGTTCTTGCTGGCTGCCTTGGCACCGCCTGCCGAACTCAAGCCCGAGGCCATGTTGGCCTCCAGCCACGGCCGCTTCTTCGAGCTCGGCCCTTCCTTAGGCAGAGGCCTTGGGCAGGTCCAGGCACACGGTGCAGCGCCCAAGTTCATCATGTCTCTTCTAACTAGGTGCATAGCGTACGATTCATAGATACGTGGTGAGGCTTTAATCTCTTCCACGGAAAATGGTCGTTGGCTCACAAGGAGTTCATCCGCCCTTTGTCAGGTCTTGTATTTTTTTTAGTCCTGCTGGGTGTCCTCACACCCTCCTCACCAGACTAAGTCCGGTGGGCGAGCCGGCCCAAGTCACCGACCACTCGACCACGGCCCCCAGCTGAGCACCGGGTGCCCGCCCCCCCCCCACCGAACCTCTCCGAGCTCCTGGCGCCCAACCAAAAACCGTGGTTGCGCGGCCGGCGACCAAACCAGAAGCTACAGTACCACCCGGTATTTCACGGTATTTAGAATTGCTGTGAAATTCTAAATATTTACAATGATCTTAAGAGAAATAATTCCTGTCATAGGGTCTTAAAGCACTACAGCACAGAAACAGGCCTTCAGGTTAATCAGTCTGTACTAAGCTGTGTACTCTACCTTGTCCCATTAAACCACACCTGGACCGTAGCCATCTATAACATTTCCATCCAAGCACCATCCAAATTTTTCTTAAATGTTCAGCCAAGATGGCGTCGAGGTATAGTCTCTGATGAGGTCATGGCTCACAGTTCATTTTATGTAGGATGGTAGGTATGCTTTTGGGGCAGAGAGTGGAGTTAGAGATCAGGTTTAGGATTTACTGACAGGGATGTGGGGGAGTTAGAGGTTAGGCCTAAGCCTAGGCCTCTGCTCCGTGTCCGACGGCTAGTGACGTGGAAGTGTGGCGAAGCGCATCCGTAGTTGGATGCTGGGCCAGAAGACCATCGAGGACGAGGGCTGGTGCTCCCCACCAATTCCACGAGTCGTCAGCGGGTTCCGGGATCACGGTTCCATGCGGGCAGGAGACCCCTTAGGTGCACGAGTCAGTGAGACTGGAGTTCCCTCATTCGATGTCATCGGTGAGTCCTGGGGTTGTTACTGAAGACTGGAGCTCAATTGGAATTCTGGAAGTCAAGGCTCAATGGCCAAAGCCTGCGTCTGCAAGTCTGTTGGGGAAGTCGAAGGTCCATTATCTGTGAGTCTTACTGCACTAGAAGATGGAGGCCCAGGAACAGCCTGTCCTTGTGTGTGTGGGGTTGAGTGGTAGGGAGGTAAGAGGGCCTGTTGCTGTCGTTTTGTTGTTGTTCCTTGCGTGTCCTGTGAGCATGTAGGAGGGAGAGTGAAAATCTGGCCGAGCGGTGCCACAACAGCAATCTCTTACTCAACATCAGCGAGACCAAGGAGCTGATTATTGACTTCAGGAAACCGGAAGTGCATGAGTCAGTCCACATCGGGGGAGTCAGAGGTGGAGAGGGTCAACAACTTTAAGTTCCTCATTGCTGTCATTTCGGAGGACCTGTCCTGGACCCAGAACATCAGTGCACTTACAAAGAAAGCACGGCAGCACCCCTACTTCCTTAGGAGTTTGCCAAGATTCGACACAACATCTAAATCTTTGGTAAACTTCTATAGATGTGCGGTGGAGAGTATATTCACTGGCCGCTTTGTTGCCAGGTATGGAAACACTGATGCCTTTGAACAGAAAATCTTACAAAAAGTAGTAGATATGGCCCAGTCCATCGTGGGTAAAGCCCCCCCCCACCCCCTGTCCACCATTGAGCACATCTGTATGGAGCGTGTCACAGGAAAGCAGCATCCGTTATCAGAGGCCTCTGTCCCAGGACGTGCTCTCTTCTCACGGCTGCCATCAGGAGGAAGGTACAAGAACACTCACAACACGCTGGAGGAACTCAGCAGGTCAGGCAGCATCCGTGGAAACGATGAGTTGACGTTTCGGGCCGGAACCCTTCGCCAGGACTGAAGAGGGAAGGGGCAGAGCCCCTATAAAGAAGGTGGGGGGAGGGTGGGAAGGTACAGGAGCCTCAGGACTCACACCACCAGGTTCAGAAACAGCTACTACCCCTCAACCATCAACCTGGAACCAGGAGAAATAACTTCACTCAACTCCACTTGCCCCATCACTCCACAATCGACAGACTCACTTTCAGGGACTCGTCATCTCATGTTCTCGATATTTATTGCTTATTTATGATTTTTCCGGCTTTTGAATTGGCACCGTTTGTTCTGGCTGTTTGTCTGTTGTCTTGAGTGCAGACTTCCATTGATTCTGTTGTGTTTCTTGGATTGACTGTGCATGCCCGCAAGAAAATGAATCTCGGGGTTGTATAGGGTGAAATAGGTCCTTTGATAATATATTTATCTTGAGCTCTGAACGGGCACGCTATAGGTGATGAATAAATGAATGAATTCATCAATCTGCGGAGCAGACTCGATGGGCCGAATGGCCTACTTCTGCTCCTTTGTCTTATGGTCTTAACGTTATAATCGAACCAGCATCCACCACTTGCTGACAGCTCGTTCCACATTTGCAACACTCTCTGAAATCCCCCCCCGGATTTCCCTTAAATATTTCTCCTTTCACCCGCGAAATGTGATCTCGAGCTGTAGTCTCAACCAACCTCAGTAGGAAAAGCCTGCTTGCGTTTACCCTGTCTATACTCTCATCATTTTGTAAACCTCTATCAGATTTCTCCTTATTCTCCAATGCTTCAGGGAGTAAAATCCTAACTATTCAATCTTTCTCTCTAACTCAGGTCATCAAGTCCAGGCAAAATTGTAAATTTTTTCTGTACTCTCTCAATCTTATTGATATCTTTCCTGTAGGTAGGTGACCAGAACTGCTCACAATATTCCACATTAGTCCTCACCAACTTCTACTCCTGTACTCCGTACTTAGAATTATGTGCCCTCTTTGTGACACTATCTACCAGGTATGCCACTTTCCTGAAATTATGGACCTGTACCAATTACTGTGTATGACCTACCCTGATTTGTCCCCCCCCCGCCCCAAGTACAACACCTCACACTTGTCTAAGTTAAACGCCATCTGCAATTTTCAGCCTATTTTTGCAGCTGGTCCAGATCTCACTGCAAGCTTTGGTCTTCCTCGCTGTTGCCGAGCTTTGATAGTCTTCCTCACTGCCCACTACTGACCCACCTCCTTTGTTTGTGATGCTATGCCTTCTGGTCACTGTTCCCTTGTGGGTACGTGGGTGCGCAGCCGCATGGTAATTGAAATGTTCCTATGCACATAGCCGTCGTTGCCATGCAGCTGATACTGGACGCAGCTGGCAGAAGTTTACGAAACGTGAACGATGTTCTTTGCTGTACTGTATTTCATTATTCCCTTCAATTAATAATTGACGGCAGCACGCGTAGCCTCTACAGTGATGATGTCTGTAATCTGTCAAGTAGGGGACCGTGCACAATTTTGATTTGATGGAGACGGACATGAGACTACGGAGGAACATCTGGAAAACTTCTGAAATGTCCGCTTCGCTGCCGCTGCTGCTGTGTAGTAACCGGAATCTCCGGAGCGGAAGGCCCCAAAATCCTCGGCTTTGCTGTTTCAGCGGCCGGGGCTAGGTCGAAGGTGCTCGGCAGAGGATGGCGCTCAGGAGGCTGTATCGGGGGGGCTGGTCAGAGGCTCGAAGTTTTCGGACGGATGGACTCAGTGTCGGCTGTGGTCGGCTGCTTCCAAGGCATTGGCAAGTTGACGGTGCCTGGAGGTTTATGGCAGGGAGTTTCTCCCTTTTGCCGCCTGCTATCGGGGACTCTGGAGTCGATTGACTCGGGGACTTTTGAGACTTTATTTACCGTGACAATGGTTTGTTCTTCATCAAATTATGGTATTGCCTTGCACTGCTGTAACTATATGTTATAATTATGTGGTTCTGTCAGTGTTAGTCTTTGGTTTGTCCTGTTTTCTGTGATATCACTCTGGAGAAACATTGTATCATTTCTTAATGCATGTATGCATTTCTAAATGACAATAAAAGAGGACTGAGTGTTCTCCTAATCTAATTAAAATCAGAGGTATGTGATTTCTAAAATTTTCATTCTAAGTATTCATAGTATGCATATTACAACAAAAAAAAGTGCCACGCAGTGTTCAGGCCGTGTACAAGTTTCCTGTTCAGAGCAGTGGTCTGCGCAGTTGTGTAAAAAAAAACAAACAAATAAATAAAGGGAAGGTTGCTTCTGTTCCTGGATTCCCCCACAATAGAAAATACCAGCTCATAGGACAAAATAAATCTCAGGGTTGTATATGGTGACATATACATACTTTGATAATAAATATACTTTGAAATTTGAACCCCTTCATTCTAGGTTGACCTCTGAACCTGCTCCTGACTGTCAATAAGTGGGTCAAAACAAGCTACATTTCTCTAGCTTGTAGCAGTTACTTGGTAACTAAAGGAAGCTATCCTGGATAATGCTTCTTGTGTCTTCGATGAACAAGTCCTGGACTCTTTAATTGATGCGACAACCCCCTACTGTGGGCCACTTTGCATTGTACTGGGTGCAGAAAGATGTCTAGCTCAATAACTTCAAGCATTATTGCATTATCTTGCTCCTCTTTACAAAAAGCTATAATGGATCTAATTTGAAGACCAAGATTGCTGCCTTGCTGATAAAAAAAACGTGTTGCATTTCGAAGAATATATTGGCTAAATTTCCCTCCAGCAGCTGGTATGGTCTAATTGCCATGTTCATCGATCGTTTAAGTTTGCCTCTTCCGATGTGCATGCAGCTTGGCTGGAAATTATTATACTACCTTTGTAATTTTGTAATTTTAATCATATTTTCACACTATCAAGTAAATGATATACTGCATTTTGTTTTGAGCAAAATTTACACACAGTATATCAGAACAATTTAAGGTTCTAGAAGTATTTTAAGACCAAAAACAAAACATCAGAGTTTTCACTTGCATCAATTTTTTCTCTTGCCACTTGTGCCAAAGGTAGTACATGTGCTCGTTTTGACTAATTAGTAAATAAGCTGTAATTTATTTCCTGGAATTTAATTTTGTGTTTAAAATTCAGGCAGTGATCCTGGTTTTCAACTTTCCATGTCATTTGATGGAAGTCATGTGGGTTTGATGGGGTGGGGAAGTCTGTTGGCGAGCCTGCCAGCCTGGCACATCAACAGTCACTTGGTTGAGCTAGGGAGCTACATATTGTGGATCCGCTCTGGAGTTTGATTAACACATGTATGAGAAGGATTATATAAATAATAGTGAATGCAGCTGGAAAATATCCAAGAGAAGTGTATTGAATTATGGAGTTGTAGAGATCTATAATGGTAATTGGCAGATTTTTTCTCTAAAGAAACTAGACTTCGGTTATTAAAAGGACAGGTGAAGAAGGCACCCCGTAGAGGTGTTGAAGTAATTATTGGTTTGCAGTCCTTGTGGACCCTGCTTGTCTTAAGGAAAAGAAATAAAATTGTGACTGTCCCTTTCTAGTTTGCTGAAGTTTTCTTGAACAAAAGCTGAGTTCCGTTCTCTGCTTCAAAGTCGGTGGGTGAATGGATTGAAACTCCTTTTCTCTCACTTATATTTCTCCATTTGCACTCTCGTCTCCACCCCTTTCTGTTGACTTCCTCCTCCTCTCATCTCCCCCGTCATCCTGACGGCTTCTCCCTCTTTCTCTCAGCTTCCTCGCCTTGTTCTCTCATCGCCTCCCCCCATCTTTCTCTCTTCCTCGTTCTATATTATAGACCTTAGTTACCTTTTATGAATTTTATCTTGTTCACTAATCTTGAACGGTGAAAGAGCAAAGAAACATGAGGAATGCGGCCCCTAGGTGTTACCGGACTTGCTTTGTTGCTACTGATTTAATGTAATTCCTTAAATACTATTTAACTCTCACTTCTCTCATGTTCTGGCCCTTCACCTGGTAGATGTCAAATGTCAGCGTTCTGCGAACACTGGGAGCTCTTTTAGCATCTTTGACAAACTGAGGGAACAGTCACATTTCTGTGTGGATACACCTCCTCAGAGGTGCATTGCACAGAAGGGAGCAGCAATTCCTGTTGTAATTACAACTGGATTCAGAAGCTGGAGAGGTTTGTCAAGAGCTACAGGTTGGGTTCCAATTAACGGTGAAATCTTTTCAGCATAGTAAAATGTTCAGTATTTGTCTGACAACGTCTCCTTACCTCTGAGATCCAGGGTTAGCGCTCAACCAGCAGCAGGGAAAGTATTTTTTTTCACAAACAAACAGAGGCATCTGGTGAGAGATGGGCTTTCATCTCTTTGGACAGCAGCCTGGTTATAAACTGGGTTTCCTAACGAGGTTTGGTGATGCTGGAAGGCAGGTGGTTGTCCTGTTGAAGCCGAAATAATCAGTGGGGTTGAAGTGAGCAGGTAAAAAGTGTCTATCTGGTGGGAGGTTTCTGGCGTTCTGTTCATGAAGCTCAGATATTTCGCTAGCTATTTAAAGTTTGACCTTTGCTGCCCTCGTACATGGACGGTCAGTTTGAAATCCTTGAGGATGAGGAGGCTGATGCTGGATTGCACATGGAAACCTGTTTATTGAGTTACAACCCGGCCCTTCGAGGCACACCGCTCAGCAAGCCTCCGGTATAACCCTAGCCTAATCACGGGACAATTTATAAAGTCCAATTAACCTGCCGACTGGTACGTCTTCGCAATGTGGGAGGAAGCCCACGCAGTCACGGAGAGAAGACACAAACTGCTTACAGTCAGCGGCGGGTGTGGCACAGGAATGCTGTAAGGGTGTGAGTGAGTTTTGCTGACATTTATTGAAGGATGTACGTCGCAGCATGTAGGGAAATGTGTCACTTGCCCCAAGTCAAATCAACGAAGACTGTGCCGGGCAGCCTGCAAGTGTCGCCACGCTCCCGCCGTCAGCATAGCGTGCCCACAACCGACTAACCCTAACCGAATGTCTTTGGAATTGCAAGACACGTTAACGCTTGACCTTCTTCGAGGTGGATTGAACTGGCCCTTTTACATCCGGGGTCCTGTTGAATACGGTGTGTCGGTGGTCTGGCTAAGGCCTCCTCATGCAATAAGTTAAATTAATGCTGCTTTCTTTCACTTCGGGCCTCCATCGTCAACCAGAGCAAGCCTGGTGCTTTCACATTGGGACTCCCCGTGTGCAGAATCTGGCAAGGGACAGTGCGCAGGGTTGGTTTTCTTAAAGTGAACATTCTGGTCAAAAGCAAGTTTGAGCAGTGCTTCCAAAAGGAGTAAATGATTGAATTCACAGTGCAATCAATTATCCTGCACCAGGATGGTAAAACGAATATTAAATATATGTGGAGAACCCAGGAATACTATAAGGAAGCAAATAAGTGTTGCCGATGTATTTATTGAAGGATCTGAATCGCTTACAAGATATTTTCAATACTTGCAAGATCTTCTTTGAGGTACTTTAGGTCCATTGGCCATTTTACATCAAAGGTACGGTTGAATACAATGAGTTTGTGATCTGGTTAAGATTTCTTGAACATCGGTTTGGTTTCTACTTCATTTATCAGTAACCTCCCAAGTCAAGAGTTCAACCGATGCCACACTGTCCTGCAAACTCCCCACCCCCCAATTTAACCCCAGCCTAATCACGGGACAATTTACAACGACCGATCAACCTACCGACCGGTACAACTTTGGACTGTGGGAGGAAACCGGAGCACCTGGAGAAAACCCATGCACTCCATGTGGAGGACGTACGGACGACATCAGAATTGAACCCTGAACTCCGCCGCAAGCTGTAGTAGTGTTGCACTAACCGACACTACTTTTTTTTTTGAATGAAGTGAGCAGAAGGCAGTTTAGTATTGCAGAACCAGTCTCTGCTGGGCTATCCTGACCACACTGACTAAGCACATGGTCAGGAGTGCACAAACCACACCCTCAGGATTACAACCACATCCTCAAAGTGCGGTTTGTCCTCCAAATGCAGCAGTAATTCTCTGGGTAAACCAGCCAAGGGTTGAAACCCATGAAGGCTACATCTGCTGCTCAGAGCAGTGGCTAAGAACGTAGGGGTGATGGCTCAGCCCTCTATTTCTCTAGGAGGGGAGGAGAAGATGGCGGCGTGACACAGCGCGCACAGCCGCTCCGAAATTATATCGTATATGTAAGTAGGTACCGTGCACAATCCTGATTTGATGGAGACAGATGTGAGAAGCACAGAGGAACATCTGGAGAAACTTCTGAAATGCCTGCTTCGCTGCTGCTGCTACTGTGCGATCAAGAATCTCCGGAGGGGAAGGCCCCAAATCCTCGGCATTGCCTGTTGCTGGGGCCGGGGTCGAAGCGCTCGGCAGAGATGGTGCTCGGTGTCGGAGGGCTGGTCGGAGGCTCAAAGTTTTCGGACGGACTCAGAGTTGGACTGTGGTTGGGTGCTTCCAGGATGCTGCATCGGCAAGTTTGCAGCGCTGGAAGCTAATCACAGGAAGAGTTTTTCTTCCTTCTACTGTCTGCATGAGATGATGGAACTTTTGAGAGACTTTGAGACTTTTTTTATCGTGCCCATTGTCTGTTCTTTATCAAATTACGGCATTACTTTGCACTTTTGTAACTATATGTTATAATTATGTGGTTTTTGTCAGTTTTTCAGTCTTGGTTTGTGTTGTGTTTCTGTGATATCATTCTGGAGGAACATTGTATCATTCCTTAATACATGCATGACTGCGTGTCCTCATAATCTAATCTAATCCTTGCATTTACTGTTTCTATGACTTTCTGTTGTGGTCATTCATAAGATGGCAGCCCATTTGTAAATCCGGTGATAAAGTATGGAATGTTCCAGATAAAGATGGGCTCAGTATGATGCCTTTGAGAAAGTGAGGGCGAAAATCAGCCCAGCCCTGCCTGTAGTGATCACTTGCGTGCACCCACCCTCCCCACTGGAAGAAAACGTACAGCCAGATGTCAGGTGAGTTCCTAATTAAATCTTTGTGTCTCGCAGCGTTCTCCGAGCTAACAGGCAGGAGATTCCCCACAGCTTCCCGCTGTTGCTGTTCCGCGGTCGGCCACTGTTTCCCTTCCTCCCTGTTGAGGGAGTGCTTGGTCTCTGCTTGCGCAGGGAGCCGCAGGACCAGACTCTGCTGCTGCAGCACATAGGCAGATTAATGAGAACTAATGCCAAGCCATCCATTCCTCAGACAGCTTTCTTTCCACTGGGTTTTCCACTGTTTGAGGATCTGTGTCCAGACGTAACACGGTATCAAAAATCCACATCGAATTGTCAAGCAGCATTTCCTATCATCCACATTCCTTGGGATAGAAGTTGTTTAAATAATTGATTGTTAGATTACTTAGTGAAACCTTGGGTGTCAATTATAAATAGCTACGTGCCTCAGGAATGCACATTCAGCGTTTTTATGCGGGGAAGAGAAAGAAAAGCTGCCAGATTTGCATTTGACGTGGGAAGAAGCACTTGTCCTTTACCAGGTCTGGGTCTGTGCAAAATGCAGACACCGGGCTGCTAAGCACAGAGTAACACGAGAGGAAGACGCGCGGTGAACTTCTCTAATCCGTTTGTGATTCGTTCATTGGGATTGTCAGGGAGCCGTTTAATGGACAGTTTTTAAAATCTGAAATGATCAGCAGGGCATCGAGCCTCTCTCAGAAAGAGGCATCAATCTGTGACTATCCCCATTCTGCTTGGAATTGTTTTGTGGAGGCCACTTAAGTCCTTGCCAGTCCCTACAGATAATAATTGTGTGTTTCATTGATCTGTGTGTTCTGCACAGTTCATTATTTTGGCATATGGAAACAAAGCTTAAATTTTTAAAATCTTACTCTGGGATATAATCGATACGATAGTTGTCTCTGGATAACTTTAACCTTTATAGGAAATATGGGAGTTAACCATTGGCTGCCAGCCTCCGAGCTTCTGTTATTGAGCTGTGGCCTTGCTTGAACAAAGTTGCTTTTGAATTTTATTCTTTAATTTTCATATTCTGCAGCCTTAGTTGGTAAATATGTATGTCAAGCGTAGAGTCTCATTGATTGCATAAAGCATACAGGCAGTTGTGTATCTAGAGATCACTTAAAGCTGCACAGATGCCTTGTACTCAGACCTCAACCCTTTTGCACTTGTGGAGTTGCCAGGCCCGCAGGCTTTCTGTAGCATTTGTTTTTGTCAGTTTCAGTGACTTGAGGTGCTAGCGTCATATCAAACAAGGGCATCACTCTTAAACTTGTAAACACGATGTGCCACAGATGCGGGAAGTACAGAGGAACTAAAATGTGTACTGCAACTCAGGATGGTTATGCATAAGAAAACCTAACTAATAAATAATAAATAATTGAAAGTAAAGGAAACCAAAGCTACCAGTTCTAAAAATATTCAATAAAGAATGAAACTAGCAGGGGTTCCCAACCTGGGGTCTATGGACCCCTTGTTTTATGGCATAAAAAAGGTTGGGAACCCCTGAACTACAGGAAGCTTTAGGACAGGTTTGCCAGCATCTGGGGGATGAACACTTTTGAAACAGCACAGATGCCTGTGTACTGTTTCACCCCACCATTGTATCTGCCAGTGGTGTAGTGGCGTCCGCACCAGACCGGACTTAGAGACGAGGGGGTCCTGGGTTCAAATCCTGGCCGGCACCTTGCATGCTTTCCATCCGTGCTGGGTTGAGTGTCAGGCTAGCGACTCAGCCTTGTTTTAACAAAAACAGACAAATGCGGAGGAAACATTAAAGGCGCGGAAAGGAACAACAATTCTATAAAACAGTTAATGAGGGGCTGTAGCCATTCTTTTTTTTAATCCCTTGATTGACGTTGATAGGGCTTCTGGCTTTTGCAGTGTTGCTGACTTCCGTGATGGAATGCAGAAGCAGAGCCCGAAAATGAGTTTAGCCTGGCAACTGTAAGCTGGGTTAAGTGGTGAGATTTTTAAAGGTCCTTGTGTTGAGTGAATCATTAAACTGGACATTGCAACTTGAGGAGCCATATGCAAAAAGGAGAAGTAAGTGACTGTCACTGGAATTGCGCCAACACTGAGAATCTGATGGAATCAATCCGGATGCACCCATCCAGGTGATCAATTGATGTCGCCAATTGCACAGCTCACCTGTGCACACTTTTATCAGGTAACAGCATAGCACACAACTCTTTGCAAAGGGTTGAGTAATCTTTCTGAAATGCTAATTTGAGACCAACAGTTCCAATTTTTCTTGCTACATCTGGCTTTCCTTCCAGTGATCTATTTATCAACAGCCAAGCTCTGGGTAACTTCCTTGAACTTTTCTTGGAGAGTTTCCCTCAGCTTAGCCAGGATTCGGAAACGTTCAAGTGGGTTGCGCTGTGCCCTGCAGACGGTGGGGGAACCCACGGGATTCAAAAAGGCTCATGTTTCTTGGGGTCTTTCATTTTGTTTCCTAAATAAACCTTAATGCAAATACTATAGTTTGACAAAGTGATTCTTGGGCATTAATCAGTTTGCTGCCGTTACTCCTATTTGTTTGAAGGTATAGGTCTGGGTCCGCGCAAGTAATCTAATGTAAATCATCTTAATTATTTGAGGATATAAACCTTTAGTAATTGTTCTTTTTTCCAGGTGGTAGCACTTGGGAAAAGAAGCAAAGAGGCTGAGACTGCCTTTCTCAATGTTTACAAGCAATTAATAGAAGCACCAGGTAAGAAGACATTTAGATATTGATCCATCTGTAATAATTAGCTCTTCTGAAGTGGCTAAATGCCCATGCAAAGCAATTCTATGCATTATTCAGCATTCAGCTCAGAATGTCAAATCTGTATCATTGAGATCTATTGGTCTGTGTTCAGCATACCTTGCTGCTGTTTAATATGTTCTAGCGTGATAGTCATTTAATATTACAGCATGTGCAATGGAAAAGCTGTGGTTTATAAGAACACAAAAGATATAAACTAGCATGGGAGTCCAAACATGAAGTTGCCAGCATCACAAGTCAATGACAGGTTACTACCGGCAACAAAATCAATTTATTTCAGATCTGAATTGTGTTTGAGCAGACAATTACAAAAGAAATGTTGAATTTTAAATAGCAGTTGTGTTCTTAGCTGCAAACAACGTTGAGCTCTCATAACAAATCATGACTAACTTAAATTTTCCTTGCTACTGTCTCAAGATGCTCCATTTTTTTCCTAACTTTCCTCCTTGATCACATTTTGAGTTGTCTGTCCTAGCATCCACTTTTGTCTGATAACAAAGCAAAGATCCTTGCTATCTCATTATAAGTGGAAGTTCTTGTTATTGCTTTGTGTAGTTGGAACATTGGAATGCCGAATTTACAGTACTCCTGCAAGAAATGCAATGCTCTCTTTTTTCCCCCTCAACGTTCCAGTAATACACTTTGAATCTCCTCGTACATCAAGGGCAGGTTAGAAACCGCAGCTGGTACGAAAATAATCCTCCCACATACAAGCTAAAAGTGTAGAATAATGTGGAGGAGGAACGAGAGCCATCAAGGAAAGATTTCAAGGCCCTCACACTGTGTAACATCATCTGAACTAGATGTTACTTCACAACCTTGAACTCTCTCTCTCTCTGTTAGTAATTACTCTTTACGGCCACTCACAAACACCTGCTTGACAGGTTGTAATGCTCCTGTGGTTTTAACACATTTCCATTCACGGTTGTCACTTTAAAAGGCTTGACTAAGGCTGAAATCACAAATTCCGAGAGGATGCGGGGACAGATCTTAATTTAGCAAGTATATGATCACGGCATCTGTACATATGTAATTAAAGTATTAAATCTAGATTCTTTTTAAAATTGTTCATAAAGGTGGGAGTAACTAAAAAGACTTCTGAAATGTGCAAATACCATAATTAATGTCAGACTGGTGGAGAGGTGGTAAGTGAATTGTTGGCTGTAAATTACTGCCTGCTTTTGTCAGTGCTGATCTCTCCATTATAAACTTGCTTTGAATCGTTCACTCTATACCTGCGTCTGTGCCTGTCACTTGTACTTGCAAGCCCCCTTGCTGATATCGGACCTGAATGCTGTCCCTTTGAGGTCCTGTGCAAAGGCTTTTGAGAAGGATTTGTCAAGTTGACAGATGTCAACAGAAGGGGCCAGAACTATAAATGACCCATCAACGTGAAGGATTAAAGGGCTACGGAAACTTTGTTCTGTAATTTGAAACTAAAGGAAAGGACGTGCAAAAGACACAATAGCGTAAACTTTGCAGTGATGAGCTGAATGAATATTGTGTTATCTGACGTGTATTAGATGTCACACCAAAATTGACGTCTGCAGCTGTGCCCCCAGGAAAACCTGGCTTTTAAAATAACCATCTGTAGATGCAAAGATTTCCACTGAAAGTGTAGAACGCTAAAAAAAATCCTTCCCCAGTTACAATGCAGACAAAATGTTTTCATTCCAGAGGATCAAAGGTGTTTTAATGCCAGGTTCTCATCATCGAGTTCCACCTGCAGGTAGTGGCACAAATTGAACAATCTCCCCCACCCGGGTCTCAGACAGGAGTTTCTTCAGCATGATATTCTTCTTTGATGTTTGTTCGGGTGCTTTGATGTTGATTTAGGGGCTTTGATGTTTACTTGGGTTACACGTATCTAGTTTAAGAGTTTGATATGTCCACTTGTAGCAGTATTTTATGGTTCACAGACAAATTACCTGCTGGTGTTAGAAGTACTTTCCCTATGATTTTTTTGTTGTGCCCAGTAATTGCTGTTAAGCAGATTGGCATTTGCGGAAAATTGTTGGGGAGGGGCACAACTTCACAGTGAATTAAAGACTGGTAAATATTCTGTTTATAGAAGATCTACAAAGGCATTTTCTTAATTTTGTCAATTTAAAGATGCAAAAGAGTGTTTGACTATAAACTCGGCAATATGACTTTAGTTTTGACCCATATGTAGTTCTGTTACAAATGGGAATTTGCTTTTAGTATTATGACCATCTAAACCATAAGACATGGGAGCAGGATTAGTCATTTAGCCCATCGAAACTGCTCCACTGTGTCTGATTTATTATGCCCCTCTTATGTTTCATAACTTCAAAACATCAAACTAGTTCAAAGAAAGACATGGGAGTCCGAAAACACGGGGGTAACTTCGAGTTTAGTTCAAGCGAGATGCGCACGTATCACATGGTAGCGTGATGACATATGCAATTCACGTATTTTACATATAACCTGTAATTATTTAAACAACCAAGAATGCTTAACCAACATTTTATATATATATATATATATATATACACGATCTCTCAAATATAACTGAAATATTAAATTCGCAACACACTCAACCCCATTCTCCTGCCTTCTCCCCATAAACTTCCTTGTCCTTACTAATGAACCTGCGCTTTAAATATACCCAATAACCTGGCTTCCGCAGTCACCTTTGGTAATGAATTCCGCAGATTTACCGTGCTCTGGCTAAAGAAATTCCTCCCCATCGATGTCCTCAGGAGACGGTGTCCTAAGGCTGTGCCCTCTGGTCCTCGACTCTCCCACTAATGGAAACATCCTCGCCACTCTCCACATCCACTCTGTCTAGGCATTTCAGCATTGATAGGATATTCCGCTGGGTTCAATCCTTTGTGGAGCTTTGAGATCATTGCATTTAAGGCCAGGCCTCTGCCATGCAGTACACAATGCAAAGTTTGTGAACAGAGGTGTTCGTTACAAGCACCTCCTCAGTCTTTGTGAAAGCAAACTGGTGAAACACTTGGTAACACAAGGCCGGACAGAAATTATTAAGCTTCTTTTACTTCACAGTAACTGAGCAAAGCAACAGTTATGATCAGCCTCACTAAGTTTAATCAGTGCAGCTTCCCTTTGCCTAATGATATAACATAATAACCACACTATACTTCCCCACATCAGTGCCTTGTCTTGCTTGATTTAAACAAAATAATTTCCCACTCTCCTCCTCCTCCTCCTCCATCCTTTTCACCTGTCCTTGTGTGCAACTCTACACCAGGGGTTTCCTGGACTATTTTTTTAAAAAGGGGTGGGGGGGGGAACATTACCCAGTTCGCTCAGTGAATAACTGGCAAATTCTCCTGAGTGCTTAGGATTAAGTGAGCTAAACATTACATAACGTCCTAGAAAAATAGAGGGCTATGGGTAACCTGAGGTAATTTCTAAAGTAAGTACATGTTCGGCACAGAATTGTGGGCTGAAGGGCTTGTATTTTCTATGTTTCTATTCCATGATTATCAAGGGATCAACTTTTTAAAAAAATAATCCTGTTTAAACTTTTTTTTTAAGAACTGTCCTTTATTTATCTATTGGTTTGTTTATTTATTTGATACGCAGCACGGAGTAGGCCCTTCTGGTCAGCAAACCCCAATCTAACCCTAGCCAAATTGTGGGTTAATTTACAATCACCAATTAACCTACCAACCGTTTAACTACCCTCGGACTGTGGGAGGAAACCAGAGCACCCGGAGGAAACCCACCCAGTCACGGGGGGAACGTACAAACTCCTTACAGGCAGCGGCGGGAACTGAACCCAGGTCACCTGAACTAGAAAGCAGTGTGCTAACCGTGCCACCCAATTGACGGAAGAAGGTAGGCTCTATCCAGCTCAGCAAGCTTACATGACCCAGCGTTAGTATAATTTCCCAAAATATTTAAAGCGTGAATCTCTACATAGAAAAATTATTCCAAAAAAAAGGTGAAAATTTATAAATTGGTAAAGTTTTATTTAACCTTAGAGCACCTACTTGAGTAATAATGAATGAATGACTTTTATTATTTCTATTTGATCATTTTACAATAATTCCATAAAATATTTTTCCCAAATTTCCATATTAAAGCCAGAGACAGATTGGGCTGCTTGGCTGAATGTGGAGAACCGCTCGTCCTGTTAAGATATATAAACATTGTGTTTTTCTGTGATCACCCTGTATCTGAGGTCAGCTCAATCAGTGATCAAATCAAACAGTGGATGATTTCTGTATAAGGAGATAATTTGCAGACGGCTCCAATGGAAAATATTGCTGCAAATTTGAGCACTGTGAAAAGTTACTGGGCCTGATGTAATTAAATGAATTCTGCTGCTTATTTTTGTAGGGGTAATTATAGGGCTATTAAATATAAATAGGAAAAGGAATCTGAAACAACTCAATGATTTCTTTCTTCCCCCAGCCTCTCTTATTTTTGCTTTCTTAACTCGTGTTGTTCTCTACCCCATCTTGTTGCACAGATTTTCATTCCTCTTTTATTGATCTGTTTATTTATTTGTCCATTCTTATTTATTCCTTACTTGA
Organism: Mobula birostris; assembly: GCF_030028105.1. NCBI lineage: Eukaryota > Metazoa > Chordata > Chondrichthyes > Myliobatiformes > Myliobatidae > Mobula > Mobula birostris. Next base: position 20,928,937 of record NC_092400.1, read on the forward strand.
TCTTCTGTCTGTCTCCCTTCTCTCATTCTTTCATGTGGCTTTTCTTGCTCATTCTCCCTTTCTTGGCTTCATGTTTTGTTATTAGTCAGATCCATAGCTCAAGTTCAGTTTTATTCTCAAAAGGCAGACATACGCAGGGTATTAACACCATGAAAATTTGGCTTTCACTGCACAAACTTGACAAATGTATGTTAACATAAACTTAAATTAGCATAGATTATAAATGGGTTACACAACAAAATAAACATCATGACACCAGTGCAAGTCGGGGGAGAAAGAGAGAGAAGAAATACAGTCTGAGGTAGTGTTGGGGTTTTTCAGGTTGGTTCAAGAAACTGCTGGCAGTGGGGAAGAACCGGTTGTTGAACCTTGAAGGTCTTCTGTTTACCTCCTGTTTATTGACAGCTGTGAGGAGAGGGCATGGCCTAGATGGAGGAGGTGAGGTAAAGTTCCTCCCTGTGCCTTGTTTGGCGCATCTGGCCATTTCCTTAGCGCTTGTCTGTTTGACAAAGCCGAGTTGCTAGCTCGACGCCCAACGCAGCACAGATGCAAGGCGTGCAAGTAGCCGGCCGGATTCAAATCTGGGACCGCGTGTCCCAAAGTCTGGTGCGGTTCCAACTACACCACCGGCCGGCCAGATGGAGGAGGTTTACTGTCTTGCCTCTTTTCTCCGATTTCCCCCCCCCCCCATTCTTCCCTTACTTTTGTCTTTTATCCTGTTATTATCACAAGACGGCATTGAATTTTATCGTGATACAGGTTGGTGGTACTCCTTTCCCCTCCCTCATGCCCAACGTTGTCCCATGATTCTGTCTTGTGATTCGGCATGCTTTTTCCGCGTGTCAGCCTTTTGCCATTTGTTTCTTTTCCCCCTCCATTCTTAAGGTGTTTTTGATCAATTCCCAGCTGATCAGTTCAAAGTAAATTTATTACAAAGTACGTATGTGTCACCGTGTACAACCCTGAGATTTGTTTTCTTGCGGGCATGCACAGTAAATCCAAGAAACACAATAGGACCAACGAAAGACTGCGCCCAACAGGACGGACAGTCAATGTGCAAAAGGCAACAACTGTGCCATTACAAAAAAAGAAAAATAATAATAAATAAGCAATAAATATCGAGAACATGAGATGAAGAATCCTTGAAAATGAGTCCGTAGTTTGTGGTGGGGCCAGTGAAGTTATCCCCATTGGTTCAAGAACCTGATGGTTGAGGGACAATAACTGTTCCTGAACCTGGTGGTGTGGGTCCTGGGGCTCCTGTATCATCTTCCTGATGGCAGCAATGAGAAGAGAGCATGACCTAGGCAGTGGGGGTCCCTGATGATAGATGCTGCTTTACTGTGACAGCATTCTGTGTAGACGTGGTCAGTGGTGGCGAGGGCTTTACTATGATGGACTTGGCCATATCCACTACTTTTTGTAGGATATTTCCTTCAAGGGCATTATTTTTGCCATAGCTGACCAGTAAATATACTCTCCGCCACACATTTAGAAGCTCAAGGTAAATTTATTATCAAAGTACATATATGTCACCATATACAACCCTGAGATTCATTTTCTTGCAAGCATACTCAATAAATCTTTAGAATAATAACCATAACAGAATCAATGAAAGACCGCACCAATGTGGGTGTTCTACCAGTGTGCAAAAGACAAACCGTGCAAATATAAAAAGAAAGGGAGAAAAACCTAATAATAAGTAAGCAATAAATGTCGAGAATGTGAGATGAAACCACCTTTAATGTAAGTCCTTAGATTGTTGGAATACTGTACATATAGCATGTATCTTCAGGGAGGCCATGAAACATTTTGAGAGCTGATACCTGCCTTGATGCGTGTTACTGAAGGGTCTTCACTCAGCTACTCTCCTTTTTTGGCATCCTAGTTGAGTTTTCCTTCAATAGCTTTCCTATTGTCATATGTCCTCTTTGCCGATCTCTTTTATTCTCTTTGTGTGCCTGTGCTTCCCAACATCGCTCCAGATCTGTGGCTTTCTAGACCTTGCAGTAGAATTAGTAGAGGAAAATCCTGTACACAAACATGAGAAACTCTGGAGAAACTGTAAGTCCAAGCAACACACTCAAAATGCTGGAGGAACTCGGCAGGTCAGGCAGCATCTATGGAAAAGAGTACAGTCGATGTTCAGGCCAAGACTCTTCAGCAGGATTGGAAAAGTATGATGAGAAGTCAGAGTAAGAAGGTGGGGTGAGGGGAGGAAGAAGTACAAGGTGGTAGGTGATGGGTGACACCGGGAGAGGGGGAGGGGTGAAGTAAAGAGCTGTGACGTTAATTGGTGAATGAGTTAAAGGGCTGGAGAAGGTAGAATCTGATGGGAGAGCACAGAAGACCATGGAAGAAAGGGAAAGGGGGATGAGCACCAGAGGGAGGTAATGGGCAGGTAAGGAGATAGGGAAACAGGACGGGGAATGGTGAAGGGGAGGGTGTAATTATCGGAAGTTCGAGAAATCAATGTTCATGCCATCAGGTCGGAGGCTACCCAGACGGAATATAAGGTGTTGCTCCTCCAACCTGAGTGTGGCCTCATCGCTGCAGTAGAGGAGGCCAATGTTGGAATGGGAATGGGGGAAAATCCTATGTTTTGCTGAAAACCTGCAAAATAAGAGAGCCTTTTGAGCAATTAAATTTGACTATTGGGGGAATCATCATGCAAAGGAATTTACCCCTCTCCCCCAGCCTTACCACCTCCCTGCCCAGCTTGTACCATTACGTTCATTCCATGGGCAGGTTGTTCTTGGGCATGTTGTAGGTCACCTAGAACTGAGAAAACACCAGCGTCCCTTTTTTTTAAAAAAAAGACGGGGATGCCAGAGATCAATAGCGAACTGTTTGTGTTCATCTGTTAATTGGACCCAAGTGGCTCTATCCATGAGACGCGTTTTGCACATGTAACTAGTGATTGTGAAATGTGGCAGATGATTCAAATGGATGTTATTTGGTTGCTCGTGGTGACTGAATTAGGCGAGTTCTGTTTTTATTACATAGGATAATGAGATTTTTATCTGTGTACTGGGGATTAAAATCTGAGTATGTTAATTTTTCTCTGAAAACTGTAACTGTGGCTTTGATTATTATTCATAAATGCATGACTCTTATTTAAATATTTTCCCTTGTTTTAATGCAAAACATGTCTAAAGCAGAGGATGCAGAGAGATGGCGCGCTAATATGTTTGGGTTATGGAGACAGGCATGATCTATTAGCAGTGTGATGTGGGATGCTGTGGGAGGATCGGATGGTGTCAGTGTCAGGCATGTGAGAGGAGAACTCTGAGGTTGGAAGTCAGCAGGGTGAGGGAAGGCACGCTTGCTGCTCTACAAAAAGACAGATAGGTTTGTCCCAGAGGTGAATTCATCTTGCTTACCGTGGGAAAGGTTGATTCAAATGTTGGGACTGGTATACAGTGCCTTGTAAAAAGTTTTCAGCCCCCAACCCTTTGCTCATGTAAATGAATATTGCTAACAGGGCTTTTGGTCAATTTAATTGAGAATTCTGAATTGTGAATCACATGCTCTTTTTATCTGAGAGGAGCCCACAAACTGGTAATTGTACAGCACGAAAATGTCAGCTGTCCAAAGGTATTTGTCCCCCTTTGCTCAGTAGTTAGTTGGACCGCCTCTCACAGCTATTTCAGCCAGTCGTCTTTTTGGATAAGTGTCTATTAGCTCCATTGGCAGAACATGATGGAGCAAGATTTGCCCACTCCTCCTTGCAAAATTGCTCAAGCTGTGGCAGGTTAGTTGGCGAGCGGTGGTGGACAGCAGTCTTGAGGTCTTACTAGAGATTTTCCGTCAGGTTAAGGTCAGGAATCTTAAAAGCGTCAATGTGTCTTCGTTTGAAGCCGCTCTGTGGTTGATCTCGCAGTGTGATTTAGCTCATTGTCCTGCTGAAAGGCGAATTTCCTCTGCAGTTTAAGCTCTCTGGCAGAGGCTAGCAGGTTTTTTTTATCGAGGATCTCTCCGTATTTAGCAGCATTCATCTTCCCATCAATCCTGACAAGATTTCCAGTCCCTGTTGCTGAAAAGCATCCCCACTGCATGATGCTGCCTCCACCATATTTTATAGAAGGGATGATGTTCCCTGGCTGATACACAGTATTAGGAATAACTCCTCACCTACCGCTTTGAGTTGATGCCAAAATGTTCCACGTTAGTCTCATTCAACCACAAGTCTTCTTCCACATCTTTACGGTATTTTCAAACTCACACTTTGCAACTTCTTTACAGGCGAGGATATCCTTATTTTAGAAACATAGAAAACCTACAGCACAATACAGATCCTTCGGCCCACAAAGCTGTGACGAACATGTCCCTACCTTAGAAATTACCTAGGGTTACCCATAGCCCTCTATTTTTCTGAGCTTCATATACTTGTCCAGGAGTCTCTTAAAAGACCCTGTGGTATCCACCTCCACCACCATTGCCAGCAGCTCATTCCATGCACTCACCACTCTCTGCGTAAAAATAAACAACTTACCCCTGATATCTCCTCTGTACCTACTTCCAAACACCTTAAAACTGTGCCTTCTCGTGCTAGCCATTTCAGCCCTGGGAAAAAGCCTCTGACTATCCACACGATCAATGCCTCCCATCACCTTATATACCTCTATCAGGTCACCTCTCATCCTCCACCGCTCCAAGGAAAAAAGGCCGAGTTCACTCAACCTATTCTCATAAGGCATGCCCCCCCCCCCCAATCCAGGCAACATCCTGGTAAAAGGATTTTGTTAGCCAGGGGTTCTTCCTTGCCACTCTTCCATAAATACCGATTTTGTGCAAGGCCGTAGAGATTGTGGAGCCATGAACTTCATCTCCAGTAGCAGCCACTGAACTGCAGTTTGCTCAGAGTGACTGTTGACGTCACAGTAGCCTCTCTTATAAGTGCCATTCTTCTCCGGTGACTAAATTTAGAGGGGCGTCCTGACCTTGGCTGTGGTTTCATATTTTTTCCAGTTTTTCACGATGGACTGCACTGAGCTCTGAGGTAAGTTCAGTTCCTTCGAGATGGCCTTGTACCCGTCCCCAGAATTGTGTTTCTTTACCATCACTTCCCTGACTTGTCTTGAATGGTCTTTTGCCTTCAATTTGTTTTGGTCTGTTAAAAATCTACCGTACTGTTGGTCTTTACAGAGATTGCCGGGGGGGGGGGTGGTCTTTATTCAGGTTATTTTCCTATTTTCTACACCAACAAATTGGGTGAGTTGGTAAGGTAATACAGTATTGTACCTGAAGAAAGTTAGCATAATAATTACAAAGGGGATGAACACCTTTTCGTCCTCACAATTTTAGTTCTATATCAGCGTGAATTAACCAGTCTGATGGCCTGGTGGAAGAAGCTGTCCTGGAACCTGTTGGTCCTGGCTTATATGCTGCGATACCTTTTCCCAGATGGTAGCAGCTGAAACAGTTTATGGTTGGCGTGACTCGGGTCCCCAATGATCCTTCGGGCCCTTTTTACACACCTGTCTTTGTAAGTGTCTTGAATAGTGGGAAGTTCACATCTACAGATGCGCTGGGCTGTCCGAACCACTCTCTGCAGAGTCCTGCGATTGAGGGAAGTACGGTTCCCATACCAGGCAGTGATGTAGCCAGTCAAGATCATCTCAATTGTGCCCCTGTAGAAAGTTCGTAGGATCTGGGGGCCCACACCAAACTTCTTCAATCATTTGAGGTGAAAGAGGCGCTGTTGTGTTTTTTTCAGCACACAGCTGGTATGTACAGACCGCATGAGATCCTTGGTGATGTGTATGCTGAGGAACTTAAAGCTATTCATCCTCTCAACCCCAGATCCATTGATGTCTATAGGGGTTAGCCTGTCTCTATTCCTCCTCTAGTCCACAACTAGCTCTTTTGTTTCTGCGACACTGAGGGAGAAGTTGTTTTCTTGACACCACTGTACCAGGGTGATGACTTCTTCTCTCTAGGCTACCTCAATATAATTTGAGATTAAGCCAATCAGTTGTGTTGGCACGTGGCCAAGTGGTTAAGGCGTCGGTCTAGTGATCTGAAGGTCGTGAGTTTGAGCCTGAGCTGAGGCAGAGTGTTGTGTCCTTGAGCAAGGCACTTAACCACACATCGCTCTGCGATGACACTGGTGCCAAGCTGTATGGGTCCTAATGCCCTTCCCTTGGATAACATCGGTGGTGTGCAGAGGGGAGAGTTGCAGCATGGGCAACTGCCAGTCTTCCATACAACCTTGCCCAGACTTGTGCCCTGGAAATCTTCCAAGGCGCAAATCCATGGTCTCACGAGACTTAACGGATGCCTATATTATAAGCCAATCATTGTGTAGTGTAGTCAGTAAAAGTCATGGGTCTACAGAGAGTAAAGGAGGGGGCTTAGTACACAGCCCTGAGGGGTACCTGTGTTGAGTGTCAGAGGGGCAGTGGTGAGGGATGCCACTCTTAACACCTGCTGGCGATCTGACAGGAAGTCCAGGATCCAGCTACACAAGGCAGGGTTGAAGGCTGAGGTCTCTGAGCTTCTTGTTGAGCCTGGAGGGAGTTATGGTGTTGAATGCTGAAATGTTGTCCAAGAGCAGCATTCTCACATAAGCATCCTTCTTCTCCAGGTGTGTAAGGACAGTGTGTAAAGTTGTGGCTATTGTGTCATCTGTCGATCGGTTGTGTCAGTAGGTGAATTGTAGGGGGTCCAGTGTGGGTGGTAGCATGCTGCATATGTAGTCCTTGACCAGCCTGTCAAAGCATTTGCTTATTACTGAGGTGAGTGTGACAGGACGCCAGTCGTTCAGACATGTTACCTTGGTCTTTTTAGGTACAGGGACAATGGTCTACGTTTTGAAGCAGGAGGGCACTCTACACTGGGAGAGAGAGAGATTAAAAATGTCTGTAAACACACCTGCCAGTTGAGCTGCGCACATCCTGAGTAACTGCCCTGGGATGCCGTCCGGTTCTGCAGCCTTGCGACTCTCCACTCGTTGGAAACACCTGGGTACTAGCCTCAGAGATGATCAAGGTGCAGGTCTCTTCAGTGTTGGCAAGATCGAATCGAGCATAAAAAAGATTTAGCTCATCTGGGAGAGAGGCAGCGATGTTGGAAACTCCACTGCATTTAGCTTTGAAGTTTGCGATGGTGGGCAGACCTTGCCGTAAGCTGCGTGTGTTGTTGGTGAAGAGTTGTGTCTGGATCTTGTTCCTTGATTGTTGTTTCGCTGCCTTGATGACTTCGCGCAGATCGTAGCTGTATTTCTTGAGTTCCTGTTGGTCACCAGCAACGTAAGCTCTGTGTCGTGTGGTACGTTCTGCTCACACAGAACAGTTTCCGGTTTGGATAGACCCTGACCGATTTCTGGGGGACGCCTTCTTCCTCCCCCCAGCCTGAAATGTCGGCTGTTTATTCATTTCCACGGGCGCTGCCTGACCTGCTGAGTTCCCCCAGCATTGTGTGTGTGTGCTTGTGCGTGTGTGTGTGTTGTGCTCTGGATTTCCAGTGTCTGCGGAATTTCTCATGCTAACAATTAACCATGGTTTGTGTGAGGAATTGATACACGGCTCTGTCTGACATGTGGCAGAGCCTGGAGTTCCAGAAGGTTCCAGAACTCCTGAAGCCATTTCTGTTCTGGTGAGAAAAAGAACTGAAATTCCATTCCAGTCTAACTTCTACAAACCATGCTTCAGCTAATGGTTCCTGCATTTAAATTTAAATCAACCACGTGTTGCTAAGCAGACTATAGACATTTTTTTTAATTTACCACTATATAGTTACATAAACACCTCTTAAAGTTATTTACAACATCTCTTTAATCATTTTATCCAAATGTGAAGCTGCCCCCTTACCTTCCCCATAGGTATTGGTCCAACACCCTCGGAGATCACAGCAAAGTCCCTCAGATCATGAGCCGTGCTGTTTACAAGAGGAGGTGTTAGTTCCCGTGTCCTGTTGTGCACTGCCGTGATAACGCGGTTGGCTGACTGGAGTGTGAGTCGCAGAAATGGGAACTTTGTGAGGAATAATTGCAGGTGGTCACACACCTTTGTTGTCTGCAGAGCACTGCCAGGCATCCAGGGTGAGAAAGAATATTCCTGTTCGCATTTACTTTCCGTGACTAATCGGGAATGGTGCTGTTTTAACTCTGTGGTTTTGGTGCAAGGTAGCTTTGCAAGCATTTTCCATGATAAGCAGGCGTTGTTTCCTGATATCACAAACTTTATTCTAATACTCTTGCACAACCATACACATGCAGCAATAAATAAGATTATAATCTTATTCATTTGGTTCTTATTAATCTCTGGAGATTATAACCAGTCACGAAGCGGGGTCTCAGCCTGAAATGTCAATCGTTTACTCTTCTCCATAGGCGCTGCCTGACCTGCTGAGTTCTTCCAGCATTTTGTGTGTGTTGCTCTGGATTTCCAGCATCTGCAGATTTTCTCATCTTAATAAATATGATTAGCGTTCTCTGTCATAAGCAGTGAAATGCGTTGTTTGCATTGATGACTGACACGGTTTGAGGGTGTGTTGGGCCAGCCCACTAGTGTTGCCATGCTTCCAGCGCCAACGCAGCGTGCCCACAGCCTAACCCTAGCCAGCCGCCTTTGAAATGTGTCAAGGAGCTGGAGCACCCGGAGGAAACCCACGCAGTCACGGGGAGGACGTACAGAGAATGGCGGGGATTGAATTCCGATCGCCGGGCACTGTAAAGAGCTGCACTAACCACTGCTCTACCTGGCACCCAGTGCATAACGACTTAAACATTTGGTTAAACATACTCTTTCCTGTATCGTGCCGTGTCTGAATACTTGTTCGATATTTATGAAGTGCTGTGCAATTCAGAGCAGTTCGCTGTGCTGAAGTAAATCTGTCATTTAATAACGACTACAAGGAGCAGGTTTTCTGATCCTGCTTCCCCAGCCAACCCATCAGCCTCCCCTTTGCGGCTCGAAGTGATGCCGAGAAGTCGTGCGCAGTCTTCAGCCATAATCCCAGCTCGACTCCTGTGCAGCCTGAAAGAGAGTGGCCACATTCTCGTCTCAAGTCAAGTCAAGTTTATTGTCATTTCGACTATTAGCTGCTGGTACAGTACACAGTAAAAACAAAACAACATTCCTCCAGGACCATGGTGCCACATGAAACAACACAAAACTACACTAGACTATGTGAGACAGCACAAGGCTACACTAGACTACATAAAACAACATAAAAAAAACTACACTAGACTACAGACCTGCACAGGACTACATAAAGTGCACAAAACAGTGCAGGACGGTACAATAATTAATAAACAAGACAATAGGCACAGCAGAGGACAAATTACAATATAATAATAAATGATGTAGATGTCAGTCTAGACTCTGGGTATTGAGGAGTCTGATAGCTCGGGGGAAGAAACTGTTGCACATTCTGGTCGTGAGAGCCTGAATGCTTCAGTACGTTTTGCCAGATGGCAGGAGAGAGAAGAGTTTGTGTGAGGGGTGCGTGGGATCCTTCACAATGCTGTTAGCTTTGCGGGTGCAGCGTGTGGTATAAATGTCTGTAATAGCGGGAAAAGAGACCCCGATGCATTTGCTCCAGTACCCATTTCCTCTGCTGGACAACACGTCTAGTTAAGCCTCGATCCCTCCTTCACCAACTGGACAGTTAGAACTAAATTTTACCATCCCTGCTGTTGGTCCATTCAAGACTTTGCCACGCTGGTAGGGAATATGAGTTGAATCCATGGGCCCCTATCTGAATCAGTGACACTCCTTTAGCGTCACTTGACTTGTAAATGGTTCTCAATCATATTTAAGGATTTTTCATAGCCTTCAGCAAAATTCTATACTTTGCCTGTTCCGAATCGCTTTCATTCCCTAGCGCAGGGAGTTCCGAATTTTTTTAATATGCCATGGACTCCTATCATTAACCAAGGGTTCCATGCACTCCAGGTTGGGACCCCCTGCCCTAATGTTGGTCTCAGCCCGAACCGTCATCTGTTTACTCTTCTCCGTAGATGCTGACTGACCTGTTGAGTTCCTCCAGCACTTTGTGGGTGTTGCTTTGGATTTCCAGCATCTGCAGACTTCCTCGTATTCCTAATGTTATATCTGTCTGTTTATCTGATATGTTGGAATAAAATGGTTAAAAAGAATGCCGTAATTAATTTTAACTCGTGGTCACTTTACAACCAATACAGTAGAAAATGTCTGTGATTGTAAGTATACCAGTGCCAGTGTGGGAGATCTACAACAAAGGCTCCAAGCCGAGGATGGCTTTGCTGTTTAACACTTTAGTTGCTGTGTTGGTGCAACTGCTTACAGAATTTAGTAGCTGAAGAGTACAGACAGATTCACTGCCATATCTCAGCCAGTTCCTCTTTGTCTCTCAGTTCAGTTTTGTTTCGGTGATGATGGCACCCCACTGGGTCTAGTGCTGACAGCCAGTACCTGACGTTGCTGGCATTGTACCCGTTGTCAATACAGAGTGAAAATGCAAGTGACTACTTTCTTTTCTCATTACCTTTTATTGCTCTTGGTTTATATTTTCTGATTTTGTTTCAAGTTTTCCTGTCTGAGTAACTTTGCATTTTCTTCCTAACACGGAAGATGGCAAATATTTCATCCTCTGTTCCTCTGCCCCCATCAGCATCCTCAAGTAGTCTTTGCCTCCCTATTAAAATGGACTATTTAATAATTTGTGATGTGAGTATTCTTACTCTGAGTCTGTATTTATGCAGACACGCGCGCGCTCGCGCTCGCTCTCTCTCTCTCTCTCTCTGTCTCTCTCTCTCTCTCTCTCTCTGTCTCTTTCTTTCATCGTGCATTCATTATTGCAGTGATTTTCCATGTGGGTCAAAGTTTAATGAGCCCTCGTCTTCCTCGAGGCATTGTTGAGCTCTTTAATGGGCTTTTTCCTGATTGCCCTTCCTGTTGATACAACTTTTTGCATTGTTCTCTTATAAAGTTCAAGAACAGCCCTTCAGATTTTTTTATATAAGGCAGTTCAGCAGAGAGAATATTTTGAACCAACTGCTTACCATGGCTTAACTTTTCACAGACTAGTTTGAAGAGAGTGTGACTGGTTGGTGTGATTCACGTATCTTAGCATGGAAGTACACAAAAATATTAATGCTTAACGAAAGCCTCGTATTACAATGAAATGGAGCCTCTGTTGGTTCTAGTGTTTATTTGTCAGTTTAGCCAGGTGGGGCTTCCAGCTGTGCTTTAGGCTCCTCTCTTAACCAGTGCATGCCATTTGTCTTCCCAATCTCTGTATTTATGATACATTTACAAAAATTATTTTTTTGAAACTTAATATGTTTAGTAACTTCTAAACATTAAACTTGCTGCTGCTTGTGCATGGGAAGGGGAGTTTGGGGGGGGTGCTTTGGGGTTCTAACATTTTAACTGTCGTTCATTCTTTGGGGCAGTTCTCTGTTTTCGTGGATGTCTGCAAAGAAAAAGAGTTTCAGGATGTATATTGTATACGTACCTATTAACCTATTGAATCCAGAGGAAGACACAGGAGTCCAAAATGTGTGTCTAACTTGAGTTTACTTTAGTGAGGCGTGCACGTTTCACGTGGTAGTGTGATGATGTATGCAATTCAGGTGTATGTATATGTGTGTGCATAACCCGTAATTAATTAATTAAACAGACAAGAATGTTTAATAGAATGATATATATACAAGATTGTTCAAATATTATTGAAATATTAAATACACAACAAAACTTTGTCCTATTTGAAACAAGAAAAATTGGAATGATTATTGATTTACCTTATATTACTTTCTAGCTTGTACACCTTCCCCTCCCCCCACCATCTTCTTCCTTTCCAGTCCTGAAGAAGGATCTCAGCTTGAAACGTTGACTGGTTATTCATTTCCATAGTTGCTGCCTGACCTCCTGAGTTCCTCCAGCAGTTTGTGTGTGTTGCTTTGGATTTCCAGCGTCTGCAGAATTTCTTGTGTTTATGATTAATGATTTTAGTCTGGTCTGTGTAATATTCATTGCAACCATGAAGTAAGCTGAGAGCTGCTGCAACTTTAAAAACCAGTTCCGAGCAATCCTTATTTCAGCAAAGTTCTCTGAAAAGCAGCAAGTTATTTATGAATTCATGTCCTGGACCCAGTATGTAAGTGCAATTGCAGAGAAAGCACAGCAGCGCCTCTACTTCCTTAGGAGTTTGCAGAGGTTTGGTATGACATCCAAAACTTTGACAAACTTCTATAGTTGTGTGGTTGAGAGTATATTGACTGACTGCATACTGCATCAGAGACTGGTAAGGAAACACCACGAGCCTTCAATGGAAAATCCTACAAAAAATAGTGGATTCAGCCCAGTCCATCACGGGTAAAGCCCTTCCCACCAATGAGCACATCTACATGAAAAGCTGTCGTAGGAGGGCAGTACCCATCATCAGAGATCCCCACCACCCAGGATATGCTCTCTTCTTGCTGCTGCCATCAGGTAGAAGGTGCGAGAGCCTCAGGACTCACACCACCAGGTTCAAGAACAGTTACAACCTCTCAACCATCAGGCTCTTGAACTAGAGGGGAAAAATTCACTTAGCTCCACTTGTATCATCACTGAACTGTTCCCACATTCTGTGGACTCACTTTTAAGAACTCTTCATCTCATGTTCTCATTATTTATCGCTATTTATTTATATTTGCATTTGCACAGTTTGTTGTCTTCTGCACTCTGGTTGACCTTCCATTGATCCTGTTATAGTTACTATTCCATAGATTTGTTGAGTATGCCCACGGGAAAATGAATCTCAGGGTTGTGTATGGTGACAGATACGTAGTTTGATAATAAAGTTTACTTTGAACTTTGACATCCATCTCTGAAGAACAAAAGTTGTGATCAGTTTTGATCATGGTAATGAACATATTGTTGGTTACCAGGCTGTACAATTTATAAGGCCGAGTGAGATGACAAATTTTGCTGAAATAGTGCCTTTCAGACCTCAGGATATTACAAAGCACCGAACAGCCCCTGAAGTACTATCGATACGTAATCAGTATAGAGTGGCACGATGTGACGCAAGGCCAGTTGAGAGCTCAACAACGTTTGGTGAACTGACAGCAAAGGTCCCTCTCTTTGGGCATTGTTCAAAAGACCCACAGAGACAACTCTAGTCCTGCACGGTCTATACGCATTTAAACCAAACCTCTGGCCAGTGTAACAAGCACTTAAACCTGAAACACCGGCACAGATACTAATAGTTCTAAAATCATTTTCTGCAAGTATTACTGTCATTAACAGCCCAGAGGGCCTCATTATTACCACAGTCAAATACCTCAGTTCTGCTGTTGACGAGAATGTCCTTCAAAACAATTTAGCTGACGTGTTAGGAGCGCAACCTTTACTTCGGGTTTGTTGTGCTTTCCAATTTAGTTCCGCAATTATCTTTGTGCTATACCCAGAAACAATAAGGCTGTGTCAAGTGTTAAATCTTTCTAGTGTTTGTATTGGACTTGTATCTCCATTTAATTAGAAATATTCCTCTATTAGATGGTCTAATGTTTCCCATGTATTTTCAGTCCAATGAGGTATTTGTATGTTTCGTGTCAACAGATTGTTTCTCTTGGAGTTTATTTTCCTTTCAGTGAAAAGGAATCGTCATCACACAGCCCAATGTGAGGCATCAGCTAAAGCCTTAAAATGTAGTCATGTAAATTAATTTGCTCGTGTTGTATGATGGTAGCACAGCTGGTCTCATTAGCATGCACATAACAAATAATTAGAGCTGAATTTTTTGCTGGCCTGCCTCTTGGGCTCACTGGGTTAATTATGTCAAAGCATAATTACACTGCCCCTAGGAGACATAATGGCATACCCTGCTGAGCAGGGCCCTGCTAATGATGGCGTAAAACTGACAGCGAAAAGACTTGCAGCTCTGCATGCAGCTGCTTACCTCTATTATCCATACATCTATCTGCATTTAAATAAACAAATAATATCAGTTACACTCTGCATTAAAAAGCAAACTGCTTAAAATAACTGCAAATTGATTAGTTAACAATGCATGTTGGCTGGTATTTCTGTGAGCTTTCCTTTTTAGGGTCTGGCTTTGACGTGGCAATTTCCTTTGTCAGGTTTCCACTGCGTGACATTCTTTGCGGTCCAGCTCAGCTCCCTGAGTTGATTGTGGGCTTCCTGTTGCCTCATGGTAGTCACGGTCTTGCCCGGGGCCTAATTGCGGGGATGGATGCATGGCCCCAAGTAGAAATCTGCTTTTCGCAACTAGAAGCGCGACAACTGCTGGGGATCAGTCCGTCAACAGGCTGCAGGGAAAGTAGAGCTTGAATTGAATGCCGCCTCCCTCTGTGATCAGCAGTGTGTTTTCTCACAACAAAAATAGTTGGTATAAATCTTCGTCAAATTGTACAGTAAAGACAATGAGTGGTAATTACAATTGCAAGAGTTGGGCATGGATTTGGCTGTGTGCAAGGTTATCAATGGATTCCAAAGTGATTGGTGATTCATTTGGTGATTGGATTGGAGGAAATTGCTGATACAGTTGATGATTGGAGGAAATTACTGATGCAATTGGTGATTGGAGGAAATTAATACAATTGGTGATTGGAGGAAATTGCTGATACAATTGGCGATTGGAGGAAATTGGTGATATAGTTGGTGATTGGAGGAAAGTGGAGAGCATGGATTTGGCTGTGTGCAAGATTATCAATGGATTCCAAAGTGATTGGAAGAAATCGGTGATACATTTGGTGATTGATTGGATTGGAGGAAATTGCTGATACAGTTGGTGATTGGAGGAAATTGCTGATACAGTTGGTGAATGGAGGGAATTGCTGATACAGTTGGAGATTGGAGGGAATTGCTGATACAGTTGGTGAATGGAGGGAATTGCTGATACAGTTGGAGATTGGAAGAAATTGCTGATACAGTTGGAGATTGGAAGAAATTGATACAATTGGTGATTGGAGGAAATTGCTGATACAGTTTGTGATTGGATTGGAGGAGATCGGTGGTACATTTTGGAGTTGTACTCCAATGACATGAGCTGATCAGCAATGTACCAGCTTATGCGTCTGGCTGCTGGCACTTGTTCGAGCAGAGTGGGCAGGCAGTGATTCGGTGAAGTACACCATTGACTCTAGAATCCACGATGTCACAATGTTAGGTTCAATTTGGCAAAGAAAGACTCCTAGTGACTGCTACCTACTGCCCTTGTTTATTACTTATTACAGACAGGATTTAGTAAAAGCAATGATATTAACAAGGGCATAAATCCTAAACTGAACCGGGCACTTTAATGTCGATTGACAAGCCCAACAACGTAGCGCCAGTGACCCAAGTTCAGTTTCTCCGATATCTGTAAGGAGTTTGTACGTTCTTCCCATAACTGCGTGCATTTTCTCTTGGTGCTCTGCCCTCTTCCCGTGTTGCAAAGACGTACGGGTTAGTAAGTTGTGGGCACGCTCTGTTGGCACCAGAAGCACGGCGACACTCGCAGGCTGCCCTCAGCACACCTTAGACTGCGTTGGTCGTTGACGCGAGCGACGCGTTGCACTGTATTTTTTGATATACCCGTGGCAAATGAAACTGTTCTTTAAGAGTGGCGTGGGAACACCACTGCTAGCAAAGCTGGTTGCCTGGATGCACCTCGATAGGAAGAGTCTGTATGGGCACAGGATGCAGTGAGAACTTTGGCTCTGATGACACTCTGATCACATGCATGAAAACTGTACGCGCCTCTCGCTAGGCGCCAGCATTAACTAACATAGTGGAAGAGCACTCAATGTACCCTGTGAATGAAGACCAAGACGTGCCTCTACAATTTTCAATTACAGTTTGAAACACTCTAGTCTGGCACCCTTGGGACCTGACTGGTTCCAGACCACGGAGGCGGACCCTGAATTGACTTCCTCTAAGCAGGAGAGCTGTAAACTTGAAGGGTCATGTAAGATTTCTGAGGACTGCCAGTAATCTGGTTTCCATAAGTCAAAACTGCTGTCAGCTGGGATCGCAAAAGTTGCACCGGCAGGTTAATTAACTGCAGGTTAGTACAAATCTTAGTTAATTGTAGATCTTAGATTTATTTTTTTTTACAATTAATTAGATAGAACAGATTCAAGACCACAGTACGCTGGAGCAGAGTGATTCGACCTGAATTCATTGTACCGTCAAACAACGTTCTACACTGAGTCGCTCACCACTTTGCTACAATACACAAGTCTGGACTGCGGTGGAATACCCTACACTCGCCGGACATTACTCCAGAAACTTTAAACACAAAATAATCTGCAGATGCTGGGGTCAAAGCAGCACTCACAACACGCTGGAGGAACTCAGCAGGTCGGGCAGCATCCGTGGAAAAGATCGGTCGACGTTTCGGGCCGGAACCCTTCGTCAAGACTGTAGAGGGAAGGGGCAGAGGCCCTATAAAGAAGGTGGGGGGAGGGTGGGAAGGAGAAGGCTTTCCAGAAACTTTATCACCCAAGGGAAAGTAACTTGCTTGAATCTTGTACTCTGCCAACTACTGATGCAGTGGACCACTGTGTTTACATTATCAAGATCCTTTGTCAACCTGCTGCAAATATCGATATGCTTCTCGGCAGCACCTCCCAGGCTCATGACCTTTGCCAACTAGAGACAAGTATAGCTGGTGTACAGACACAAGAGGTACTGCAGGTGCTGGAAATCTAGAGCGATATGCACAATGTGCTGGAAGAGCTCAGCAGGCCAGGCAGCATCTATGGATGGGAATAACCAGTCGACGTTTCGGGCCGAGACCCTTCATCAGGACTGGAAAGGAAGGGTAAGAAGGTGGGGGGGGGATGGGAGGAAGAAGTACAAGGTGGCAGGTGACAGGTGGAATTGGGAGAGGGGAAGGGGGTGAAGCTGAGGGAAAGTTGATAGGTGGAAGAGTTAAAGGGCTGGAGAAGGCGGAATCTGATATGGGAAAGAAGACCATGGAAGAAAGGGAATGGGGAGGAGCACCAGAGGGAGGTGAGAAGAGAAGGTGTGAGAGGGAAACGGGAATGGTGAAGGGGGGGCATTATCGGAAGCTCGAGAAATTGACGTTCATGCCATCAAGTTGGAGGCTACCCAGATGGAATACAAGCTGTTGCTCCTCCAACCTAAGTGTGGTCTCAGGTTGGAGCTGGTGTTTAGCTGGTGTATGTTAGTGTCACCACTGTCAAGTTCCACAAGTAACACAGTGCTGATTTAGATATTTAGCACTGTTCTGTTCATTATGACCACAATTTCTCAGCTATTGCTAACAGTGAGATCCTAGATCAGAGTAAATTTATTATCAAAGTACATATATGTCACCATATATTCCAACCATTGAGCACATCCATATAACGCTGTTGTAGAAAAGCAGCATCCATTATCAAATATCTTCAACACCCTGGTCATGCTCTCTTCTCGCTGCTGCCATCAGGTAGAAGATACAAGTGCCTCAGGACTTGCACCACCAGGTTCAAGAACAGTTACTACCCCCTCAACCATCAGGCTCTTGAATAAAAGGGGATAACTACACTCACTTGCCCTTCCATTGAAATGTTCCCAGAACCAATGATCTCACTTTAAGGACTCTTTATCTCATGTTCTCATTATTCATTGGTATTTACTTATATTTGCATTTAGTTTGTCGTCTTCTGCATTCTGGTTGATCTTTCATTGATCCTGTTATGGTTACTATTCTATAGATTTGCTGAGTATGCCCACAGAAAAATGAATCTCAGGGTTGTACATGGTGACATATATGTACTTTGATTTAAAAAAAATTTACTTTGAGAGTCATTTCCTTGCAGGCATTCACAGTAGAACAGAGAAATACAGTAGAATCGGTGAACGTCTGAAAACACTATGACTGACGCACAGCCAATATGCAAAAGAAGGCAAATTGCACATTTAAAAATAAATAAATGAACAAGTAAGTAAATAATATTGAGAACATGAGTTGTAGAGTCCTTGAAAGTGAGTCCGTAGGTTGTGAAATCAGTTCAGAGTTAGGGTGAATGCAGCTGTACAAACTGGTTCTGGAGCTGACGGTTGAAAGGTAATAACTGTTCCTAAACCTGGCGGTGTGGGACCACAAGACAACTGCAGTAGTTCAACACATCATTGTCACCATCTACCAGGGCATTTGGAGAATTAATAACTGCTGGTTCTGCAAGGGTATGAATGGGAATAAAGAGGCTGCAGAGCCACCTGAGTAAGAGCATGTAATGTTGTGTAATAAAATCATGAAAAAGTGTTAACTATATTCCAAACACCTGACAACTCCCTCCACCACCCCCATCCCCACCCACCTTTTCACTCCGGCATCTTCCCCCTTCCTTTCTAGTCCTGATGAATGGCCCCAGCCCAAAACGTTGACTGCTTATCCAAAGGTACATTTAATGTCAGAGAAATTTATACAATATACATACTGAAATTCTTTTTCTTCTCAACCATCCACGAAAACAGAGGAGTGCCCCTAAAGAATGAATGACAGTTAAATGTTAGACCCCAAGGCCCCCCCAGCTCCCCCCACATGCGTAAGCAGCAGCAAAACAACGATCCCCCCTCCCCCAGCAGCAAATAAAAAAGCATCGGCACCTCCCACCGAGCACTCAAGTGTGCAGCGAAGCATCAATAAAGACACAGACTTGCAGTACTCCATAGACTACTCGTTCACCCAGTAATTCGACATACCACAGGCTCTCTGTCTCCCTAACAAGGGAAAAAGAGGTATCCCTGTTTCACAGTGAGAGGGGAGACATAACAAACAACTCGCTGATTTATAACGTTAAAAGTCCGATGGGTCGCTTTTTCCGAGCCCTGTGCCTGAAGAACTCCGGTCTCTGGGTACACAGCCGGCAGCCGGCTTGCTGCTTTCCATCTCCCGTCTCCCACGACACAACGATTTCCTACAGAGGCACCGACTGCCTCCAGAGCCATGAAATCCCGGAACTCCAAAGGCGAGCTGATCTTCTAGGCCGCGTCCTTGGTATCTCGAATAACGGCCAGTCGTGAGACCCCGAGAGCGGATCCCATTCCCGCCAAGAACCGAAGTCAGCGTGTAACTCCAGGTCAGGGTCTTCAAAAGAACCCTGAAAGGGAAAAATAGAGATATGAAAGGTAGAAATAGAGCTGTTTCCGAAGATGCAAGTAAAGGAGTCACCGTTAGGCGCCATTAGCTCCTTTGCTCCAGCCATTTTATTTCCATAGATGCTGTCTGACCCTCTGAGTTCCTCCAGCAATTTATGTGTGCTGCTCACTTATAAGAAATCTGATTTTGGAATTTGCCTACAGTCGTTAGCATTACATAGTGTGATCAAATACGGTTTATTTGAAAATAAAATTTCAAATTCAGGACAACACAAACTTAATTATAGTTTCACTTCTAGTGTTGTAACGGTTATTTGAAAAGATTTTAATAGATTGCCTCAAGGTTCAGATTACTGATGCGTAGGTTTGCATGTTTTTGCTGTCTTGGTCCCTGACTGTCCAGATTTGATTGGAATTTTCCATCTTTGATTAAGATTTGTCATATCCAATTAGGAATCTTTCTCTCTGGTAATTAAGACAAGTAGATGGAGTAGAAATCTGTGCCACAAACGATGAACCAATCAGCACTACAGTGCTGTTTCTACACAGCAATAGGAACTCCAAAGGCAAGCACAGCAGCCACGTCCTCTGAGCCAGCAAAACATTGCAAATTTTGTATCGTTCTTGAAAACAAATGGTAAAATGAGCTTTTTAGTCACTTTACACCTAGTTTATTGTTGTGTATTTAGTAATTTCAGTGGTATTTGAGTAGTCTTGTGTAATGCTGGCAGGTGGTGTAGTGGCATCCACACCAGACTTTGCGGCAAGTGATCCCAGGTTCAAATCCAGCAGGTTCCTTGCACGCTTTTCGTCTGTGCTTCGGTTGAACATCTGTGCTATCAACTCGGCCTCATAACAAAAAAGACAAAAATGCTCAAGAAATGATAAGGTTGCCTGCGGCCTGTTATTTATATATATTCTTGTTCATTTAAATAAATTGCAGATTAGATGTATAAATACGTGAATTGCTTGCGTCATCACGCTACCATGTGATACGTGCGCACCTCACTTAAAGATGAAGTTACACCAGTATTTTCAGCCTCCCGTGTCTTCCTTTGAATTAATTTAATTTTTTGAGGTTAAACAATATAACATTTATAGCACGGAATAGTTGCTTCGTTTGCAAGTTAAGAATCGTCCATATTTGTGCCTCTTTAACAGCTCTGTAATCTGCATGTCTGAGGTTTGACTGAAGTATACCTTAAAGCTTTATTTTGCTTTCTACTGCACTCTGCTTTCTTGTCCTCTAACCTTCTGATCTGTGTGGCATTCTGTCAATCAAGGCTATAATTTAACAGGGACTTTGATTAGAAAATCTATTTGACAGCACAGAGGTCCACAGACAGTAAATTTCAGCAGATATAGTATAATAGTTTTTCATTCTGTCTTTGGATCTGAATAATCAATAGAAAATGTGTAAGTTCTCTGATTTGAAGCCTCCGTGCAATTTTTATTTTCTCTGTTCCTAGGGGAACATATGTAGATGTGCAAATAGACACCAAAGTGTGCTTGTGCATAGATTTTCTGCTCTGGGCCCTTGCATATCATTTAATATGCAGCTTAAAAACTACTATGACTGTTGATGTGGTTAGGATGCAGTTTGTTCAGATAACAAAGTTCCATTCAACCAGTTTTAAGTCCTCTTTAATGAATATATTTTAAATTATTTCTCATCCCAATGACAATTTTCAGTCGATCCCATTTCAGATGGATAGGTGTCCATTCAGCCCTTGAAAAATCTTGAAGCAGGAGTTCTCAGCTCAGCTAAGCTGGCCATATGGCAGCCTGTCGTTCGGAGGAAGGCCTGATGTATCTCACTTTGTGTTTTCTTTTGCAGTTTCTCGCCAGACTGTTTCAACGTCAATTAGAAATTGAGTTTGATTTATTTGGTGCAAAGTTAAAGTGAAAGTTAGACTTGTTGGTGGTCAGACTGTAGAAAATTTTATTTGTTGACTCATTTATGGCTGCTGTTAATTGTCCTTTGTTAATTGCCCCTGCACTGAAAAATGCATTAAAAGTCCACTACAGAGAGTAAGTCTGCAGTAATCTGCATGCCAGACCAGTTGAGGATGGTCGATTCCCTGCCCAAAGCAGATTGAGTTTACAAACCACAATCTGGTCATTTCAAGGGTAACATTGTCGAGACTAGCATTTTATTTACTCAGATTCTGGGATTACTTATTTTGTTAACACGAGATTGATCTGATGCTGGGAATCCAGAGCAACACACCCCAAGTGTTGGAGGAACTCAGTAAGTCAGGCAGCATCTATGGAAATGAATGAACAGTCAACGTTTCGAGACACCTCTTCAGCGCTGGGAAGGGGAAGGGGAAGGAGGACTGGCTGGAAGGTGATGGGTGAAGCCAGGTGGGTGGGAAAGGTAAAGGGCTGGGGAAGAAGGAGGGGCACCAGGGGGAGGTGAGAAGAGGTAAGAGGCCAGAGTGGGGAACAGAAGAAAAGAGGGATGGTGGGAGGGAAATAAATTACCATGAGGAGAACTCAATGTTCGTACCATTAAGTTGGAGGCTACCCAGACAGAATATGGCGTGACCCTGAGTGTGGCTTCATAGTGGCAAAAGATGAGGCCATGGACCAACGTGTCAGAGCGGAAAGGGGGACAGGAATTAAAGTGGCTGGCCACCGGGAAATGATGCTTTTGGCAGGTGGAGTGGAGGCACTTGGCAGAGCGGCCCCAATTTACGTTGGGTCACGCCAGTGTAGAGGAGGGAGCACTGGACACAATAGACGACCCCAATAGATTCCCAGTGAAGTGTTGTCTCACCTGGAAGGGCTGTTTGGGGCCTTGAATGGAGGTGAGGGAGTAGGTGAATGGGCAGGTATAGCATTCAAATTCCACAGCTGCCTTGGTGGAATTTGGTTTCAGATCTATGGTCCAGAACTTTGGCTAATCCAGTGATGTAACTATTAGCCCACTATGCCCCAAAGTTCTCTGCACAGTTAAGCACATCTCTCCACTAATTGTAATTGTATTCCCTTTAGAATGAGCATTATATTATAAAGTTAAGTTCATCTTAATTTACAATATTGCTGATATCACATTAACGAACAGAAGGGATTGGATCATTAAATTCATTACTGCTTCTGGGATCTCCATCTACTCCCAGTGTCTCTCGCCAACATCTCGACCTCTCTTGGGTTTTGTTTTGACCCACCCAATTCCATACTCTGGGCTTGCCTGTTCCTGGAGATAGAAGTCAGCTTGTACATTGAAACATAGAATTTTATTTTTCCAGTACGTTTTATCAGTGTGTGCATCTCAGTCAATCAGCAAGGTGTTTTTTAATAATTATTTGTAAGCTCTTTGCTGTACTGTGAAGCTTCATTTAGATTCCCGAATGGATAACGTATTGAAACTTTGAGTCCAGGAAGATGAAACATTCTTTTACAAAGGGACTAGTTATTAATTTAACAGTTGAAAACCTGGCTAACTTTTAGGTACATTTATTAACATGAGTATTCTTTCAAAAGCTAAGCATTTTATCTTATTCTAACCGAAGACTGACAAAACTGTACATCGCTTTGAAACTATCAAAATATTGGCACAACTGTAATTGTCAGATGACTCCATAAAGGCCCTTTCTGTAATAACTCTTTCCAGATCCTACCCCTTCTCTTGAAATAGCTCGAAATCTGGAGGAGACGCTGCTCCAACTCCAACACAATGAACCCGAGACTCAGATAGAGAAGGAGACCTTCAAGTGCTGTAAGAAACAATCTGAGCTGCTCAGCTGCGAAGGTAAATGGTAAACTCCAGACGATTAATAAACCTGTTGCAGGGAAGCCCTCAAATAATGAACTATCTGCAGAATTTGTACTTTTAAAAGTTGTGTCTGGCTACGTGGTTTCTGTATTTTGAAGAGATTGTGGAAGTGGTGATTGATGTGAAAGTATCAATTAATAATTTTTTTTTTGCATTGTATTGATAGTTTTCTACAGTTGCTTAAGTTATCAAACTTTGCTTATTAATTGAGATGCGGCGTGGAGTAGACTTCAATCTGTGCCGCCCAGCAATCTCCAATTTAACTGTAGCCTAATCCCGGGACAGTTTACAGTGGCTAGTTAACCTACCATATGATACGGCTTTGGACTGTGGGAGGAAACCAGAACACCCGGAGGAAATCCACACGGTCAAAGGGAGAATTTACAAACTCAACGGGAATTGAACCCGAGTCGCTAGTACTTTAAAGTGTTGTTACCATACTGCCCTGACATGTATGAAAGGTCAGGTAGCTGTTCACGAGGACAGGCGTTTTCACAACCTTGAGTGAAAGGTCATACCAAGCGAAGGTTCTGCACTGATTACAGTCAAATCATCTGAAGCCAGCAACTTTCCCAGGGTTCCTATACAGCCATGAGTTCGAAGGATACCATGTACCATTCCCATAGCAATTGTTTCACTGAATCCCCAACACTGGGAGGTGAAGCCTATGGGTAAGACTGGATTCAGACAAACATTGGTGAAAGATATTGGAATGTGAGAACGTGTAACAGCTTGGACTAATAAAACCATAATAGGAGCAGGATTAGGCCACCAAGTCTGCTCTGCCATTCCATCATGGCTGATCCCAGATCCCACTCAACCTCATACACCTGCCTTGTCACAATATCCTTTGATACCCTGACCAATCGACTTCTGCCTTAAATACACACACGGGCCTGCCCTCCATCATAATCTGTGGCGGAACGTTCCACAGATTCTCTACTTTCTGGCTAAAAAAGTTCCTCCTTACCTCTGTTATAAAGGGTCACCCTTCAATTTTGAGGCTGCGCCCTCTAGTTCTGGATACCCCCACCATAGGAAACAACCTCTCCACATCCTCCCTATCTAGTCCATTCAACATTCATCAAAGTTGCTGGTGAACGCAGCAGGCCAGGCAGCATCTCTAGGAAGAGGTACAGTCGAAGTACAGTCCTGACGAAGGGTCTCAGCCTGAAATGTCAACTGTACGAAGAGATGCTGCCTGGCCTGCTGCGTTCACCAGCAACTTTGATGTGTGTTGCTTGAATTTCCAGCATCTGCAGAATTCCTGTTGTTTGCCCTTCAACATTCGGTAGGTTTCAATGAGAACCCCCCACGTTCTTCTAAATTCCAATGAGTACAGCCCAAAGCTGCCAAACGCTCCTCATGTTAACATCTTCATTCCTGGAATAATCCTCGTGAACCTCCTCTGGACCCTCTCCAATGACAACACATCCTTTCTGAGGTATGAGGCCCAAAACTGTTGACAATACTGTAAGTGCAGCCTGACTAGTGTCTTATAAAGCCTCAGCTTTGATATTCCTTGCTTTGGTATTCCTTATTTGATAATCCTTGCTTTGATATTCTATTCCCCTTGAAGCAAGTGCCAATATTGCATTGCATTTAACGAGAAGGAACATGTATTTAACCAAGCCTCGATTACCGTAAGTTTATACGGGTACAATGTCAGAGTTGCAAATGAGAGCCTGTTCAGGTTATTTACAATCCTGCATATTGGGCATGTTTAGATCTTTGTGCAAAGGAGCAATACGACATTAGTCAACCAGTTGACTATTTCAGGAGCTCTAGAGATTTTCATAATTTTCTGGTGTTGATCCAAATGTCACCTGAATTAAGTATGACAACTTGCTTGCAGTCCTTGAATTGTGCCTCTAGGTTGCTATCCCAATGCTATGACGATATATGAAACCAAGATCTTTGTCTCTCACCACAAGCTAAAGTTCTGCTTCTTGTTCCACTAGTGAGCATTAGATGTGACTTTCCAAATGGATGCCTATGTCTCAAACACTTGGAGACCTCCTTGTATTTAATTCTTCTCCTCAAAGCAGCACAAGTATCAGTCTCATTTTCAAACCTGCAGGTCCTTGCATTCTGCACCTTTGTTCAGTTCAATGATGCAGATGTTGAAAATTAATGGCCCCATAACATTGATTCCCAGACAGATTCACAACCAGTGCTAGCATCTTTTGACTTTCAGCCAGTTCTCTAGAAATTGGAACAGCTTCCCACTAATTAAATGGGCGACTGTGAGGTATCTTATCAAATGATTTATGAAAATCCAAGTTGACTTTAAATACTTGTTAACATGGGGCCACCTTCAGAAAACTCAAATTGAAAATAACTTGGAAAATGTGTAGCTCGGGTGGTTGGTGGTTGGGTTGAGCTGTTTCTCTGATCTTGGCAATTCACTTGTAAACGTTTTGTCACCACTGGAGAGAACGTCATCAGTGCACTGTTCATTCGCACTCATGATGGATGTCTCCTCGTACGGCGACGAAACATTTGCAAATGGATTGCCGAGATCGGAGATCAACTCAACCCAACCAGTAATCAAACCGGTAAATTATGACCCCTCTTTTGTAAAGCTGTATTAAGTTTCCTTTGATTTCATTCATCATTATTAGCGGCAGCATTGTGAAGCAGTAATGATCTGTTCGGGCCTGTTTTCTGACATTTAAGTCCTGTTAGCAGACCACAGTACTGTGGTTGTGCCTTGCAAACCAGAAATGCAAACTTTCAGGTCGGGGACGGGTCCTGTAATTAAGCAGACAGTTGAAGGTATGGGTGAGATGCTTTAAAAACAAATATTCCACGAGGACAGCCTTGGCATTCATATCCTGCTCGTGATCATTATAAAAGTTCATCATCCACAATGAACTGCCTGGGAATATGATGATTGGAAAGGTGCTATCTTTTTAACATGATAGCCTTGATCTCCTTCGTGTGGCCAATCTGCTCAGTGACAAATGATCTATAGAGTTTGTTTTATCGTTGAGCAGAAAGCATACAGTGCTTGCTCTGTGGCTCCTCTCTGCATGGAAGTTAATTCCAGTGAAGCCAACTCTTTAGTGGTTTTCACTTTAATTAGAAATCGTATTTATATGTCAATTCAAGGTAATTACCGTATCAATAAATTTATTATCATAAATGTGCTGAGCTATTAAAACACTGATTGAACACAGATTCTGCAGCTAATCAGTTATGCAGCACATAAATATTTTCAGTACAATGGAAAGATTGCATTAACTGGGATATGAGTACACTAAACCATGATAACAGCCAGGTTTTCACCAAATGAATCAGGGTTCAAAATCATCTTTTGTAATAATGTAATATTCTCAGGGGGCTGTTAATTCGGGATGGAAATGAGTTTAATTCTGAATGTTTTTAATGTGTACATTCTTGCTGTGTATAAGAACTGTGTGTAATATTAGAGCCAAAAACTCAGTCCAGCAAACTATGCTGTTTGGTTTCCATTTCATCGGGATTGCTAGCTTTTACTAAGTATTGAGGTATTGGATAAGCTGCAGATGTGAGGAGAGCTACAAGCAAGATTTGTGTTGGTGTGAAGTTTAAAAAAACCGTCCTACACCAGGGTCAAAGGAGAAGTAGTTGGAGGAGCTCAGTGGTTGAATGGCAGCGGGGCAAGGGGGCGGAGGGTGAGGAAGGATTTATCTGCACCAGGACCATTTGACTTGAAACGCTACCCATTCCTTCCCTCCCCCGGATACTTCTCAAGCCACTTGAGTCTCTCCAGCAGTTTCATTGTAACTTCAGGTAACCGCATCTGCATTCTCTGTGTCTCTGGTCGTAGAATGACTTTCAAGCACACCTTGGGACAAAATTGAGGGAATTTCCCTGTACGTCTGTGCCCAAACTGGGAGTGAAATGAAATTGTTCTATCCTTTAAAAATAAATGTTTATTAGTAGCTTGGGAGATTAGCAAGGATGAAAGCTTGCCCATCTCAAGCTCTCCCTGAGAAGACGATGGCTGGTTTTTGACTTGTAGCTGTATTAGGCATTGGGCCTCATGAATTCCCATGTTGTCAGGATTTCCCTTTTACTCTGTGTGTTTCTACCTCTTCCGGTGGGACATAATCTGGGATGTTAGCTGAGATATTAGGAATGTTATCAAAGCTTTAACGGGATATGGATCAGCTGGGAAAATGGCAGATGGAGTTTAATGCTGACAAGTGTGAGGTGTTGCGCTTTGGGAGGGCAAAGCAGGGGTAGGACTTGCACAGTGAACGGCAGGGCACAGAGGGGTGTACAGAGTTTTGAGGGGTATAGATAAGGTACATGCAAGCTGAAGATGGGTGAGCCTAGAACTGGAGGTCACAGGCTAAGGGTGAAAGGTGAACGATGAACCTGAGGGGGAGCTTCACTCAGTGGGTGGTGCATGTGTGGAACGGGGTGCTCGTGGAAGTGGTGGATGCATTTTGAAAGAAGCTTGGATGAGTATGTGGATGGGAGGGTTATGGAGAGCCATGGTCAATAGGGCTAGGCAGAATTACAGTTGGCATGGACTAGATGGGCTGAAGGACCTGTTCTGTACAGTAGAGCTTGATGATTGTATGATGGTGTGATATTGTAAAAACTGACAATATCAAGCTACTGCCTAGCTGGTCTACTTAATAGTTCTTCCAACATTGGGCTCCCTTTCCAAGGTGCGAGATTTGTACCACAGACGAGCCAAACAACTGGCCGCCATTGAGGCAAATATCGTAGGGGCAGCTTTTCGAAGGCTGCCATTACCTTAACTTAGCGCATAAGCAGGCACTGATAGATTTATTGTAGATTTCCTGTGTGTGCTCGACGTAGAACTAGTTGACTATTTCAGGGGCTATTACAATTCATTGCACGGTGTGAAGCTGGTCACAGATAATTGTGATCAGTGGTTCACAGCCCATTCTGTGTGAGATTCAGATTGAAAGACCAAACACTTCAGAAGAACAGACATGTGGAATATGAAAGTGAGAATATTAAATTTACTAGCTGTGTAGTTTTTGCTCATATTATTCCCAGACGGCATCAAACTAAGGAGTTTTATTTAAATGGATTATGACTTGTACAGTTATGTATTTGACAAAAATAAGCTGATTGTAATAATTTTTAGTTTATATCAGTGTTGGAGACTTGCCGCAGTTCTCCCGTGCTTAATGCATTAGATGTAAGTTATTTAAACAATGCAAAATTGCTGCTATTTTGTCAGCCTTTTATACACACCAACATCCATTTTTGACTCTCTAACCAGAAGAAGCACCGCCATCTTTAACTGCAGCATGTGCATGCCCAGTTCTCCACCAGCTTGAGTCATTCCACATGGATGCTGACAGCATTGACTCTTCAGAATCTGAGTCTGATCTCTTCCTGTCTGTTCTGGACTACTTTGACCCAGAAACCTTGCTCCGACTCACTGAAGGAGGGTCCAGGCCCCTTGAGCTGGGAGAGTGTATCTACAGCAAAAACAAGTCATGAAAAGTCAGGACTTCTGAGAATCTCTGCATGCCCAATATATGAGGATTATCTCTGCAATCAACCCTACACCCACTCCCCATTCATGCACGTATAGTTGTTAGGAGGTTGCTGAAGATAGAGAATTCTCCTTTCTATTCTGATCGGTGGGAAAGGTGAAGGGCCGGAGACAGAGGAGTCTGATAGGAGAGGAGAGCGGACCATGAGAGGAAGGGAAGGAGGAAGGGCGACAGAGAGAGGTGATAGGCAGGTGAGAAGAGGTAAGAAGCCAGAGGGAGGAATAGAAGAAGAGGAAGGGGGGGGAAAATTAACAGAAGGAGAAATTAAGGTTCATGCCATCAGATTGAAGGCACCGTGGATGGAATATGAGGCGTTGTTCCTCCACCCTGGTGCGGCCTCATTGTGGCAAAAGAGGAGGCCATAGACCAATAGCATATCTGCCTATCACCTACCCCGGTGCCCCCCTTTCTTCCCTTTCTCCCATGGTCCACTCTCTTCTCCTTTTAAACATTCCTTCTTCTCCAGCCCTTTACCTTTCGCACCTACTTGTCAACTCTGACAGGGTTTGCAGGCCATTACTTCTGCAAATCAAAACCTAATATCGTGAATGTCAGTTTTGCTTCGCTCCTAAATGAACTCAACAACTTTTGTGCTCGCTTTGAAAGGGAGAATAAAACTATTAGCTGTGGGGAACCCTGCAGCATCCAGTGAGTCTGTGATCTCTGTCTCGGAGGCCAACATTAGAACGTCTTTCAAGGGGGGTGAGCCCTCGCAAGGCGACAGGCCCTGATGGTGTACCTGGTAGGGCTGTGAAAACCTGTGCCAACCAACTGGAGGGGGTGTTCAAAGACTTATTCAGTCTCTCATTGCTACAGTTGGAAGTTCCCACCTGCTTGAAAAGAGTGACAATTATACCATTGCCCAACAAGAACAGGCCTAGTGAGCTGCCTTAACGACTACCGCACTCCAGAAGCACATACATCTACAATGATGAAGTGCTTTTAGAGGCTGGTGATGGCTAGAATCAGCTCCTGCCTAAGCAAGGACCTGGACCCACTGCAGTTTGCCTATCTCCACAGTACGTCCACAGCGGATGCGATCTCGTTGACTCTTCACGAGGTCTTGGATCATCTGGACAATACTAATACTTACAGCAGGCTGCTGTTTATTGACTACAGCTCAGCGTTTAACACCATCATTCCTACAGGTCTGATTGAAAAGCTCCAAAGCCCGCACCTCCGTACCTCCCTCTGCAACTGGATCCTTAACTTCCTAACTGGGAGACCACAATCTGCACAGATTGGAAATGACATTTCCTCCTCGCTGACAATCAGCACTGGCTCACCTCAAGGATGTGTACTTAGCCCCTCCTCTACTTCCTCTACACCCATGACTGTGTGGCTAGGCAGAGCTCAAATGTCATGTATAAATTTGCTGACAACAGAACTATTGTTGGCAGAATTTCAGATCATGGCGAGAAGGCGTACAGGAGCGAGATATATCTGCTGGTTGAGTGGTGTTGCAGTAACAACCTTGCTCTCTATGTCAGTAAGAATAAAGAAAGGGTAAGACAGGGGAACACATACCAGTCCTCAGAGTGATCAGATATGGAGAGAGTGAGCAATTTGAAGTTCCTGGGTGTCAACATCTCTGAGGATCTGTCCTGGGCCCAACATATCGACGCAGTTACAAAGAAGGCACGACAGTAGCTACGTTTCATTAGGAGTTTGAGAAGATTTGGTATGTCACCTCAGACACTCACATTTCTACAGATGTGCTGTGGAGAGCATTCTAACTGGCTGCATCACCGTCTGGTATTGGGAGAGCTACTGCACAGGATCAAAATAAGCTGCAAAACATTGTGAACTCAGTCAGCTCCATCAGGGGCACTAGCCTCCCCAAGCATCCAGGACATCTTCAAAGAGCAGTGCCTCCAAAAGGCAGCATCCAGCATTAAGGACCCCCCATCACCAAGGTTACATGCCCTCTACTCATTGTTACCATCAAGGAGGTGGTACAGGAACCAAAAGGCGCACGGGCAATGATTCAGAAACAGCCTGTTCCCCTCTGCCATCAGATTTCTGAATGGACATTGAACCTGTGAACACTACATCACTGCTCATTTAATGAAACTATATACATACATATATATATTTACTTTAATTCATTTTTATTATTATGTATTGCAGAATACTGCTGCAAAAACATCAAATTTCATGACATATGCCAAAGATATTAAACCTGATTCTTCTTATCTTAGCACCTGGCTTCATCTATCACCTTCCAGTTAGTTCTCTTACCCTCCCCCCACCTTTTTCACTCTGGTGACTTCCCCCTTGCTTTCCAGTCCTGAAGAAGGGTCTCAGCCCAGATCGTTGACTATTTATTCATTTCCATAGATGCTGCCTGACTTAATGAGTTCCTCCAGCATTTTGTGTGTATTTCTGAGTGGTGGAGTGGAGGTACGTCTCGACCAAAGGAGGTGTAAGGCGCTCCTTCCCTCCGCTGGCCTGCAGGTCGCCCTTGGGCAAGGTGTAGCACCTGCTGAGGGTCATGTGAAGCCATGGGAGCAGGTGGTGGATGGTCGTATGAGCATTATTTGCCAAGTTTCCCACAGAACTCGTTTGCCATTCCCTCCTTCTGGGCAGTGTCTTTACAACACAGGTGAGCCCAGCCATTATCAATACTGTGTCAGAGATTGTCTGCCTGGCGTCAGTGGTCACATAACCAAGACTTGTGATTTGTACCAACTGCTCGTACGACCATCCACCACCTGCTCCCATGGCTTCACATCACCCTGATCAGGGGGCTAAGCAGGTGCTACACCTTGCCCATGGGTGACCTGTGGGCTAACGGAAGGAAGGAGCGCCTTACGCCTCCTTTGGTACACCACCTATGAGCACCCTTACTAGGGATCTCAGAAAATATCACCAATGCCACCTCTGTGTATGTATATGCCTTATTCAACAAACTTCTGGCCAGAATTGTTGGGGATCAGCAAATATGCACAGAGCAGCAACTGCACTAATGAAAAAGGATCTTAAGGTTGTATGTGGTGGCAGGTTTATACTCTGATAATAGGTTTTACTTTGAACTTTAAATTTGAAATGAAGTCAAGCCTTTTGACCCACCAAAGCTCGAGTTAACACAGAGCCTGCTTTGGCAATTGAAACGAGTAAGAAGAACGACATGTTCTGAGGAAAGGTCTTTGACCTGAGATGTTAATTTCGTCTTTCTCCCTTCATGGCAAGTATTTGACGTGTTGTTTCCAACATTTTCTGTATTTTAGTTTAGATCTTTGGGTCAGGTTGGGGAGTTTACTTGGAAGCTGATGCAGCTTCATTACCTGTCCATAATATCAGTCAAGGAATTCCCCCTGAAACTTCTGGTTACACTGGATTGGTAGTACTATGATCTTGTCTTGAGCAATGATGATAATGTTCTTTTCTATCCTGCTCCGGAGGACAATTGGATTTCTTTATTGGCATACAGAGAGGAATAGGCCCTTCTGGCCCTTTGAGCCACAGTGCCCAGCAAACCCCAATTTAACCCCAACCTAATCATGGGACAATTCACAATGACCAATTAACCTACCAACCAGTACATCTTTGGACTGTGGGAGGACACCAGAACATATATGAACTCCTTACAGGTAGCGTCAGGAATTGCCTGTCCTGTAAGATACCATGTAAACCGCTGTGATGCGGTACTGCCTCATCTGTTCCCCGCCTCATGGGAATTCCCAGCATCTGCATCACTCCAGAACAACAGATCAGACAAAATCACAAAGCATCTTGGTGTACTTGTCTAAACTCGGGAAGAGGGGATCGCCAAGGTGGTTTCCCTTCCTTGAACTCTCTCACACTTGTCGTGTAATTTTCACAAGTCCTGTCGTCTGTTCCATCAGCAGCAACCGGCTAGGATACCTCTTACCAACATCCATTCATTCCATCCCGTTCTAGTATGGACAAGGAGCGTGCTGACCAGTCGCACAGTGCAATGTTTCCTTCTTTGAATAAAATGGATCCTTGCTTGAAGGAAAGTTGAAGATGTCACCGTTAATGAGGCACTGAGAACTTTGGGAATAACCTTGAAACGAGGAGCAGAAGATTAGCTACAGACATCACTTTGCCACTGATCGAAAGATGTAAATCTCAAAGGGCTAGGGTAGTGTTTCAACCAGCACACTGACGGATGGAGGGTTTAGTTCATGGTGGGATGAACTCTGTGTTAGTGTTATTAATTACTCTGTTACATCGCTGGCATTTAGGGCAACAATGAAGGTCCTCCACCTCTGTCTGTCCTTGGCCATCTTTATTGTGCCCCAGGTGTGGCTCAGGGTCCTCATTTCTGCCTCTGTGGTATGGCACCAAGTTGTCTTTGGTCTCCTGCGTTTCCTCTGCCCTTCAGGGGCGCAGTGAAGTGCTGTTTGGATGAAGTTGACCTCTCATCTCAGCACGTGCCCAATCCATCTCCAACGTTTCCTTGTGATGATTGTGGTGTCAGTGTTGTAGAGAGTTGTCAACTTTTAAAAAATAAAAAACCTGAATTTTTTAAAAGTTTAGAAGTTTGACGTCCACGTGCCAGGACTAGCATATCACTGGCACATCTCATAAAATTTGTTAATAGAGGTGGTAGTAAAATACAATACCTGATAGATATGGAAAAATAAATCAGTTACAGTAGAAAAAATAATGTATTAAAAATAGTGCAAAAACAGAAAAGAAAAAGTGAGTTCTTGCTGCCTCAGTCAGCACGAAAATCACCACCATACCCTTCCTCCATCAACAAGTCAATCAAATACTATTTTTTTCTGGCATTAAAATTAATAAAATTAGAATTGAGTGTTTCAACTTGTTTCATGTAAACTTCAGGTCAATTGTAAAATATCAAAAGGTTGGCCAATCTGCTAAGAGTAGCTGTTAACACAGAAATTCGGCGAATTTACTCAATTATTGATTTCATTATTTGAATTAAGTTTAATTTAACGAGACTCAGGATAAAACATCAAAATATAATCATTCAGTGAGGCGACAAGGCATTTTTATTCATAGCCAGTAATTATTACAAATTAATACTGCATTACACAATCTTAAGCTAATACTCAGAATCTAATTAGTTGTTTTACGGCTGTATTAAAATCCAAATAAATACTGATGTTGTTATGGTATTACTAAACAGCTGCTGCTTTATACGGATCGGATGTTAGGCCATTACAGCAGTGATAAGATTTAGTACCCTTGTAAGCAGACTTTTAATGTGAAGTGTTGCCATCTGGTTTTTTGATGTTTCTTGGAAGCAACTTCTGCATTGTTTTAACAAAGCCGAATACCCATTTGTTGTCAACTTCTGTAAACAGTGCTGCTGCAGTTACAGCTTAATACAGATGCAACCACGACCCATCTTCATCATGAAAGCGGACGACTCGCTCTCAGCTTGAAACGAGGGCACGCGGTGACCGCTCAGATCTGGAAAAGGGCACCAGGTGATTAGACCAAACATGAATTCAAATGATGTGATATTAGGTCAGCTGCCTCCTACTTTTGAGGTGCTTTTCATTCCGTAGTTCCACGCTGTTCTCATCTTGCTTCCAAAATGTCTTTTTTTTGGGGGGAAATTCAATGCAAGCGATTTGAGGGGGGAGTTGTTGCGGTGCCCGTCCACCTAAACTGGGAGTGGAGTTGGATCCAGCTCGCCGAGCCGGTTTGGAAAGGTGGAGAACGGCCTTGGGCTGGGCGGCGGGGTACGAGCCCAGAGCGCGCCGCTACAGCAGGGGCCCAGGTCCTAGTCCGCAGCACGATCTGGTGTTTGGACGATTTAAACGCCGGCCCAGATGGATTAAATAGACAGGGTGTTGGCACCAGAGGCTACGGTCAGGCCGATTCCACTCGCTCTCCCGCAACGTTCTCTCCTTCTCCGCGGCACTGCGGTGCACTTCGTACCTGTGAGCTTCGTGGCAATTTGCGCCGCAGTACGATGTACTGAGACTGAGGCTATGGGCCTACTCTGCCTGCTCTGGGATTCGTCTCTATGCACTCAGTTTGGTTTGGAGTGCAAGACGAAGGTCTCGCTCTAAGTAAGAACTGGAATTCGATTGTAAATGAGGTTGGACAGCAGAAACCTGATTGGATGAGGACTAACCAATCAGGAGGGACATACGATAGGGGGTATAATTACCACGGGGCTAGACGTACCTGGGCATCATCCCCGATGAAGATGGCAGAGTTTGTCATCGAAACATCAGTTAAAATCGATATCTGTACCCGGCTGGAAGCCAGAGAAGAGTTTATTCTTCATATACGCTGGGAAAGCACTAGACCTGTTTTCACAGAGTGCTGTAGCTTGCTCCTATTGTTTGCAAGGTTTGTGTTTGATTTTCCTTCTTTCTCCACATATCCGGTGTTGGGCTTTTTTTTAATTGGGCTCTTTCAGGTTTCTTGTTTTGTGGCTGCCTGTGAGTGGACAAATCCCAAGGTTTTATAATTTGTACATAACTTAATAATCAATGTACTTTGAAGTTGTTCCAATATTGTCCTCCAAAGTTTGGCACAGCTTATCTTCATTTCAGGTACTAAGTGATTCCCTATTCATCCTGGCTTCCTCCAGTTTTTGTTGGTAGTAATAAGAGAGCACGTCCTGAGTGATGGGTGTCGTCTTTTTGAGGCATTACTATCAAAACTGATAGCCAATTAAAGAAATCACATTGACAGCTCTCAGAGACCGTTAACGCTACAGTCCTGTGCAAAAGTCTTCAGGACGTGTATATATAGCTAGGGTGCCTAAGACTCTTGCACAGTACTGTAGTAATTTTATCTAATGTACTGTACTGCTGCCACACAAAAAAACACAAATTTCATGACCTACGTGAGTGATGATAAACCTGATTCTGATATGGGTCTCCATTGTGGACTGAGAGTGGGAAGGGGGCATGGAGAGGGGAATCACAGTTGGGAAAATGGAAGGGAGAGAGGAGGGAGTGGGAAGCCCCAGAGGGACATTCTGTAGTGATCAATAAACCGATTGTTTAGAACCAGATGATGTTGCCTGGTGCCCAGGGCTGGGTGTGCCTGCGCCCGCGCCAACCCCTGCCCTGGCTCTCCTTCTGTTCCACCCTTGTCATTCCCAACATCCTTTGCTCCTGCCAGATTTACAAACTCGTTCTCTGCTCCACGTTGACAAATACAGTACTGTGCAAAAGTTTTAGAAGCCCTCACTCTATATTTAAGCGCCTCAGCTCAGTGACATGTCCTGGTCACTGAAGAAAATTCTCCTTTATTACCCTGAAGTGTATCCTAACTATATCCACAGTGGAATTGTCCCCACATGAGTTTTTGGCCGGGAATCTCTGCTTGGCCACCATGTCTTTCTTCCATCAACGTACTTCAGGGGTTTATTGAGTTAAAGGCAGCAACGTCTTTAGCTTAGGGCCTTTATTAGAAGGCAGGTATGACAATGGCCCATTAGGAACTTTGCTGGATTGGTCATAATCAGTTCATATGGAAGTCTTCCAGACCACTGGGTATCTATGCTTTAATTTTGTCAGGTTGGTTGTACTCTGCAACAGAATTATCTGCAGGGTTAAGCAACCTAGTCCTGTTCCTGTGGTTTCTTTGAGCACCAATTCATACATGTGAAACAACAATGTAGAAACAGTCGGCCTCATCCTTGCTGATTAGGATTCTTTCTGAAATGTAGTTTACCGTACTTTAAAGTTCTGCTTAATTCATTGTTTCGAGCCCAGTAGCAGGTCAGCGCATTGGGAATTATATTATTTAATCCAATATTTAGCCAGTCTGATATGTGTATGGATGTAGTATCTTACCTCGCTGCCATCTTTGAATGGAGTGGCGTCAGAACAAAAGGTTGTTCAAGGATACACTGTGATATTGACTGAATCTCTGAGACCGAGCGATGTGAATTTTTTTGAGCGGGGTATCAGAAAGGCAGCGTTCATCATTAAGGACACCCCCCCCCCCCAAATCACCGAGGACACGCTCCCTTCTTATTACTGTCATCGGAGAGGAGGTACTGGAACCTGATGGGACACTTTCAACATTTTAGAAACAGGTTCTTCCCGTCCAATCAGATTTCTGAACGGACAATGAACCAAGCCATGAATACTACCTATTTTTTCTCTCTTTTTGCACTACCTATTGATCCTGTTTATGAGCCGATGCGGACAAAGTTCCAGACCACAGCGACAATCAATCAGTGACAAGATTTCCTCCCCACATCACAACTGCTTTTCTGAAATGACGACCAACCAGCTGATTTTTAGGGATATAAAGGCCCAGCATTTGGAGGACACACCACAATTAACAGCGCGCTGATGATGTCTTCTTGCATGGTGGGGAAACGATTCCAAGTAAATTGGCAAGATCGGAGAACAACTCAACCCAAACATCAGCGACCTGAGCTATTTCCAAAGTTCAAAGTAGGCATTTGATAAGGTTCCCCATGCAAGGCTCCTTTGGAAAGTAAGAAAGCATGGGATCCAAGGAGACCTTGCTTTGTGGATCCAGAATTGGCTTGCCCACAGAAGGCAAGAGTGGTTGTAGATGGTTCGTATTCTGCATGGAGGTCGGTGACCAGTGGTGTTCCGCAGGGATCTGTTCTGGAACCCCGCCTCTTTATGATTTTTTATAAATGACCTGGATGAGGAAGGAGAAGGGTGGGTTAGTAAGTTTACTGATGACACAGGTTGGGGGTGTTGTGGATCGTCTGGAGGGTTGTCAGAGATTGCAGTGGGACATCGATGGATGCAGAACTGGGCTGAGAAGTGGCAGATGGACTTCAGCCCAGGTAAGTGTGAGGTGGTTCATTTTGGTAGGTCAAATTTAAAGACAGAATATAATAATGGTAAGACTCTTGGCAGTGTGGAGGATCTGAGAGACCTTGGGGTCCGTGTCGAAAGGACACTCAAAGCTGCTGTGCAGGTTGACAGTGTTGTTAAGAAGGCGTGTGGTGTGTTGGCATTCATCAACTGTGGGATTGAGTTCAAGAGCTGTGAAGTAATATTACAGCTATATAAGACCTTGGTCAGACCCCTCTTGGAGTACTGTGTTGAGTTCTGGTCACCTCACTACAGGAAGGATGTGGATACTATAGAGAGAGTGCAGAGAAGATTTACAAGGATTGAAGGGCGTACCTTATGAGTGAACTTGGCCCTTTCTCCTTGGGGCAACGGAGGATAAGAGGTGACCTGATAGAGGTCTACAAGATGATGTGGGGCATTGATCATGTGGATAGCCAGAGGCTTTTTCCCAGGGCTGAAATGGTTAACACGAGGGGGCATAGTTTTAAGGTGCTTGGAAATAGGTACTGAGGGTAATAGATACCAGGGCTAAGTTTTTCACACAATAAGTAGTGGGTGCCTGGAATGCATTGCAGACAGTGGTAGTGGAAGTGAATACAACAAGGTCTTTTAACAGCCTCTTAGGTAGATACGTGGAGCTTAGTAAAGTTAGAGGGCTATGCGCTAGGGGAATTCTAGGTAGTCTCTAGAGTAGGTTACATGGTCGGCACAACATTGTGGGCCGAAGGGCCTGTAATGTGCTGTCGATTTCTGTGTTCTATGTTCAATAGGTGAGTGTAGTTACCACCTTTTGTTCAAGAGCCTGATAGTTGAGGGGTTGTGACGATTCTTGAAGCTGGTGGAGCGAGTCCTGAGGCTCCTGTGCCTTCTACCTGATGGTAGCAGCGAGAAAAGAGCTTGGCCTGGGTGGTGAGGATCTTAGGATGATGGAAATTTCTGGATCTATTTCCCATTGTAATTTATATTATTTTTAAAAATATTGCACTGTTTTGTGGCAGCAGTACAAATTTCACAATGTATGTCAGTGATAATAATTGTGGTTCATTGTTGTTCATTTTGATTAAATGGGACAATTTTGACCTTTCGTTCAACAGTGTGGTCGATCAAGGCCTCAAATTCTAATCCCTACTAGTCCTTGGACTGCCCACACTTCCCTGATATCTCCAGTCCTCTCACACATTATATAATGTTATCTGATGTTTACATTGTAACATTGTAATCATAAACTTCCCTCTCTAGGCTGGTTTCTTTCAATCACACCTTGGAGGGGGTAGAGTTTTGTGTGTAATAAGTTAGGAGTTTAATTAGATTTTAATTTAGTATATGGCTTCCTTTTTACAGATTCATGCCCCTAAAAAAAATACTTGGGAGGTAGAAATCCCACTCGTGTAGTGTAGTGCAGAAGAGACATTAAAAATTCGGCGAATATGGAAATATTTTTTAAATTACCAATTGATTTTTTTAAATTCACAATGTGATAATAATTAAAGCAAAATCTGGTGATAAAAATGCTCTGGGAGAAAGAGCAAAGAAGGTGGGTCAATTATATTCAGTTTGCTTATGCTTGCAGTTAAAATTGTTGTATTTTAACGAGTTCTTGCCTCAAAGGGGTTGGGTAAGTTGTAGATAATGATTTGCATAACAACATTCCAAATCGTTTGTGTGTTGTACAGATATGATCACAATTCTGTCTTGTTTTCTACAGCCACCGAACAATCAGCAGAAACCTCTCCAGTTAGGATCAGGGTGTCTGAAGAATTACAAAAGACCATCATAGACAGCACACCACTTAAAAGCGATAACCTGTCACAGAAAAATGAGGCAGAAAAAGAAAGGTACATGTGAAGTAGATAATTGCCCAGTAAATCTTCAGGAAAGTCTAATCCAGGCTGCGAGTGGCAGCACACACAAAGCTGCAATAATTAATGTTGTACAATGCGTGGTCTCACTGGAAAAGTTTTTATCCTCTATTCATGCTCCTTCATCTTTTTTTTGCCTTGTGGTTCCTTTATTTCTATCTCGCATGGTCTCTTCACCTCTTCTGCCCCTTCTGACTGCCCCTCCCCATCCTCCCTCCCCATCCCTCATCCCCATCCTCCCTCCCCATCCTCCCTCCCCATCCTCCATCCCCATCCTCCCTCCCCATCCCCATCCTCTCTCTCCATCCTCTCTCCCCATCCTCTCTCCCCGTCCTCTCTCCCCGTCCTCTCTCCCCGTCCTCTCTCCCCATCCTCTCTCCCCATCCTCTCTCCCCATCCTCCCTCCCCATCCTCCCTCCCCATCCTCCCTCCCTCCCCCATCCTCCCTCCCTCCCCCATCCTCCCTCCCCATCCCCATCCTCCCCCCCCATCCTCCCTCCCCATCCTCCCTCCCCCATCCCCCTACCCTCCTCTCCCCTCCTCTCCCCTCCTCTCCCCTCCTCTCCCCTCCTCTCCCCTCCTCTCCCCTCCTCTCCCCTCCTCTCTCCTCTCTACCCTCTACCCTCCCCCTCCCCCTCCCCCTCCCCCCCTCCCCTCCCTCCACCCCCTCCACCCTTTACCCATTCCCACCTTCCCCTTCCCCTCTTTCACCCCCTCATACCCCATTTCCCCTCCCCCTTTTCCCTCTCCTTCCTGCCCTTCTCAGTTTTTTCTGCATCTCTCTTTTCTCTCTCTACTACAGTTAATTTCCTTTTATGTATCTGTGCCTTCCTCCCCTCCCTCTTATTTCTTCTGTCGACTTACGCCACCGTTCCCCGTTTCTTTGAAGCCGAACTCTCATTTCAGTGATCTGGTGAAGAAGCCACTGTTGGCATGTGGTCGTGGTCACCACAGAATCCCTGTATGAATCTCTCTGAATAGCAGCTGTTACCAATGTAAACTATTTGCTAAGATTTTATGATTTCAAAACAACCACATAATGCCGCAAACACGGAGCTAAAGAACAGATGGACCGTTCCTGCATTCTTCGTCAGATTACTGCAAGGACACGAGTGCTTGCTGAGAGCCCAGTGTGTGTGGTAGCTTTCTGAGACTTTTATCCCAATCAAAAGTTGTCTACCTGATAACGCTGTGGTTTGCTAAATTGAGGCAAAGGTAGCTGTAACAGGGATGATGAATAACCGTGTCCAAATACTGTGAACATGAATAAACATGAAGAAAGCATCAAGCCTGGGTTATGGCTTAGTTTTAAATCAGCAGTGGATAGGAAGAATGCTCCAGGCCATCTTCTGCATTGTTGCAAGATAAAAATATATAAAAAAAAGGGCCTCTAGTTTGATTCTTTTGCTGCCTTTGAACTGGGTGACGTGACTTGTGTTTAATCATTTATTACTGGATGTGAATTCATGGAGGCAGACAGTTTGGGCTTCCTTTTGTGAAAAAAGGTTGGCCGGACAGTCAAATATTTGGCCTGCCATTCTGTGGAGACAGAATCCCTGTTTCTGGGAATTCTTTGAGGATGCTGGAGGTGCCAGTTTGCCAGGTGACAAAAATGGAGCGCCTGGCCAACCCCAGCTGGAAAATCCCTCTGAAACATGCTCACGCACTCTAATTGCTGCAAATTGTTCCACAGACTGCAACAAAATGTAAAGCGTGTCCCTGGATTGTTAAGTCTTATTGCACAAAGTCTGGTGTGAATTTCTGATGAAGGAGCACAGTGTCCTTTCTCTTCAGCAGACTGCAGGAGGCACAGATCACCTTGGCTGCCAGGCTCGGGGAAGCAGAAGAAAAAATAATGGTCCTTCACTCAGGTAGCTGACTTTCACTAATTGTTACATAAATAACGCTAACGTTGTCGGAGTGGTCATTTAGAAGCTAAGTGTTGTCCCTTACCACACTCCGCATTACGGCCAGTCTGGTGTGGTGTGCAGCGAAAGTTGTCAGTTCCTCGTACACCAATACTTGGGCAACGTGTACCACGCCTGCTCCACGTGCAACCATTGAAGCAGTTGTTAACTGCGGAAGTTGCACAGCTATCTGCTGCAATGAATTAATAACTAATTGTGTTCTTGCACAATTGCAGCAAAATATTCATCCAGTACTTCAAAAAGCAGCTGTCTGCTGCACAGTGAAACACTTACCAACTAGACCACAGGCATTTCCCTGCTCCAGTATAATATTTACCCCATCATATATAGAAAACTGCCTGTAATAAAGTACTTAGTCTTTCAGCTCCGTTTGAAATTATTTACTGCAGTACTGTATTTACCCAGCAGCAACGTTTTGCAGTTAACTATGAACGCTGTCAAATTTTGATGCACCTATCTCACATTGTTATTCTTGGTCCTTTTCTGTCGACAATACTCTACTCTAATACATTTTACGCCACTGTCTCCATATGGAATTCATATCAGCAACGCAATCTCTATCCTCCCTGTGCCACTTTCTACTGTTATACCAGTTGACCTTTCCCAACTTTCGTCGGTGCACCATAGATACAAGTCCTGGTTGTGCGACCACTGACGCCAGGCAGACAACCTCTGAAGGGTATTGATAACGGCTGGGGTCACCCGTCCTGTAAAGACACTGCCCAGAAG
The DNA here is from genome assembly GCF_030028105.1 of Mobula birostris. Lineage (NCBI taxonomy): Eukaryota > Metazoa > Chordata > Chondrichthyes > Myliobatiformes > Myliobatidae > Mobula > Mobula birostris. Next base: position 20,970,552 of record NC_092400.1, read on the forward strand.
AAGGCAATGGCAAACCACTTCTGTAGAAAAATTTGCCAAGGGCAGTCGTGGTCACGGATAGACCATGATTGCTGGCATCATACAAGGGGGTTAGACTGTGAGGATAGATTGAGTCGCCTGGGACTGTACTTGCTGGAGTTCAGAAGGATGAGAGGAGATCTTATAGAAACATATAAAATTATGAAAGGGGTAGATGAGATAGAGGCAGGAAAGTTGTTTCCACTGGTAGGTGAGACTAGAACTAGGGAACATAGCCTCGGGATTCTGGGTTTCTGTCTCCTGAAGCCAATAATCAGCTCCTTGGTCTTGCTGCCATATTGAGTGGGAGGTTGTTGTGATTTTCAGTCTCCCTCCTGTATGCTGATTCGTCACCACCTTTGATTCAGCCAACGACGAAGGTGTCATCGGCAAACTTCAATATGGCATTGGAGCTGTGCTTAGCCTCACAGTCATAAGTGTAAAGTGAGTAGAGCCGGGGGCTCAGCACACAGCCTTGTGGTGCACCTGTGCTGATGGAGATTGTGGAGGAGGTGTTGCTGCCAATCCGATCTGACTGGGGTCTGCAAGTGAGGAAATCAAGGATCTAGTTCCAGAAGGACTGATGCCTCCTATAGCATTGCTGTTGCAGTTCAGACGGTTCCTTTCTTTTAGGATGGTGAAGATTCAGCAGCTCTGAGGTCCCCTGGGACACCCTCGTCTTCCCAGACACGACACAGTGATTGAAAGCTCTTCACTATGCTCTTTCAGTTGCAAATGAAAACTGTGGGATTGACAGCACAGAGCTCCTGATTCCACGTGCTACTCTGCTGTGCTTTCCAGCCAGTCCGTTGACCCAGTTACCAATACTGTGACATATTTATCCAACCATTTCAATCTGCCATTTTCTGCTGCAGTGCAATTATTTACGTGGCTAGATCCATTGGCAAGAATCTGCAGTGGCAATTCCATATGCAACTGTCTGCTCCTGTTTGACAATTATCCACAGTTCATATGCAAATTAATTACCCAAAGTTCCATATTTTCCCCTGACTAGATCCATATTGATCGCTCCACTGTGGTGCAATATTAAATATGCCATTTCCAAATGCAGCTGTCTCCAAACTTGCATCACTTGTTCCATAATCTGCTCCCTTGCTTTATTATCCCACAGTTTTAATTTGAGATAGTGTAGTGAAGAGCTTTCAATCACCAATGCAGTCTCATGTTTGGGAAGGCGAGGATGAACCAGGAGACCTCAGAGATGCATCTCTATAAGAGGCATCACTGCCGCAAGGGAAGCGATTATCAAAGAGGCATCACTGCAACAAGGTGAGTGATTATCAAAGTCCCTGTAGCCGCCACATCCTGGTGATGGAGTAGATGCTCTTGGAAACATAGTGTAGGTTCTGACCGTCTAGAGCAGGGACTCCCAACTTGGGGTCCATGAACCCCTCGGTTAATGGTTAGGCTTCATGGCATGAGAAAGGTTGGGAACCCCCTGATCTGGAGGCACAGCGGCATAATGCTCACATTGTAGTAATTCTAGGAGAAACGCAGGGAGCAGCATCAAGCAATGTACATCGATTTCTCCAACACTCGGTAATTCTTCCCCCTCCCCTTTCCCTCTTCAATTGCATTTTCTCCTTACCTGCTTCTTGCCTCCGCTGGTGGTCCCCCTCCTTCCCTTTCTCCCATGGTCTACTCTCCTCTCCTGTCAGATTCCTTCTTCTCCACCTATCACCTCCCAGCTTCTTTCTTCACCTGGCTTCTCCTATCACCTTCCAGCTTCTCCACCTCCCTCTCTCCCCATCTTCTTATCCTGGCATCTTCCCCCTTCCTTTCTGGTCTGGATGAAGGGTCTCGGCCCAAAACGTTGACTGTTTATTCATTTCCTTCGACGCTGCCTGACCTGCTGAGTTCCTCCAGCATTTTGTGTGTGTTGCTCCGGATTTTTCAGCATCTGCAGAATCTCTCGTGTTTAAAACATACAGGGCATTTTTGTTTTAAATGTCACTGAAGCTGTTGATTCAATTAACTGGAAGGGGTTGTGGAGCTCTCTTCACAAAAGAGGTCATCTTAGAATTTCCAACAAGAGAAAATCTGCAGATGCTAGAAGTCAAAGTAATACACACAAAATGCTGGAGGAACTCAACGAGCTAGACAGCACCTGTGGAAAAGAGTGAACAGTTGACGTTTCGGGTCAAGACCCTTCATCAGGACTGGAAAAAGAGATGAGAAGTCTGAGTAAGAAGAGGGGAAGGGAGGAAGACGTACTAGGTGGTAGGTGAAACCAGGAGAGGGGGAGGGGTGAAGTAAAGCACTGGTAAGTCGATTGGTGAAAGAGATAAAGGGCTGGAGAAGGGGGAATCCGATAGGAGAGGACAGAAGACCTTGGAATAAAGAGAAAGGGGAGGAGCACTAGAGGGAGGTGATGGGCAGATAAGGAGATAAGCTGAGAGAGGGAATGGTGAAGGGGGGGGCATTACTGGAAGTTCGAGAAATCGATGTTCATGCCATCAGGTTGAAGGTTACCCATTTGAAACATAGGACGTTGCTTCTCCAACCTGATTGTGGCCTCATCACCGCAGTAGAGTCTCAGAATTTCCCACGACAGACACTCCTTTTGAATTTTCTTTAGCAATGCTGCACCTCATCTCCAACAAGAGCCCTGTGGGATTGGAGCTAATTCTCAGAACTAATGGAGAAGTTAATCGGCTGATAGTAGCTTCCCACAAGGACCTCAGTACTCTCTCGGATCTCTGTTTACTTTCTGATCCTTAGGGTTCTTCTGGGAGTCAAGAATGACGAGCAGTCTTAATCCCAATGATAGTTTACTTTAGAATACAAACAAATATACAAATATGAAGCAAACTAAAGACCTGAGAGATGAAAGGAATAAAAGAAGCAAGCAGAAAAGGATGATGGCTCTGAAAAATCCATTACTTTTATAGATAAGATAAGGAAAATTCCTTAGATAGGAGTAAAACTAGATAATAGGCTACATAATTAAACCATTTATATCACATGGGTAATGTGCTAATACTTAGCCAATGAAAAATGAGAAAGGTGATAAATGGTTGGTTTAGCTGCTGTACTGCTTTCTGCCAGTGAGTGTGTTAACAGTACAAATCTTATATAAAAAGTATTATTTAAAAAAGCTGATTTCCAACACCAGCCTCACTGGACAAACTGCAGTTTTCAGTCAGTGCTTGTGTTTGCAAGTGTTGGAAAGTTGAGCTCCAGGCTTTCATTGTCTCATTGAGTGAGGCATGTGGGAAGATGGGCTTTGCTGCACTCAACATCTGCAAGGCCAAGGCCCCATACTGACCTCCCCCTACTGTACAAGATAGCCCGCCAACAGTAATGGTTCATGGTAGGATCATGGGAAACATGTCTCAGGAGATCCCTTCCAGCAAGGCTTAGCAAGTGCAAAGTATTGCATTTTATTAAATAAAACTAGGGCACAGCTTGTATTGTAAACAGCAGAGACTTCAAAATTGTTGTAGATCAGTTAAAACCTATGGGGATTGATCCATCATTCCCTGAAAATAACTTGGGTAGTTGGGGCACTGAAGAAGGCATTGGACATCATGAGTCAGGACATTGAGTATGGAACTTCATGTTGAAGTTGGTGAGGCTGCACCGAAAATATTGTGTGCATGTCTGGAAGGATGTCTTTAAGCTGGAATCGTCATGGAAAAGATTCAGAATCGTGTTACAGTGTTTTTTCTGGTGGGAGTATTGGACGATGAAGTTATAGAAGGTAAAAATCATGAGGGGCTTAGATTAGGTAAATGGTCCATCTTCCCAGGATGGGGAGGGTTTTAAAACTGGAAGGCATGGATACAGGGAGAAAGAGAAAAGATTTAAGGGGGATTTAAGGGTCAACTTTCTCATAATACAGAAGGTGATGGCAATGTGGAATGAGCTGTGAAGTTGGGTACAAGTTACAATATTTAAAAGAGAGGTATGTAAATGGAAATGCTTTAGAGAGATCTGGGCCAAACATGGCCAAATGGGACTATCTCAGGTAGGCAGTTTTGGTGGCAGATGATGAAGAAGAAGGTGGTGGTGAATAGCAGTGTGTCACCTCTGCCTTTGATTGGATGAGGGAAAAGTGTGCTTGAAGGTCAAGACCTCAGAGGTGGAAGTAACACTTGTCAGCATTGATTCTTGCTCTTCTACATACTTGTAGCAGGTTCCTCAAGGCACTGGCAAGATGCCACCAATGCAGTCGCTGCAGAATTCTCATGTCAGTGGAAGGAAAAGTGAGCCAGAGTTAGCACTCTCGCCCAAGTCAGCATCCCCAGTAGTGGGACTCTAATGATGGTCCCAGAGTCCATTGGCAGAGCACAGCATTCACACACCTAGTTTCAGACATACTATTCTGATCACTGTCATGGAAAGAGATTGCCAAGCAGATAGGGTGATTCAAAGTTGTTCTCGAAGCCTTTTTGGATACCCGTCCCTGCTTCATCAGAGGCCTTGGCCCATGACTGTTCAAGGTGGAGGAGGAGAAAGAGGATGGCAGTACGGCAGGAGCACACAGAAATCAGGAATAAATTTTAATGGGAGGAGCACTTCATAGATAGTCCACCTGCCTCATCGCTGAAGGGGTCTTCAGTTTCCGGACTCATCTTAACATTCACTTTAGAACCTGACTGGAAGCCAGTCATCGTCTGTCCCAAAGGATTTTGTAAGTAACGGCTGTTTCCCTATTCATAGATACACCATGGAAACAGGCCTTCAACACAACTTGTCAATGCCATCCAAGATACACAACTAAGCTAGCCCCACTTGTCTGCATTTGACCAACCTTGCTTAATGGTATTGGTCCATGTCATAAAAAAAAATTGGGAAATCCCTGCTCTAAACCTTTCCTATTCAGGTACCTGTGTGAGTACCTTTTAAATGTTACTGTGCTTCTCTCTAGCACTTCGTTCCATATCTGCACCACTCTCGGCTTGAAGAATTCGATCCTTGGGTCCCTTTGAAATCTTTCCTTTCTCTTCAGCCTATATCCTCGAGGTTTTGAATTCCCTTTCTCTGGAAGATGACTGTCCATTCACTCTGTGTCCCTCATGGTTTTGCACTTCTCTATAAAGTCACCCCTCAGTATCCTACACACCAAGAAATAATGTGCTAACCTAATCCACCTCTCCCGACAACTCAAGCCCTCAAGTTTTGGCAACACTCTTGCAAACCTTTGCATGCTTTCTAGCTGATTGACAACTTTCCTATAACAACAGTATAACCAAAACTCTGCACGTTTCTCTGGGCGCGACCTCGCCAACTTCTTGTACAACTTCTGCCCAGCAGTTCCAACTCACGTTTCTGCTGCAGTGTCCTACTGACCTCACTCACTCTGTTTGCAGCTCTCCACAGTGCAGTATTCACCCCCAACTCCATCATATTCAAGCATCTTCATGCAAAATTTATCCTACCATTTCTACTGACTGCTGGCTGTCAGACTATTTGCAACAATTGCATGTATTGGCCTCTGATGCAGCATCTTGCAATAGTTATCCCACCGTTTCTACAGTCTGCTCTCTGTAGAATATTTGAGTCATCCCACGCAGCTACAATTTTTCTGTCGTTTGCAATGGTTAAATATTTTAAAAATCATTGCCAAATTATATGCTACAAAGTGTGGCTATTGCTGTTGTACTGTAGCATACAACCGTGCAATCTAACCTCCAACCTGATGGCATGATCATCGATTTCTCAAACTTCCGGTAATCGTCCCCCCGCCTTCACCATTCTCCATTCCCCATTCCCATTTCCCTCTCTCACCTTATCTCTGCAGCTGCCCATCACCTCCCTCTGGGGCTCCTCCCCCTTTTTCTTTCTTCCCTGGCCTTCTATCCTCTTCTATCAGATTCCCCCTTCTCCAGCCCTTTAATCTCTTTCACCTATCGAATTTCCAGCTCTTCACCTCCCTTTCTGTTTCACCCATCACCTACCACCTTGTACTTCCTCCCCCACCTTCTTACTCTGACTTCTCATCTCTTTTTTTTCCAGTCCTGCTGAAAGGTCTCGGCCCGAAATGTCGACTATTTACTCTTTCCTGTAGATTCTGCCTGGCCTGCTGAGTTCCCCCAGCATTTTGTGTGTGTGTGTGTGTGTGTGTGTGTGTGTGTGTGTGTGTGTGTGTGTGTGTGTGTGTGTGTGTGTGTTACCATGCAGTCTAAATCTGATGCCACAGCAGACAATATATCCAGCCCCTTTAAGTATGTAGAGGCATCTGATGAAACGAACTATGCAGCTTTCTGTATGACAGTAATTGCAGATTTAAGTCATGTGATTCTTTATCATCATTTTGCTTTATTTATCTACTGTTCAGCTTTGAAGACAACACAAACAGAGCTCCTGGACCTGAAGTGTAAATATGATGAAGAGGCAGCAGTGAAGTAAGTAATCGCAACTCGCGCAATCTTTCCTTCCTAAAGTGTGCTCGCTCCGAGAGGAATTGAGGAATATTTCACCCAATAGTGGCTTCAGGAGAAGAATTATTAATTTAATCAGCCAAGCACAACGTTAATATTGCATTATTAAAAGTTATACAAGGCTTCTCTCTTTTCCATATAAATCAACTTCCAGGAATGTTGAGTAGTTCATGTAATCGTAGAACAATACAGCCATTGCTTCAGCTCACATTCATGAGGAGGGAAGGGTCAAGATAATTCGACGACGAGCAACCTTATACTTGTCAAACTTTGATAAATGGGAGATAACGTTCTTTGACATGCTATTGGAATGCAAATTGCATTGTTACCTCAGGTCTTCACTCTGGAGGGAGGGAAAGGCTGCCCAGGTATTGATTGCTTCGGGGGCTTTGTGCTACTTTGGTCCAGAATTGCATGAGCAAAGGTAATGGCTGTTGCTCACAGTGTATTTGGCGTTTGCTTGCTTATGTTTGCACTTCCTTTTGCCCCATTGTACCTGCAGGGCGTCTGCTCCGTTTGGCTCTCTGAGTGGCATCACTCAGAATTCCTCAGGTCCCTCGTGGGTGACATTGGATATGGTGGGAACTTAGCTAAATGAGTTCAACTCTGATCTGGGGCCCAAACTCTATTTTTTGGCGATTAGTTAGTTTCGTAAAAAACTGAGGTATACCATTCACACCGGAAACAGCTGCCTGGAGGTTGTTTGACTGTGCTGTGACATGATGGCCATCATGAATTATGTTTTGCGTCTCTCATGTCACACTCAGCAGCTTTCTGCATCTGTACGCAATTCTATCAGTATGGATCTTTACCTTAACGTCTGACAATATAGCCTTTTATTAATGTCTTGATGTTGGACAGATTACGTGAATGATACTGTGTTGGGTGGGCATGAGATTGATAGTGGCCTGCCTTCCAGTGCAAGCTGTCCTCGGGACTGTGTTTATTAAATGACCCTGCCTCAGAAGTCAGACGCTCTCATGCTATAAAAATACATTTTGGCATTCAGTCAACATTTTTTTTCTGTAGGTTTATTTTTAAACATGAGCCGGTGAAGTCCCAAGTAGCAACTTTCTTTATTAAACCACTTATTATTTAGGTTACATCTGACACGAAATAGCATTATTGCTGAGTCTGTTATTTCAATAGTGTTGGATCATTGATGTCACTATATGTGTTCTGACCAGTGTGAAGGTTAAAAGAAGCCCATGGGGATTTAAAAAAAGATCCCAAATAATTCATTCAGTCAAAAAACTGTGGTCCCTTTTTAATTCCTTTTTTACTTTCACAATTTCGTCTTCCTCAATTTACTTTGAAAGTTTGACTCTTTTTAATTCCAATTGACATTTTATAAGCAACTCCCTGTTTGCCAAAGATGTGCAGCTGCTTTAAATAACCACCAGCAGTCCGATACAGAATGTTTACACGGACCAGAGAAGAGGAAGTGGGATGAACCCTCTTAATTGCAAAAGCCAGGATCACATGTTTCTGTAATCACATAAGTCTTTCCATGGCGAGCCTGCTGCCTTTAAACAGAGGCACAGCACGAGAGTCAGATCCCAACCCCTTCCCTCGTAAAGCCACGATGGTGCTCCGCAGCAGAACAGCCCACTGCTAGTTTTCATCTTCCCTTCATCTGGAAGCATGCCCTTCTGGCTAAAACCTCATAGTGATTAGAGTTGTAGAGAACCCCAGCACAGAAACAGGCCCTTTGGCCCATCTAGTCCATGCCGAAACCATTTGAACAGCCTACTCCCATCGACCCACACCAGGACCATAGCCCTCCATACCTCTGCTGTCCATGTACCTATCCACACTTCGCTTAAACTTTAAAATCAAACTCATGTGCACCACTAGTGCTGGCAGCTCGTTCCACACTCTCACAACCCTCGGAGTGACGAAGTTTCCCTTCATGCTCCCCTTAAACTTCTCTCCTTTCACCCTTAACCCATGACCTCTGGTTGTAGTCCCACCCAATCTCAGTGGGAAAAGCCTTCTTGCGTTTACTCTATCTATACCCCTCATAATTTTGTATATCTCTATCAAATCTCCCCTCAGTCTTCTACATTCTGAAGAATACAGTCCTAAACAATTCAATCTTTCCTTATAACTCAGGTCCTCCAGACCCAGTGACAACCTTGTGAATTTTCTCTCTACTCTTTCAACCTTGTTTGAATCTTTCCTGTAGGTAGGTGACCTGCAGGAAAATGTTGTTACTTTAGCTGCAGTTAATGAGCCCTGTGATTTACCACCTTTTGGCTGGATGTTCAGAATCATTTCTTTATGGGGTGGTTACTTCCCCAGTATCCACCGTCGAATTATGTGTTGTTAACAAACAATATATATTAGCAGTATTAATGTTATTCTTATATCAATCCAAGAGAAAATATTAATAGCAGTCTATTTAAAAATCAGCAAAAATGGAGAATTCATAAAACAGTTCACACCCAATTTTTGGGTGGCTCTCTGAGCCATTACAGAACACTAATGAATGTTACTATAGCTGAAATGGCCACTTAGAATCTGTTGTGAAGTTAATGTGCTATGCTGTACTGTGTTCACTGTTGGTATCCTAACTTAGGTGGAGATTTGCCCGTGGTTACAAAAGTTCACCAGGTTTATTCTCCGTAGTTTAATAGCCTGGGGTTCTTTTATTGAGTGAACTAAATGGATTTCGTTACTCCATTTAAATTCTTGTCAGCCTCTTAAGGTAGGGTTTGAGGGGCTGTTTTCCCATCTGGAGACCCAGGAGCCGGGGATGACTAGTCTCAAAATGGCTTAGGATTGAAATGGGAAAGGTTGTGAATCCTTGGGAATTTAAATCCCAGGATCCTGTGCATGCTCAGTCTCCGAGTGTGTTTTAAGATTTGAGACCAATGGATATTTGGATTCAAGTAGAACCAGTTGATGTGGGCTTAGAGTTGGAAAGTGAAATAGAAGGTTAACTAGATCATTTTTGAGAGGTAGGGACTGCAAAGCCTGATCTTATTCACATTATTGTAACAGTAACTACGAAAGCTACATGACTGAATGAATGCTGGCAATAGGTGTGACATACATTCAAGATTTATTGCAGTGTAATTTCCTGTGACAAATCCTATATCCGTCTAAATGATGTGCTACCCAGTTAGCATGGTCGTACATACATTTTCGGTGGAGGCCAAGAGGGAGTTGCATTGCAAGTAACAAAATGAAAACAAAAGTGGGAGAAACAAAACTTAGTTCAACGAGGACCTGATCGCCTTCGATGTGCATCTGCTGCCCATTCTATAGAGCAGGGGTAAGACTGGTGTGGTGAGCGGAGGCCGAGGAACTCAATGTACAAAACTACTTGGGCAATTTTGAGCTGTATTTTCTTTTTGCCCTCAGCAAATTACTTGTTCTAATTAAGGAGCTGATTGAAAATTAGCAGCTAAGCCTAGGACGCGACATTCTGTGCGTTATAATTAAATGTCACTTATTATTTTAATAAAATACAGTCTATTGGGATATCAGATTTAACAGAAACAACAGGTCAGTGGTGCTTTCAATAATCAGAAGTCAGTGCTGCAGCTCTGTCGCCCAATTACAGGACTGGCCAGCATATCATATTAAAAGTCTTTGCCTGGAATGTGCTGCCCGGTATGGTGGTAGAGGCAAATACATTAGAGGCTTTTAAGAGACGTTTAGATAGGCACATGGAAGATGGAGGGATACAGACATTGTGTATGTGGGAGGGATTTCCAAATTTCCCTCGGGATTAATAAAGTATATCTATCTATCTATCTATTGGGGTCTGGGGGCTTTTGATTGGCTTTTTAGCTGGTTCAGCACAACATTGTGGGCCGAGTGGCCTGTTTCTGTGCCGAACTGTTCTATGTTCTATGCTCTCTACTAGCTGGTCAACGAATAGAGGTACGTAGCAATGTATGAAGCTCTGTGGTGCTGTGACCAGGTTTGATCGGAGTACCCTGCTTGTGCAGCACAGTTGGATCAGTAGGAGGGAACTCTGTGCTTAATAATCTTTGTGTTTGACTGCTGCAATGTTTAGATCAGAACAAGAAGAAAAGGCGTTTAATATGTTGACCCCACATGCCTACAAGCGATCGCACTCAGCATGTTTTATTTCTGGTTGCGTCAGGAACATTGTAGTTTAGCTTTTGCAGGGCGAAATTAATTGGACAGAAAACTGCAGGTGCTGGAAGCACTGCCTTAAGCAGATATACTTCCAGCGCACGAGTTTCGTGTTGTAGGAGGATAGGGGTGGGAAGACTAGCAGGGGAATGAAGATGAGATCACACATTGAATGAGAGTCTGTCTTTGTAGCCTAAAGCTGGTATGTAAAACGAAAGGGAAAAAAGAAATGGTAGAAAAAAGAAGCCAATATTGAGGTGGGCGGGGGATTGTAAGAGATGTCGGGGTATGTGAACTCATCCGTTGAAAGACGACTGGAGGAAAATACAGGAAGTTTTCTGTCCTTTGAAAGTAGCTGCACTTTCACAAGGTATTAGTTTTCTGCTGCTGATGCATTTAGAAATTACTGAACAATGGAAATTGTCCAAACTTCCTGAACTAGTTTGGGTCTGGAGATTGTTCTCCTAATCCTCGAGTGGAGAGAATTAATGAGCATCTATTAACAAATGGGGCTGAAAATGCTAATGTGTGAAATTGGGCTGTAAAATAAAATATTTTAATTAACAGTTGCAGCACGGCTATAAGTAGTGTAAGCATAACTGGTGTTTTCTGTTTTTGATGTTTAGTTTTTTAACTGTTAAACTGACCAGGAGTGAACTCCCGCTTTTTGACATCCAGGGCACACAAGTCTGGCTTTCCATTGCAGAATTAAGGGGCTGGACATGCAGGGTAGCGGCAGTTTATTTCCTCAAGTTCAGGCTCACTTAAGTAGTTATGCTGAGTTCCCTGACCAAAGCTTCCACTGCTAGTTGTGGGTAGGAATTGGTGTCAGTGGTGGTCGTTCGTCATGTCCGACGATGACGGGAAACCTTGTTTGGGAGAGTTTAAAGTGGAGAAGCCGCTGAACTTGGGCAGCTCCACTCTCTCCACCTTGGAAGTCCGGCTCCATAGGTACGAACAGGCGTCACAAACTGGGATCTTCCTTGGTTGCGGTCGACGCCCGTCACACCTGCTCTACCTTGCCGAGCCCCCCCCCCCCACTCTCCGCGGAGCGTTGCAGAACCGCCTTCCTGGCGGTTGGATCTCCCAGTAGATCTCATCCGCCCAGTCCACCAGAGCCGACTTCACATGCTAGGACAGGCGTGTTCCCCATCTCATGGGGATATGAGGCCCACCTGCTGCTCTCACCTGGTTTAGCCCGCCGGTTGAAGCAGTGTACTGGGGTGTGGTTGCCGTCACGTTCAAACAGCTACTTGGAGCCACAGGTGAGAACTGAGTGTCCGTTGGGGACCAAAGGTGAGTGAATGGACGTGACAAGCCCCCTCACCAGAAGGGCTACCCCTCCCAGGACATCCCATACACCCAAAGGTTCTACTGTATGTCAGTAACTTCTTAAAAATGCAAAACAGGGTAAAATCCGAAGGATATAAAGTTAGAGCGGTAAAACTAACTTGTAAGTTTATCATAATTGAGTTTTCTGCCTTTACCATGGCGATGTGGGGGTTGGGAGAAAGGATGTTGGCTTCAAAGCTTCCATCAAAGTCAAGGTCATTCAGAATAAAAGTGGAAGCAAAGTGAGCAAAGGGGGCAGGTTCTAGTTTGGGGCTGGCCACGTGGAGGGGTTGCTGCAGGTGGTGAGAGAGGGAAGGTTTTGCCCTGATTCAGAGGCCAAGACAAAGGTCCGGAGAGCAGGATGTCTGACAGGAGGTGTGGCCTGGTGAAGGGCTCTGTTCAATGGACAAAGCTTGGGGGCAGGCGCCTGTGATGGTGGCACTCCTGAAAGATCTTGCCAGTTTCCGATTGTCCAGTAGCACCGCGTATCCTGAAGGTAGCACATGGCAAGAAAGCACCGGTTTGTTGGTTTACTTATTTATTGAGGTACAGGGCAGAGTTGGCCCTTCAACCCACGCTGCCCAGCAATCCCCTGATTTAACCCTCGCCTAGCCACAGGACTGTGGGAAGAGACCTAGAGTACCCGGAGGAAACCCACTCGGTCACAGGGAGATCGCACAAACTCCTTACATCGGCGGTGGGAATCCCGGTTTTACAGTTCTTCCAAAGGTAGATTGTCCACCCAAAATTCAACATATGTATCCAGTCTTGATTGGCACACCAAAAACCACAGGAAAGAATTGGGATCAAGGTGGAATAATGTGGAAATCAAGCAGGGTTTTAAACATCCTGGATGGTGTTGAGATTCTTATATGGTTGTTAATGTTTGCATGCAGACTGTTGCTGGTTCTATATCATCTCCCTGTGGAGGCATCTTTCAGTCTTCACCACTTTCAGCCGTGAGCTTGTGCAGTCAGAGACCGGGCAAGATACCTCAGCAGACATCCCACCCTGCAAAAACTCATTTCAGGGAGGTAGCACCATCAATTTGCGGGAGACTCCCGGAACTTCCGGGAGAGGTGGGATGTCTGCAATAGAGTAGCTCCTTAGCAGCTGGCCAGCTAGTTTAAATAACGTTAGCGATGCTAATGAACGAATGACACCTGTTAAACTCACCTCAGCACATCTTTTACAGTCTTTACCCACCATGGGCAATAGAAAAGTCACTGTTGCAAGCAGTGCAGCGAGCAACACTGTCATTATTTTTGACCCCTATTAGGCAGGGGTACCCTTTAGGGTAGTCTGGGGTGACGTTCGTTTTATAATTTTTTTTGGAGCACTCTGCCATGGTGCGTGTGCGTTCTCTCGCTCTCTCTTTCTCCCTCCCCTTCCCCCTCCCCTCCCCCTCCCCCTCCCCCTCCCCTCCTCTCCTCTCCTCCTCCCCCCTCCCCCTCCCCCTCCTCTCCTCCTCCCCCTCCCCCTCCCCCTACCCCTCCCCTCCCCTCCCTCTCCTCTCCTCTCCTCTCCTCCTCTCCCTCCTCTCCCCTCCCCTCTCCTCCTCTCCCTCCTCTCCCCTCCCCTCTCCTCCTCTCCCTCCCCTCCCCTCCCCTCCCCTCCCCTCTCCTCCTCTCCCTCCCCTCTCCCTCCCCTCTCCCTCCCTCTCTATCTATCTCTCTCTATCTATCTCTATCTATATCTATATATATATATATATATATATATATATCGATTTCCGGGATATTGTATATAATTTGCGGGCATCAGTGAGCCATTATCAATATGCGGGAGAGTCCCGGAACTTCCAGGAGAGGTGGGATGTCTGCCTCTGGAACTGACCTGAATGGATGTTGGTCTTGAGCAGGTCACTGGTTGATTACTTACTTACTGCCCGTTATGCCACTGGCGTTTAGGGCAGCAATGAAGGTCCTCCATCTCTGGTGGTGTTCTGGGCTTCCTTCATCATGTCAGTAGCTTCCTCCTGGTCAGTCACGCAAGTCCCGGGTGGAGACTCAGGAACACTGTCGCACTCAGATGTAGAAGGATTCTCTGCTGCTCTTTCCGTAACAGTTTCGTTTGACCGGCCCTGAGCTGAACCCCTTAAACCTGGAGGACTGATGGACCACTCTTAGTCTGGCCTCTACCCTTTGACCTGTTTGGCACGGGTGACCCTACCAAGAGCCAAAGTACAAAGCCCTGACTCCAGCCAATGTAGCTCTCTAAGTCATTGAGGCACGCAAGCCTCCAAACCCTACGACAAGGTTGTGGCCCTCTTTGGGGGCACTGGTTAATATTTGCACAGTAATTGCTCGTAGATCATTGGCAGCTCTTTCATCACTTTACAGTTCTGATGAAGATTCCTAAAACTAATAAGCTTCTTGGGATTTATTCACAGCAGAAAATAAACACAGCCCCAAGTCAAAAACATGAGCAGAATAGAATAACTTTTTAAAAGATTAGCACAAATCCAGTTATTTGCAAAAGATCAGGAATGTTTCTCAATTGGTTTTACCAAATGCTGTACTTGAGTTTGACATTTAGCAAATTCAGGTGAATTGATCAACTGTTTAGGAACTGTGAAATTTACACTATCAAACTAATGTGAAACAACTAATGTAGTTGGCTTGTTTAGTTAAATGTTTTTCTTACGTATGATAAATTATAGGTAGAAATAGGTTGTTAAAATCTTAAGCATACACAGAAAGCAGGCAATTTTAATTTTTATTTTAGAGATGCAGCATGGTAAGAAACCTTTATTTATTTATTTATCTATCTATCTATCTATGTATTAATTATAGAGCTACAGCACAGAATAGCCCCTTCCAGTCCTTCCAGCTGCATCGCCCAGCACTCCCCTGATTTAATCCAAGTCTAATCATGGACAATTTACAATGAGCAATTAACCTCTGACGTGGTACGTCTTTGGACTGTGAGAGGAAACTGGAGCACCCGGAGGGAAACCCACGGGGTCACGAGGAAATGTTAAAAACTCCTTACAAGCAGCGGCGGGAATTGAACCCGGAAAGCGCTGTGCTAACCACTGCCCGACTGATGAAAGAAGGTAGGCTGCGTGCAGCCCAGCGAGCCTGCGTGGCCCGATGTGACCAACTAACCTACTAACCCATACGCCTTTGAAACGTGGAAGGGAAACTGGAGCACCCAGAGGAAACCCACGCAGTCCCAGGGCGACGTGCAAACTCCTTACGGACAGTGGCGGGAATTGAACCCGCCACTTTGGCGGTCTAATAGTGTAATTGGCATTGTGAAAGAAGCAGGCAAAAGTGTAGGGTGCGGCCCTTAAATATAGCACCAGCTGCTTGCGTTGAGTAAATACCCGAAGTAGCAACTTGCCTGTTCACTGACGACGTCATTGATGCTGGCATTGACACTTTCTGTTTCTCTGTTCAAATATCAGTAATCACTTTCAGATTCTTGGGCCCCCTGGGTTTCAGTAAATATATAACCTTGACTAAAAAGGGAAACCACCTCACCTTTTAGGCTCTCTAAGTGCTGTTTTTGTTTATTGATGGTGCTCAGTCAGGGTGTGGGGTAATGTAATGGTTGGAAACGTGCGTAACTCACGACCACCAATATTCATTTGGGGTTCTCTTTAAGAGGCTGGTCTGACGTTAGATTAGATTAGGAGAACACTCAGTCCTCTTTTATTGTCATTTGGAAATGCATACGTGCATTAAGAAGTGATACAATGTTTCTCCGGAGTGATATCACAGAAAACGGGACAAACCAAAGACTAACACTGACAGAACCACATAATTATAACATATAGTTCCAGCAGTGCAAAGCAATACCATAATTTGATGAAGAACAAACCATGATGACGTAATCAGGTGAAGTTTTTTTAACGGCGCTTTTTGTTCTATGTTTGGTTGGCAGTACAGGAGCTGTTACGGTTTCTCTTAAACTTAGACGCCTCCGCCATTTTATTCGTGAGAACCTACAGGAGCAGTTTCCTTGGTTTCATTCTGGCCGAACATTTCGATAGCTCCAGGCACGGGGATCGGACATGCATTCCGTTTGGGGAAACTTTATACGGAATCAAATCTGCCAAGAGCTTGGGAATAATGGAATAGGTTTTCATGTGTAATTCAACTTGACCATCAGATAAACAGGAGAAGAAAATTGAATTGGGGGCCAATTTCCTACTTGAGTCAATTCTCTATTTGTTGTAACACCAGCTGATTTTGTATGCATGTGTCAAAGATCTATAGTAATAACAGAGATCTGAATGTCCGTGTTTTCATTTTTGTTATGATTTACAGTATGCCAGGTATCATACGTAGCTACCTGCAGCTTCATTTAACGTTGAGCAGAGTGTCATCGAAGGCAGAATACAAGTGAAACCACTGCTTTCCTCTGTTACCAATGTGACTTAATATACACTGTAACACGATTCCAGGTGCTTCAGAGCGTACTATTGATACAATTGAAATTCCCAATGGTGCATAGCACATTACGTTTTTAAATTGCAATTCTCACGAAATGTACAACAACATGCAAGTTGATTTAACCATATTAAGAATTGTTCCTCGAAACTGAACTACATTTCCTAAAAATTTCTGGTACTTCAGTGGCCCTGGCATCAGCGTTTGCCTGGCTAGCACTATTGCAAAGTGTAGCATCGTAGGTGTGAATCAACTGCGGCAGTAAGTAATGAGTTGCTATTTTGCAGCCTTTTCACATGATTGTAGGTTGTTTCCTGTCAAACTGACGTTTTGCATCTATTTTAGGGCAGATGAAGTTGGGATGATCATGACCAATTTAGAGAAAGCTAATCAGGTAAGAAACAGAATCCAGCTTGTTAGAGAAAAAAATATCAAGCATGTAAGATTCTATTTTAAAAGGAATGCGCATAAGAAATTCAAGAGATTCTGCAAATGCTGGAAATCCAAGGTAACACGCGCACGCACACACAAAATGCTGGAGGAACTCAGCAGGTCAGACAGCCCTGATGAAGGGTCTCAACCTGAAATGGGGAACGCAGAGTATGCAAGGCCCTTAGTATTATCAAGGATCCCACCCATCCATCCAGCATCCTCTTTGACTTTCTACCTTCAGGCAGGAGACTCCGATGCAGAAAGACAAGAACGGTTAGGGTGGCAATCAGTTCCTTCCCTCAGGCCATTAGGCTTCTGAACTCCCTGCTGCGTTGCATTCAAAGTGTCACTGGTTAATCTGTTCTGTACCCTACATTATTTAATTTATGCGCTTTACTTTGTTTACCTATGCGTAATTCATCTGTAGATTTTGTCTTTGCTTTCCCAAGTTATTGTATCTTAAAAACGCAAACACGAGGAAATTTGCAGATGCTGGAATTTCAAGCAACACACATAAAAATTGTTGGTGAACGCAGCAGGCCAGGCAGCATCTCTAGAGATGCTCTTCCTAGAAATGCTGCCTGGCCTGCTGTGTTCACCAGCAACTTTTATGTGTGTTATTGTGTCTTATGTGTTTTGTGGTGCTTTGCACCCTGGTTTAGAGGAACATTGTCTCATTCAATGGTATACAAGTACATACTGTAGCTAAATGACAATAACCTTGACTTGAAACGTTCCATCAATGTTGCCTGACCTGCTGAGTTCCTCCAGAGTGTTTTGTGCATGTGTGTGTGTTACTCTGCAAAATAAAATGGTATAATTTATTGATTAATTAAATCTCATGGGTATTTGCATAATGCAGCTTTATGCATTAGTTTTGCATGTTTACAGTTGCTAACTGGTGTTATAAATATCAGGGGATTGCAATGTTGTGTATTGCTGCACGACGTGGAGAAGAGCGGCAGTATTTCTGTACTGTTGGAAATGGCCCTAATGAAAATGGTGATCGGCAATTAACTTGACATGAGGTTAAGTTGCTGTTCTTATGAAATTATACCCTGCTTGTACTGAAGACCGGATTTTACCTACAACCCTAAAAGAGCAGTAGAATCCATCATAAAACTGGTCCATCTGGTGGCAAAACAACAAATCACAACCGATGGCTTTTATTTGACACACGTACATCAAAACGTGCTGTTTGCATCAGCGACCAACGCAGTCCGAGGGCGTTCTGGCAGCAGCCCACAAGTGTCTCCACGCTCCCAGTGCCAGTGTAGCATGCCCACAGCTTGACAGGCCTAACCAGTACACCTTTGGAACGCGGGAGGAAACCCACGTGGTCACGGGGAGACCATACAAATTCCTTCCAGACAGCAGCAGGAACCGAACCCCAGTGTGTGGCTGGAGCTGTAAAACTACACTACTGAGGAGATGTCTAGGATACCATGCTCGGGGGGCGGAGGGGGTGCGAAGGGAGTTTAGGGATTTGCGACCAGAAGTGTCCCACTAAGGGTAAAGAGACACCCCCTGCATAACAACCAGTCTCCCCACAGGAAGCACGTGGCTGGTGACACCGGACAGGTTTGTTTTTAGCCCTGAGGAGCTTTGGACCACATGTCTAGCATCACCATGAGCACCTTTCTTTCCCAGCAACCTGATACTTTCCAATGCTTGGGACTGAATACTCTTGAGCTGGCCAGCCTGTCAATATCACGAGTTTTCCCCGTCCATTTCAACCAATGTCCTCGTGCCCTTTAGACTGGCGTCGCTCCCATTTAAACAACGAGTCAACTTGACCAATTTCGAATAATATCTCCACCGCCATATCCCCCCTCCCCCCAGCAGTCTCCAGTCCTTAGATCGCATATACTCCTCCAATTCAGGTATTTGTTGATCCACCTCCGCTTTAAGTATGCAATCTATGGCAACCATCCCTTCAATTGTTAAGGCCCTAACTTTGAGATTCTGCTATGAAGCCTCTTGAGATGTTCCTGAATATTGAATTATGTTGCTATCAGATACTAGTGGCTACAGAGCTTTTACCATTAAAGTTGCCTTTTACTGCTCCTAATCAGACCCCACCCACCAGCTTTCCGAGCAACAGGTTATTTGTTATGGGTCCCCCCGGCCTGCAGTGTGTCATGTGGGTTCCCAGCCTGGGGTTCGTGGACCCCTTACTTAATGGTATTGGTCCATGACACAAAAAAAAAGGTGGGGAACCCTTTTTGCTGGACAGGAGGCTCCAGGAAGCTCTTCAGTCTGACTTGTAGGATGCAAGCCGTTTGTATGTAAATCCATGGAGGCTCCGTCAAATTGTCTCCCACCAGAAAACCTGCTTTTCCAGCCTCCCCCATTGATTTATCTGTCTGCCCTCCTGATGCCGTCTTTTCAACCTTCAGCAGTTTTGTTTTACATACCTGGAATGTTTGGCAGAAATATTTGAAGAAACTTTTTTAAAAAATAACTATTTCCAGCCTTTGAGATTGACCTTCAGCTCCTAGAAATTCTGGCAACCCTGATTTCACTGTGTGGCATCGCAGTGAAATCCCTTAATTTTCGACTCTGAAGTCCCCAGATATAGTCCTGCCCAGAGAGCTCACCTGGTGGTGACTGGAAGCAGAGAATACTGTCTAATATGTGTAGTGTTACTAACACAGTCCCCCACCCTGCTCTCATGACTATACCCCTTCCCCACATGAAACCACCACGGTGGGCTTCACAGCTGAACAGGTTAGAAGACAGCTGAAACGTCTCAACCCAAGCAAGGCTGCAGGACCGGATGGTGTCAGTACCAGAGTGCTCAAAGCCTGTGCCCCTCAGCTATGTGGAGTTCTTGGCCATGTATTTAACCTGAGCCTGAGGCTCCGGAGGGTTCCTGTATTGTGGAAGACGTCCTGCCTCGTCCCTGTGCCGAAGACGCCGCGCCCCAGTGGCCTCAATGACTACAGACCGGTGGCATTGACCTCCCACATCATGAAGACCCTGGAGAGACTTGTTCTGGAGCTGCTCCTGGCCTATGGTTAGGCCACACTTAGATCCCCTCCAGTTCACCTACCAGCCCCGACTAGGAGTTGAGGATGCCATCGTCTTCCTGCTGAACTGTGTCTACGTCCACCTGGACAAGCCAGCGAGCACTGTAAGGGTCATGTTTTTTGACTTCTCTAGTGCGTTCAACACCATCCGCCCTGCTGTGCTGGGGGAGAAGCTAACAGCGATGCAGGTGGATGCTTCCCTGGTGTCATGGATTCTTGATTACCTGACTGGCAGACCACAGTACGTGTGCTTGAAACACTGTGTGTCCGACAGAGTGATCAGCAGCACTGGGGCTTCACAGGGGACTGTCTTGTATCCCTTTCTCTTCACCATTTACACCTCGGACTTCAACTACTGCACAGAGTCTTGTCATCTTCAGAAGTTTTCGGATGACTCTACCATAGTTGGATGCATCAGCAAGGGAGATGAGGCTGAGTACAGGGCTATGGTAGGAAACTTTGTCACATGGTGTGAGCAGAATTATCTGCAGCTTAATGTGAAAAAGACTAAGGAGCAGGTGGTAGACCTGAGGAGAGCTAAGGTACCGGTGACCCCTGTTTCCATCCAGGGGGTCAGTGTGGACATGGTGGAGGATTACAAATACCTGGAGATACGAATTAGCAATAAACTGGACTGGTCAAAGAACACTGAGGCTGTCTACAAGAAGGGTCAGAGCCGTCTCTATTTCCTGAGGAGACTGAGGTCCTTTAACATCTTCCGGATGATGCTGAGGACGTTCTACGAGTCTGTAGTGGCCAGTGCGATCATGTTTGCTGTTGTGTGCTGGGGCAGCAGGCTGAGGGTGGCAGACACCAACAGAATCAACAAACTGATTCGTAAGGCCAGTGATGTTGTGGGGATGGAACTGGACTCTCTGACGGTGGTGTCTGAAAAGAGGATACTATCTAAGTTGCATGCCATCTTGGTCAATGTCTCCCATCCACTACATAATGTACTGGGTGGGCACAGGAGTACATTCAGCCAGAGACTCATTCCACCGAGATGCAGCACAGAGCGTCATAGGAAGTCATTCCTGCCTGTGGCCATCAAACTTTACAACTCCTCCCTTGGAGGGTCAGACACGCTGAGCCAATAGGCTGGTCCTGGACTTATTTCATAATTTACTGGCATAATTTAGATATTACTATTTAACTATTTATGGTTCTATTACTATTTATTATTTATGGAGCAACTGCAACCAATTTCCCCCGGGATTAATAAAGTATGACTATGACTATGTACTCCAAGATCACCAAATCTCAGTGGATCCTGAGAACCTCTGTATGGCTTCCAGTTGCATTATTTTGATTTGCTGAGATTGCTAAAGCTTTACTTTTGTGCGGGTGGGCCCGCAGCGAGAGACGCTCTTATAGTAAAAGTATGCAGCATTAATACTAATGGTTGCAACATAGCAATTAGTAAGCAGAACTGTGACTGAAGTAGAACTTTAATTGAACGTCTTCAAAGAACCGGTAACTGTTCTGAAGAGCTTGGGAGCTGGTGATTAAATCTCATCTGCATTCTTAGTAGTTAGGAATAATCAAGGCTTCGGGCCTACTCTGGGTTGCTCCAGGGTTCGGATCAGAGTACTCAATTTTCGGTTAGGATTGTCCGCTTCAATTGTTTGCATGATTTGTATTTTTCTTCTTTCTCTTGCGTGTCGGATGTTGATCTTTTTTCCTCTTGTTTAATTGGGTTCTTTCGGGTTTCTTGCTTTGTGTACCTATGGGCAAAAAAAAATCTCAAGCTTGTATAACTTATATATTCTTTGATAATAAATGTACTTTGAACTTTAAATAATCCAGTTGGATAACTTTCTCTGAGATGTAACATTTACGTGTTCCCAATTAAGTAAAATATGTGAACGCACATTGATAAAATACTTTAGTTGAATTCTTGATTTCCACATTGAACCAAATTGAATAACTTTGCTCATTTACATTTATCATGATATTGCAGAGCAGTATCTTCTATTTGATGGATGGTAGTGTGAATTTTTATCTAATTGTCACTTACTAAATGATAAATGTTTGCAATACAATGTACAAGCTTGTGCTTTGGTTTTGATCTTTCAAGTACCCCGAACCCTCAGCTGGTACTCCACCTTAATGCGTATAATTAGCGCATCAAGAGAGGCATTTGAGCTTCTATTTGAACTTTCCTAAAGTATAAAATCCAATAGTTCAAAGCCCACTGCAAATTATGTACTAGATGGTTGTTTTCAGTTCTGGTCCAGAATTAATTTATAACTGAGGCCAATAAGCAAGCAGAATAAACACAAAAATGAGAAGTGAAGAATCACAGACAAACTGTGATGTTGGAATTCAGTTTTTAACATCTTTGTCTGTTTTAGAGGGCTGAAGCTGCTCAGAGGGAAGTGGAGAGTCTCCGGGAACAGTCTGTGAATTGCTCCATTCATTTGGCCTGTCGTTCTCCACGGATTGGTGCAGTGGTAAGGATCTGAGAGCGAAAGAGAATTATTGGTGACTAGCAGCCTGTGTGGATTCAGAGCACACGAAGACGCTGCCCGACTGCCCAACTTGAGGAAATAAATTTTTGAAAAGCACAAAAGGCCAAAGTAAAATTTATTATCACCACATGCAACCAGGGATTCTTTTTCCTGCAGGCATACTTAGCAAATCTACAAAACAGTAGCTGTAAACTGGATCAATGGACAACAAACTGTGCGAATACAAATATAAATACATAGCATGAAATAATGAGGGCAGGAAATAACAAGATAAAGAGCCCTTAAAATTAGACCATCAGTTGTGGGAACACCAGAAATAGAATGGGTGTAGTTATCTTCTTTTGTTCAAGAGCCTGGTAGTTGAGGGGTAGCAACTGTTCTTGAGCTTCATGGTGCGAGTCCCGGGGCTCCTGTACCTTCTACCTGATGGCAGCAGCGAGAAAAGAGCATGGCCTGGGTGGTGAGGATCTTTGATGGTGGATTGCTGCTTATCTCCAGCAACGTTCCCTGTAGATGTGCTCAATGGTTGGGAGGGCTTTCAGAGTGTCTTGTGGTAGAACTGATAATTAAACTTTAAAGCAGTGGGATACTTGAATACTGAATGAAAGAGAATTTTAGCTCACTGAAAGAGGCAGGTACTTGTTGGAGTGTCATGTGAGGTCGTGAGTCCTTGGAGTAGGTATACTCCAGGAGTCAATTATTCCTCGCACATACATTGGAAGTTTAGCTTCAGAAAAATAAAACTATTCTAAACAAAACTGTGTAAAGAATCTATAATACAGTACAATACTGCTTACAAAAATTTTAAAAGAGTGTCCGGGGGGTGGGGGGCGCGAGGTGTGGTTTGAAGTATACAGCTTGCACAACAACTCAGCCTACTGCCGAAATCTTCAAACCCTACGAGCAGATAAATGGCAGATTTAGAAATCTTCAAACCCTACGGGCAGGTAAGTCGCAGATTTAGGGCTTCCACCCTTGTGGGAGGAAGCGGCCGATGTAGGAAATCACCGTGGGTCAGCAGTAAAGATGGAAATCCAGAAATCACTTAAGAAACAATTAGCTGACAAAATGGGGAGTGGGGAGGGGGGCAACTGTAGGAAGCACGGATAAAACTGGATGACCTTGGTCATGCTGTCTCAGGCTTGATCTTGTAGGCCAGTTCTGTTCTTCCAGATAATCTGTTTGATGGTAGATGTCAGAAGCTGGAACATGTTATCTGATATATCTGATTTGAGTTAAATAATGTGATTTGAAACACAATAGTAACTTTTTTCTTTTGTTGAGTCTTTGAACTTCCCATGTGTTTAAGGCTTTACAGCTGGATTTTTTTCTCTCTATCACGTATCATTGCTTTTTTTGTGATGTTTGCAAGATGTTGTTCTAAATTTAAATGCTTGGTATTTTTGGGGCATTTTTGTATCAGCACCAAAGCTTTATCAAAACATTTACAGAGAAATGGAAAACTGGCGTGGTGCAGCTCATGGAAAGGAAATGCACACGATAGTGGTTAAGCTCTCCATTATCACAGATCCACAAAGTGGGCTGTCTTTTAAAAGCTGAGGCAATAATATGGTGCTTTGACTTTAAGTTACTTGCCAGTGGTATTTTTTTCAAGACTAAATATCCGACTGAAAACCAATGCAACTCTGCACATGTGCTGTAAGTAGACTGCTTTATTGGGATTCATCATCAGGCCAAAAGAGGAAAAAGTGTGAGTAACATGTTCAATTCAATTCGCTTTATTTTCCATGAGGAACTTTGTGCAGTGGTAAGGGCTACATCACAGAACTTAAGATACACAACACCACACTGCATATATAGTTAAACACGATAAAATACTCACAATGGATAATAAATACTAGAAATTAATGCAGGGAATTTAAAATACAAATACACATACTAAAACTGACTCTTTTTACTGTCAAAGGTGCTGTGCATACTATATATTCAAAATACTTTATACTTTATTGTCGCCAAACAATTGGTACTAGAACGTACAATCATCACAGCGATATTTGATTCTGCGCTTCCCGCTCCCTGGGTTACAAATATTAAAAATATTAAAAACAGTAAAAATTAGTAAATATTAAAAATTTAAATTATAAATCATAAATAGAAAATAGAAAAATGGAAAGTAAGATAGTGCAAAAAAACCGAGAGGCAGGTCCGGATATTTGGAGGGTACTTAGGGTACGGCCCAGATCTGGGTCAGGATCCGTTCAGCAGTCTTATCGCAGTTGGAAAGAAGCTGGAAATTGGGGGTTGAGAAGGTGGATGGAGGAAGGCACAAAACTGGATAAGGCTCTTCTGGTGCTGATGGGCAGGGACCTGTAACAGCGTTCAGATGGCAAGAGAGTGTAGTATACGTGAAGTGTATGTGTAATGTTGTACTGTTCGTTGATGTCCTTTATTGTCCATCTCTTATGGATGCTGCTGAGAGATTCTTGTTCCTGGCCAATGATCTTGCTGCTTATTCTGACAACTCTGTTGGGTGGGCTGAGATTGACAGTGCTCATTGCCCCGAACCATGCAGTGAGGTTGTAGGTTAATACTGAGTCAAAGTAGTATTTATAAAATGTCCGGAGAATCGATGGCCGGGCCTGAAGTTTTTGCATCTTCCTAAGGAAAAATAGCCATTAAAATTCCAGTTAGCATGGCCCTGTAACTAAGCTGATTTTAGTTACAGTATAAACTCTAAAACATCATGTTTGCAATATAGACTGTGGTATCAGATTGGTATCAATGACCACATTTCATTCACATCAAAGCATCCTGTGGAATAAAAGCCAAAGCTGACTCTCAATAAACGAAGCCTTTTTCTCTGGTGCTGAATAACCTAACACAATGCATTTCTGTTTGCTTTAACAATTAAATTCTTTGACTGGTGTTTCTAAACTTAACCCTGACATTCAATAAACCCACTACGTTGTTTCTTCATTAATTTCACTTACTTAAAAATCCAATTTTTTTTCTCTATAAACTTGCATTGTATAAGTATTCACCTTCATAGTAGTGGAATTAAACTTTGAGAAACAAAAACACGAGGAAGTCTGTAGACGCTGGACCGGAAATCCAAAGCAACACGCACAAAATGCTGGAGGAACTCAGCAGCTCAGGCAGCATTTTCGGAAATGAATAAACATTCGATGTTTCAGGCCGGGGCCTTTCTTTAGGACCCAAAATGATGGGGGGAAGGCACCAGGGTAAAAGAGTGCAGGGAGGGGAAGGAGGCTAGCTGGAAGGTGATCTGTGAGGCCGGGTGGGTAGGAAAGATGTGTAAAGTTACTTCTAGTTTGGATCTGCAATTTTCCAATGAAGTCTGAGGAAACGACTGTGTAAGGTGCTAAAGGATTCTCTCTTTTCCTATCCAGGATCAAGCAAATGTTTTGATGTGCCCTGGTTCGAGACTGGAAACAGCCTTGGTTGCTAAAGACCGAGAGATCATCCGACTGCTGAAAGAGATTCAACACCTCCAGACCGCATTCCATGAGCTCCAGGAGAGCTCGGCCAATCAGATTGCAGAGTTGGAGCAGCAGCTAGCTCTGAAAACTGAAGCTGTGGAGGTGATGGATTGACAAGTGGAAACCATTGTATCTTCTGACACAGTTCTCTAACATAAATGAAGTTCTCAATCAGGGGTTCCCAACCTGTGGTCTACGGACCCCCTCGGTTAATGGTAGGGGTCCATAGTGCAGAAAAAGGTTGGGAACCCCTGTTCTCAAAGAATGGCTGGAAAATATCTGCTCTTGTGAACGGCATCACTGGCTGCTGTGAACCAGTGGGAAGCACCGTAGCGTAGTGGTTAGCACCATGATTTACAGTACAGGCGAAGCAGGTTCAATCCCCACTGCTGCCTGTAAGGAGTTTGTACATTCTCCCTGTGACCGCGTGGGTTCCCCCCCCACAGTCCAATGGCCCTCTGGTTGGTAGGTTAACTGGTCATCGTAAATTGTCCCATCATTAGGTTAGGATTAAATCGGGGGACCGCTGGGTGGCGTGGCTCGAAGGCTAATTGGCTGGTAGGTTACTTGTTAGGTTAGTTGGCCATTGTAAATTGTCTCGTGATTAGGCTAGGATTAAGTCAGGGGATTTCGGCTTGGCTTGTAGGTTAACTGGTCATTGTAAATTGTTCCATGATTAGGCTATGATTAAATCAGGGGATTGCTGGGTGGTGTGACTCAAAGGGCTGGAAGGGCTTACTCCGTGCTATATCTCAATCAATCAATAAGAAAATAAATTCGGTTGTTTTGTTTCCGTCTGAATGAACATCACCAGTGTATTTCCAGGACACGCAAGCAGTTGTTGAATGTGATGGACCTTGTCTTTTGAGTTACCTCAGTGTTACTAATATATCCTGTATCATTTGAATCCATGAAACATAACATTGCAGTTTTTATTATTTATATATTTTAATACTTGAATCAATTGCAAGAAAATCTTAATTTCATGTGGTCTAATCTCATGAGGAATTGGGCTGGACTTGTTTGGCTTTCAGCCTCACAAGGGTAAGGAGAGAGGTATTGTGAAATTGTAAATTTTGCTTTGAAATAGCTGTTCCTATTAAATCTAGCAAAACACGGAAGTGTTTACAGTTATCTGTACTTGAAATAAACCAACAGAATAAGTAGCTGCTAAGATGGCACAGTGTGACGTAATACTATCTCGTGAGAGGTGCTGACGACAAGCCTACCAAGCCTGGGAAGGAAACAATGGGGGCAGCAAAGTCATTATAATGGAGTAAAATGCAAATTGTGGTTGGTCTTCATGAAAGACTTTAATTGGTTAGGTGCTCAGAGACTATTTCCTTAGACTAGCAAGTGATGGGGCATATTTACAGAGTAAGGACCTGGCCAAGTACAGGCTTATCTCAAAGATTCATGAACCTATGGAACTCTTTCTGGAAGGCTTGCAGATGCTCAGGCGCTGAATCTCAAGGCCAAGGTTAACTTGGGTTTGTGTCTCGGGAATAAAGGGAAAAGAGGGAGGGAGAAAATTGGACTTGCAGGGGACAAGAGGAAGTGGAGCAGGAGTTGGTGGGTGTGTGTCATTGGTGGGATTTGATATCATTTTATTTTGCAGTGTGGCCAAGGGCCAGGAGGCTTAGTAGATCTTTTCCCCTCTTTCAAACCCAGAAACCATGACTTCACAGGATGAAAGGGAAGGCTCAAGGGGTCATAAAGACGTCTTGTAGTTCTTTTATTTCTGTCAACCACCATCCCGCAACTCACTGAAGGGTTCTCCATCTCTATCAACATAATTTTTCTATAACCCTTTGTCTCATGTATCCTGTTCAGTTGATTGTTACGGTCAAGAAGCTCTTTTGCCACCTTCACCTTTCTACCCATATTGTCACCTTAGCTTCCTTATGACTTCCAAAGGTTTGTAGCGTGTGTTGAATGTTACCTACTGTATAACTTTTTAACCGCTACTCTCTCCTTTTCTCCAGAAGTTAGAAAAGAAATTGTGTGCACAATTAGAACATGAAGAACGCAAAACCGAGTCAAGGTAAGTGCTTTCATAGCGGCGTGCTGTCCTCAAAGTTAATTAGAACCGAGACAGTAAGGTTTTGAATATTCCAGCAGAAATAATATTCCATAAGGTGACCTCTAATGTGGAATGTGCGATGTACATTTTTTTCCTGAGCGAGCTTCATTCCTCACTTGTCCTTCAGTATTCTGATATACCCGTTAGCTTTCCTAACCTTTAGATTGTGGTGGGTCAGTTTGCAAATGTGTCATTTTAGTCAGCTGCTTTTGCATTCTACTTCCCTATCTAATCTTAACGGTCTAATTGTGGCTAAAGGTGTTGACCCAAACGGAACACCTTATATTCCGTCTGTGTAGCCTCCAACCCGATGGCATGAATATTGACTTCTTTAACTTACGTTAGTACTCCTCCTCCCCTTCGTACCCCATCCCTAATTTATTTATTATTATTATTATTTCCTTTTCCCTTTTTTTCCTCTCTTATTTCTCCCTCTGTCCCTCTCGTTATAACTCCTTGCCTATCCTCTGGACTACCCCCCCTCTTTCTTTCTCCCTAGGCTTCCTGTCCCATGATCCTCTCCCATGATTTTCTCCCTTCTCCAGCCTCATATCCTTTTTGCCAATCAATTTTCCAGCTCTTAGCTCCATCCCTCCCCCTCCTGTCTTCTCCTATCATTTCGGATCTCCCCCTCCCCCTCCCACTCCCACTTTCAAATCTCTTACTATCTCTTCTTTCAGTTAGTCCTGACGAAGGGTCTCGGCCCGAAACGTCGACTGTACCTCTTCCTAGGGATGGTGCCTGGCCTGCTGAGACATTCTTGCTCAATTTATTGGGTCTTACGCATCTAACAAAAATTAAATCTAAAAGAAACATGCCTAATGCGGTTTTTTGACATTGCTGAGGTAGCTCAGCAACGGATGTAGAATGCTGGAGGAAGACAGCAGGCCAGGCAGCATTTGTGGAAATGAATAGACAGTGGACCTTTCGGGCCCATGTTCTTCTTCAGGACTGAGAAGGAAGAGGGTGGATGCCAGAACTAAAAGCTGGAGGGGAGGGCAAGAAGGCGAGCGAGAAAGTGGTAGGTGAAGTCAAGTGGGTGGGAAAGGTTAAATCTTGTTGATTTAAGATACTTTTGCATTTTAATCCAATTTAGTCCATAGAGACCAAATACCCAAAATACCCAGCATGTCAGGCAGCATCTGAGAAGAGAGAAACGGAGTCGGCGTTTCAGATCAATGACCCCTTACCAACGTTTGGAGCTTTTTATTATGTTTGTTTAAGAGAGGAATCATTTTCTTGTTGATAATAAATGACATAATTTAACTTAACACTAAATCAATGCTAACTGAATCATTACGCCACAATGGTTACATAACTACAGAAAGACTGCAGATTCTTAAGTATAGATAAACTCTATATTCTCTTCATTATGATTATATTTGATCCTTATAGTTTAGCCAGAACAAATATTCCTCTTTCTGCAAGATTTGGGTTAGCTGGTAACCATTACTATGGTCTCCATATCAGAATCAGGTTTAATATCACCGGCATATGTTGCAAAATTTGACTTTGCGGCAGCTGTGCTGTGCAATATATAATAGAGAAAAAATGAACTGCTGTAAGTGTGTGTGTGTGTGTATAATTTTTTAATGGTCACATAAGTAGTGCAAAAATGGAAATAAAAAAATAGTGGGGTAGTTTTCATGGGTTTTACGAAGTCGGATGGCATAGGGGAAGAAGCTGTTCCTGAATTGTTGGGTGGGTGTCTGTGCCTTCATGTTTCTGTACCTCCTTCCTGATGGTCACAATGAGAACAAGGCCTTTTATTGTGACCTCTGTGAAAGTAATGCCTTTTTGTCTCAGAATCTGAGCACTAACTACCTATTCTGTCGGGGTGATGGTTGACGATCAGCAATGCAAACACGGCTCTTGGTGGTTCCTTGTCCACCCGAAGGACGCTAGTCCTGAAATCCAAGCAGGTGATGCTGGTGTCTTGTCCTTAAAGCTTGTAAATGACCAACGTCACTGCTGACCATCACAAAATAAGGTCACGGAACTCACCTGCAACATGTAACAAATATTAGTAATGGAAAATTAATGTTACTTATCCAGTATTTGGTTTTGAACTTTTAGATTCTGTATATGGAAATCTTTAAAAAAAGACTGTCAAATTAATTGTGGAAGATGCAGCCTCAGAGCATATCAGAACTGCAAGGGCCCATGAATTTAATTGTATATTCTCTTTACAGTGTTTTCAAATCTGTGAACCCAGTGTCTGCTGACGACTGGACATCCCAGGTAACTATTCCCTTTTCTTGTGATTTACACCCTTTTGCTTGATTAAACATAACATCAATATTAATGTTGAATCACCTGCCATCATTTCACTATAATTAGCCGCTCAGTAAGAGTTGCCAGAATGCATTTCCCAAAGGAATTTTGTAATGGTATTCTATTGAAATCAGCTAAGCTCATTTGATGTGCAAAGTGATGACCAGATTGAAGAATAATTATTTCCTGCTGCCCAGGATAGGAAAAAAGATAACAAGAACTATCTGCCAGAAAAAGAGATGGCCCTTGCACCTGAGAAGAGATGTTTACAAGAGAAACCAAATGCATATGCAGAGATGGGTAAGATTGCAGTCTGTTCTTTAGTTTAATATGTTCCGTGCCAAATTGGATAAGGTTGTATGGAAGTACTAAGTTGATTGTTCTTCCTGAGTCAAGTGGGATAAGACAAGGTGGGGTAGTTTAATTCTTGTTTCAGATGTAATTGTCAAGGAACCCTTCTTCATCTCTAAGCATTTGGATATGGTGAAATAATGAGTCATGGAGCACAGAAGCAGGCTGTTCGGCCCATTGAGTCTGTGCTGACTGTCTGTCGAGCTTCCCTTCGAACCAAACACGAAGTTCTGCAGATGCTGGAAATCCAAATTCCTTGGTGTCCACATTTCCGAGGATCTCACCTGGTCCCTGAACTCCTCCATCCCGATCAAAAAGGCGCAACAGCGCCTTTATTTCCTGCGGAGCATGAAGAAAGCTCACCTCTGTCCCAGGATACTGACGGACTTTTACCGCTGTACCGTTGAGAGCATATTCACCAACTGCATCTCAGTGTGGTATGGCAATTGTCCCGTATCGGACTGCAAAGCACTCCAGCGTGTGGTGAAAACTGCCCAGCGGATTATCAGCACCCAATTGCCCACCATTGAGAACATCTACCATAAACGCTGTCTGGGCAGGGTGAAAAGCATTATCAAAGATGCATCTCACCCTAACCATGGTCTTTTTACTCTCCTCCCATTCGGTAGGCGCTACAGAAGCCTCCGCTCCCGCACCAACAGGCACAGGAAGAGCTTCTTCCTTGAGGCTGTGACACTGCTGAACCTCACATCACAGCACTAAGCAGTATTGCATCCATATTGTACCGTCTCAGTACTTTTATATTTGTGTGCTGTAGCACTTACTTTTTATTCGCAGTTATTTTGTAAATAACACTATTCTTTGCATTTCTGGTCAGATACTAACTGCATTCCATTGGCTTTGTATCTGTACTCGGCACAATGACAATAAAGTTGAATCTAATCTAATCAAAGCAGCTCACAAAATCCTGGAGGAACTCAGCAGGTCCGGTAGCATCCATGGATGAGCAGTGGATGTTTCTTTATACTAACCCTTCCGTGACCCTATTATATTCTCCCCACGCTCCTTTCAACTCTCCCTACACATCTACATATGCAAGGTAAATTAGAATGGTCAATTAACATACCGACCGTTAGGGAGGTTTTGACTGATGAGGAATATTAGTCAGGATAAGGCCAGCTCCTTTTTGATGATCATGTTGACACCTACCAGAAATAAAAGAATTGTGAAAGCGTAGTACCTCCTCGTTCTGTACCAAGTCTTAGGTGTAAGAGTTAAAAACAAAATTGGTTTCAATATATAGTTGGGCGGTCTTTCATAGATCCTGTTATAATAATTATTCTTATAGATTTGTTGAGTATGCCCACAAGAAGTGAATCCCAGGAGTGTATGTATTTTGATAATAAAATTTACTTTGAAATTTAGGCGCTGTAGCATAGGCGTTAGGCCAGTGCTACTGTAGTGCCAGCAATATGGGTTCGATTCCTGCAGCCTCCTGTAAAGAGTTTGTACGTTCTCCCTGTGACCACGTGGATTTCCTCCGGGTTCTCCACTCCAAAGGCGTACGGGGGTTAGTAGGCTAACCGGTCACAAGTGCTTCACCTGGGAATCTGTTGTGGTCATCTATTGTATCCGGTGCTCTCAGTGTGGCCTCCTCTACATTGGTGACACCCGACGTAAGTTTGGGGACCGCTTTGTCAAGTACCTCCTCTCCATCCTTCAAAAGTGGAATTTCCCAGTGGCCAAACATTTTAATTCCTGTCCCCATTCCTATTCTGACATGTTGCTCCATGGCCTCCTCTTTTGCTATGATGAAGTCCCCCTCATGGTGGAGGAGCAACACCTCATATTCCATCGAGGTAGATCCAACCTGATGACATGAGCACTGACTTCAACTTCAGGTAATTTCTTCCCTCTCCCTTCCCTACTCTGGTCTCTGACATCTTCTCCTCACCTGTCTATAACCTGCCCCTGATGCCTCTTCTTCTTCACTTTCTCCCATGGTCCACACTCCTATCAGACGCCCTCTCCAGCCCTTTTCCCACCCGCCTGCCTTCACCCAGCACCTTCTAGCTATCCTCCTTCCCCTCCCCTCACCTTTTTATTCTAGCATCTTCCCCCTTCCCTTTCAGTCCTGAAGATGGGTCTCGTTAATCTCCCTAGGTGCTGCCTGGCCTGCTGAGTTCCTCCAGCGTTCACTCCCTGTAATTTGAAAATTTGGGGTTTTATTACCTGAATGCCTCCCCTACTCTGTCTGACCTTTCTAGGCCTTCCACTATTTTCTTCATCTGACATTTTGTTTCTGTTTAACTTCATCATTTTGTTTCCATGTTAAGAATGCTCTCCATCATTTTATTGAGATACAGTGTGGAATAGGCCCTTCCAACCCTTTGAGCCACTCCACGCCTGATTTAACTCTAGCCTAATCATAGGACAATTTACACTGACCAATTAACACATCAACCTGTACGTCTTTGGACTGTGGGAGGAAACCGGAGCACCCGGAGGAAACCCACGCAGTCACGGGGAAACTCCTTACAGGCATCCGTCCCTCAAGATCAATCCCTAAAGTTCTCAGACAACTGTGGAGTAACGTCATGTGATTTTCATCTTCATTGAGAACCCGATTTCTTACGATATCATCAAGTGAAAGAACATCTTGGTACTGTGAATAGAGGGTGTCAAAGTACTGAACATGCAAACATGTGTCAGATCTCTGTTTAATTTCTGATCTTTGGGGTTCTTCCGGGAGTCAAAAATGGCAAGCAATCTTAACTCCAAGCTTTCTGTTTATTTCAGAGTACAAACAAATGTACAAATACTAAGCAAGCTAAATAAATAACTGAGAA
This sequence comes from Mobula birostris, assembly GCF_030028105.1. Lineage (NCBI taxonomy): Eukaryota > Metazoa > Chordata > Chondrichthyes > Myliobatiformes > Myliobatidae > Mobula > Mobula birostris. The sequence continues at coordinate 21,003,736 of NC_092400.1, forward strand.
ACAATGCTAACAGGGAAATTAATGCTAAAGGGTGCGGTCATGTATCCCTCGAGGTCGAGGATGATGGTCTTCGTTCTGTTGATCTACTTATGGGCTCTCAAGTAGTTTATGAGTCCAGTCTTGGCTTTGAAAGTTCTGCTGAATTCAGGACAGGTAGTTCCAGGTGGCAGATCGGGCTTTAGTTGTTGCTGCCTCTCTTTCCATTTTCTTCTCTTTTCTTCTAATTCTGCACATCTGTTGGCTTTGAAAGTTGCTGTTCCTTCTCAGATGATGGCTTGCCAGAGTTTCCTGTCCTTGGCATTGATTTCCCAATTGTTGATGTTACATTTCTTCATGTTGGTTTTTAAGACGTCTTTGAATCTCTTCTGTTGTCCGCCTCTTTTACATTTGCCTTCTTTAAGCTGGGAGTAGAAGATTTGTTTCGGCAGACGTTTGTCTTTCATCTGAACAACATGACCACTCCATCTTAGTTGGTTCTGGGTGTAAGACAAAGGAATAAAGACTTCTGAAAAATCTATCATTTTTATAGATAAGGAAAATACCTTAGTGATGAATTAGTTAATAGTCTACATAACTAAAACAATTAAATCAAGTGTGTAATATGCTAATACTTAGCCAATGAAAAATGAGAAAAGTGATAAATCGTTAGTTTAGATGCTATACTGCTTTCTGCCAGGTGAGTGTGAAAAATACATGAGTTTGTTAAAGTGCACAAATCTATATAAAAATATTATTTTAAAAAGTTCAAACATGAGGAAATCTGCAGATGCTGGAAATTCAAGCAACACACACAGAATGCTGGTGGAATGCATCAGGCCAGGCAGCATCTATAGGAAGAGGTACAGTCAATGTTTTGGTTAGTGTTTCCAACATATGGAAATGTACAAGCATGCAGATAAATGAATTAGCAGTAAGAGAAGTGGGTTACCTGGCTCAAACCTTTGTCTCAAGGACATCAAAACATCTCCTAAAAACAGGAAATGGTGGAAATATTTAAAGATTAGCTTTATTTATCACATGTACATTGAAACATGCAGAAAAACGTGTTGTTTGTATCAAATCAGTGAGGATTGTGCAGGTGTCGCCATGCTTCCAGCACCAACTCACTAACCGTAACCGTGCATCTCTGTCACGTGGGAGGAAACCAGAGCACCTGGAGGAAACCCACATAGTTGGCAGTGCATGGTGGTGACCGCTGGTGCTATAAAGCACTGGCATTACCGGCGACGCTGCCGTGCTGCCCTGCTTTGCTATTTTGCCACCCACGACCAAGTACTGCCTGTGTCTGTAAAGACTGCAAAAAGTTAGATTTTAAATCCAATTCCCGTGGAAGAAGAAAGTGGGTTTGTTTCTAGTACCTGAAGCTCTAAAAGATACAGCCAATAAGAGGGAAAAACTAATGGAGTGTTGGTTTTATTACAAGAGGTATGAAAAATAAAAGTGGAGAAATTTTGATGCCAACTTACAGGGCCTAATGTGACTGCATCCTGGGTGCTTAGAACATAGAGCAGTACGGCACTGTATGGGCCCTTTGGCCCATGATGTTCTGCCAACCTGTCAATCCTTTAACCTACTTCAAAATCAATCTTGTGTTTCCCTCCCACATAGCTGTCCATTTTTCATTCATCCATGTGCGGATCTAAGAGTCTTTAAATGTTCCTAATGTGTCTGCCTCTACCACCAGCCCTGGCTAGTGTTCCACATTCCCACCACTCTTGTGTAAAATAAAAAAGAAGAAAAAGTGGCTCTGATGAGCCCCTTCTTCTTTCCTCCAATCATCTGAAAATTATTATCTATCTACCTATGCCTCTTATCATCTCTATCAAGTCACTCCTCCTGCACTACACTGTATTATGTGGAGTTTTGGTTTAATATCAAATGAAAGATGCACTAGCATTGGAGGCTGTGCAGAAGGGATTCACTGGGTGACTAATTCCTGGGATGAAACGTTGATGTGCAGATTGGAAAAAGGTTGAGGAGGTTAACCTGTATTTATTGGACACAGAACCGTGAAAGAGGATCTCGCAGAAACAGGTGGGTTGAAAGGGTGAATACCGAGCGCCTGTGTTTCCTGGTGGGGTAACCGAGAAAAAGGAGCATTGTTTCAGAACAAGGGGGGGTCATCTGTTTAAGAAGGAGACAAGGAGTTGCAGGGGGGTGGGAACCAGCGTGCCAGAATAGTTAGTGGAGAGGTTGTGGAGGCAGATGCTGGTA